>NC_138582.1:161106376-161481376 GCF_964289735.1 Phaethon aethereus
TTAAGCGCTGCTTTGTAAGACAAGATGGGTCTTTGTGTCATGGCTGGGGATCAGGTAGACCTTAGAAAATAACTCATTCACTTTATTGTTTCTTTAAAATAATCTATCTATGAATGTTATTCCAGTGGTTCACAATGCCTGAAAAATGAAAGAATTGATCCTCAGCCATTGCCAAGCAGTTACATCTGTTACACCCTAGTCAGCACTATCACAATAGGTTTTGGGGATATGTAGGAGGTTTCCTTTGAATTCCTTCAGTAGTTATTATCATCCATAAAGTTTAATGTTTTTTGATTCGTTTTGTTTGTTGTTTTTTTAAAAAACAGAACACACAGAAATGTCAAAGTTGCAGCAGAGGAAAGATAATGCTTGCAATCTAAAGGATGCTCAGAAATGAAAGCATTCTTGGTATGGTGCCTAGAGATAACAGGTTTCAAGGAATGAACTAGAATGTAAAATCAAATCCAGGTGGCAGTGTAAGTCTCTTGCACAGGTTAGACAATTTTGTTGCTAGACTCAAAACAAACTAGGCACATGCTGGTTTCATTATCCTCCAGCTGTTCCACTTCACCTTTCCTGGTAGGAGCCAACCAGGGAAAAAAATGCTTAACACTTAGAGGGAATAACACATTTCACAATTCATTGGGTTGTACTACTTTGACTTCACATACATAATGTGCCCTGTAGGAACTTCTTCCATTGCATTAGCTTTTAAATGTTGCATAGACATAAAATTATGGATTGTTTGAGTAGGAAATAATATGGTTTCCATTGTATTTTTGAGCAACGTAATAGTCTCATAAGGAAGTGGTGAGGACAGACCCCAACATATTCGTTGTTTAAAATGCTGTCCCTTGGAATGATGATGGTTTGGATTCAGATTTGCCAGGCTGGCTGCACCATCTCTTTCTGCTTTTAACCTTTCTCCAATCTCTCTGGTGCTTCAGGATTTTTGTGGGTTGTTTCTCTCTCACACTCTCTAAACCACAGAAAACTGGAAAGCATGGGGTGCAGTCACATGAGCTCAGTTCTCTGTTGCATCTGATACAGGATTAGACAAAGGAACTTGACTGGGAGAACAATCCAGAAGGTACTGAACAGATTAGCACTGAGAATAGCTGCAAAACAGTGGCAGTTAAATTAGCTATCAAGGCACCCTGAGGGAGAAATACAAGAGAAGGAAATGTGGAGTTATTTTTCTATCAGATTTGGAAACTCTTATCTCTGTATCTCATGATGTTCATGGCTACTGCCTTTGTAGTCACTGTGCAATAGTGGAATCAATCTGTCTTCTGCACCAGCCGCATTTAACACTTGACTCAGTTTTAAATTATTTGTTCTAGTCTACTCATTTTCGATGCATTAAATATCACAGAATACCTCTTTCTGTTGCTTTGAAAAGGTCAGAGAATTAGTAATTCAGGTGTCTTTTTTTCAAAAGATAACAAACCTCCATGTTTATAGAGAAAAGATATTTGTGTACGTCCTCTGCCCTGCAAAGCTATGGACACCAATCCATATGGTGCTCAGCTGCTGAGGGTAGCTAATGTGTGGTCAGTAGGATGGTGGGGTAGAAGACGACAGACCGCCCTGTGGCACTACCAGCAAAGTTACTGCTGCCGTAGCAGTCGGATGTCAGGCAAGGTGGCTTTGGCAGTTGTGTCAGCAGAGTATGGAGCATGATTTATACGCTGTACAATAAAAAGCTCTTTTCCCTTGCTAAGCTGCTGTTGTTTCTTACTAGGGGAATTCTACTGGTGAAGCTGATATTAAAAATGACATCATCTAAGATATATGTGCCTTTACTGTCATCATGGTACCAAGGCAACTATAAAAGACAGCTTGCCTTCTTCAGTTCAGAAGCTGGAGCTAAGGGAGAAATGTGGTTTGCTGTACAAGCCCGGTGAAATATGGCTGAGCGTTGCCAATTCTACTTAGAAGGGGCAGTAGCAGAGTTTAAGGGCTGTACACAGGTACATGCGTGTTTGAGTGCATGTGCTGCTTAAGTGATGTGCCATTGTAGTGTCCATCTGCTTTTTGGTCTTTCTCCAACAATATTTTCTGTTTTTAATGAATTCATCATAATTTCCTTAAATTAACCAAAGGTGTTTGTAAATAGACGCACTGATATTTATATCTGTATCAGCCTTGTCCAATAATATGCAAATGATATACAAACATGGACAGGTGCCCTAACAAGAAGTGGAAACACCCATATTTAACATGGGCACGTACTAACATCATATCAGTAACTTCATTAAGTTAGCCAGACTCTTTATGTAGACCGCCATTTCACCAGGCTGTTACAGACATTTTGGTGACTGTTCCACCTGGCATACTGAAAACATGCCGTTCCTCATACCTGCTACCTTTGTTATCGCCTTCGGTCCTTGACATTTGAAGTCACACTTGTCGTTGTTCAGTAAAGGTAGCATGTAATGCCTAAGCTTTACTCACGTTGACACAAGTATTTAGGAGTTCATTTGATGAACTGTACCCAGGTGGCATCGACCAGGGCAGAAACAGCCGCATCAGAGGAGCAGGAGGCTCCTCTAGAACAGGTTTATTTAATGAACCAGGAGGACCTGCAGTGAGCCTGTTAGTATCATCCGGAGTAGGGCCTGCGGCCATTCATTTTCCTGTGTGATTCCCCACCCTGTTCCCCCATTTCCATTTTTTTTGAGATTGAGACTCCTTTGTTATTGTCTGTGAACCTGTGGGAGTGGGCTGAAGAGATAAGACTTGTCTAAGATAATAGGTACAGAGAAAAGTTAGTTTGGAGATAATGAAATGGGATGGAAATGACAAGGCGGCACTGACTGCGTGTTGTTGAGTTACTCCATAGGTAGTCTTGGAAGCTGGCTGTGAAACAACCAAAATAAACAAAAATCTAGTAGTGCTACTTAGCCCTTTTAATTACACATGTCCTGAAATACAATTATCTTTTAAGATTTATCTTCAAATATTGGTTTAATGGCCAGTGACTAGCTTAAATAAAATTTAACAGGCAAATGCAGATGCAAACTATTTTTCCGAGACACAAGACTTGCTTTCAGCTTGGAAACCTGCTGATTTTCCAAATCATAATTTTGAGCTGCTTTTGACTTGAATTTGCTGCTGAATTCATGTAATTTACACTAGCTTTTTTATCATTAATGAATTAACGTTGTTTGTACAACTTTTACTCAATGATTCAATCATTCTTGTGCTGTTCCATTTGCTGGAATTTGCTTGAAATATCTCTCTATGCATTTTGCTAAAAATCTCATAGTATTACTAACCAATCTTTTGAAGTATTTTATGAATCTTGGTCCCATTTTCAGAAAATAGATAAACTTTCAGGACTCTAAGTAACGGTAACACTGAGTAAACTTGAGAATCTGAGAATCAAAATTTTGAAGAAATAGTGCTACTAGGCATGTAAATGTTTTTTTAATTTTTTTAATAAATACAATTTCTTGGTAAGATGTTTCCTAATAGCTTGAAAATCACAGTAACTGAATGACATTCTTCTAGACATGTTATGACTAGGAAGCAGGGGTTCTAAGTCAAGGGAAAAGAAATGTGGTTTCGGTTCTGAAGTTGAACAAATAAAAAATGCTTTAAAAATATTGTAGGAAGGTGAGCGTGATCCTAAAGCAGTCAGTATCATTTAATAGTTAGGAAACTAATCTGGATTGTAGGAAACTCATGTTCAAGCCGCTAGTCAGCTGGCTGTTTTGGGTATGTTCTCTCTTCTTTTGCCTAAAATTAGATGTTTATGAATGATGTTTGTGTGACATAGAAGCCTTTTGTTCTCGACATAGATGTTTTAAAAAACCATTACACATTTACACGGGGTTTAGAAATACAGGGGTGGATTCTTTATCTGCACTAAAAATTATTATGGACATAAGTAAATATCCCAGGTGATTGCAAAAACCTTAAAATTCCCAATGTATCGGTTGTTAGCTGTTGCATATCAATGTATAAATGGCAAACTCTTGAAAAAGAAAGTCACTGAAGTCATCACAGTTTTCATTCTTTTGTAGATGCTCTGATGTCAGGTAATGAAACACTGTTCCAAGAACACTTTTTCCTACTGTGATGTTCCTTGCAATGTGTCTTTATACATTTTGATTTGCAACTGACATATATTCTGTCTTTTCTTTGCTGCCTTTATTAGCTCTGCTTCAATAATTTAGTTTTTTCTGTTGGGTTATTGTCCAGTAGTTCTATAAAACATAAGAACAGAAATGATATCTAAGCAGTCACAAGGTTTCTGCAGTAATCTGGCAGTGCTGGTATTTCCTACAGCTTGATTTCCTGCATTTCTGCTATGTGTAACCTCTTCTGCAAATGGCCATCTTCCAGGTAGCTGTTGTGCTTCTTGAAAAAGTTCCTTCAACTAAGTTTGATCAAGTTTAATGAAAATTTTTATTGCAGTTTGGATTAATTTTCTCTTGTGGATTAACTTCCTAAACAAAAGCATTTGGTCATTATGTTTTTACTACATTATTAAATTCATAACAGAGAAAGGGTACAATACAAGGAAAGTATTCAAAGTTTTCTGTGACGTGTTACTCAGCTTCCATCAAACTTCAGTCCTAATTTTGCTGCCTCCAAATATCTTGGCCCAGAGAGTTTGTGAGAGATCATGAAATTAAGTCTTTGACTCTCGTCAAAGCGGACACTTTGTTGGCTGCCACAGTTTGAAGCAGCATCATAGATGTAACCTATCTTTTTTATTGGTAGTCATACTTAAGTGTATTTAAAACTATGCTTTTTAAAGTAAATTTCAAAAGTTCACAGCATACAACCTCAGCTGAATTTTATAATGAAATCAGCAGAATTTTGTAATATCATCATGGTGCATAATTGGAAAGATGTAGCCTTTTAACCTGGAAAAGAGTGCATGCCAAAGAACTACCTTCCCCATGTGTCAAAACCCTCTTTGTCCCACAGTAAACCTACTACTTAAGCTGCTTAATTTATCTTGGTTTATATTGACTGATTTAGGGAAAATGGCATTAGTTCAGTGGTGAATTATGGGTCACGTCAGGGAAGATTAATCTCTGCCTTGAGATGGCATTGAGAAGCTGATTGTCAGCTGCAGGCTATAACCTCTTCAGCTAACACAGAAGGGTCCAAAAAACGACAGGTGTGTCCAGGGTGTTGGCCTCTTTTTCTAAATGACAAATAATTCTTGATTCTTGTCTCCCTGCAAAATCACAGATGTTCTGCTGCCTCTTCCCTGGAGCAGAAGAGTCTCTACATACTTCTTCTTTCCTAGTCTCTAACTACTTCTTCCTCCTTTGCTGTGAAAAGCAAAACCTTCTCTTTAGCTCTTTTTCAGGTACTGTTTTCCCCTTTGCACACTTACTTTTTAATTCCCTTACATGTAAGCCTGAAAGCTGACCGCATGGTCGCAAAGTCTTGTTTACAGATGATGAAGAACATGCCCAAACACGGAGCTTATCTGGGAGAATGTTACCGTAAGAGAAAAGGTTGGATGTTGCCTTCAAACTGCTTAAACATAAATTCATACATTCAACAGTGATTTAAAAGCAGTCCATATCTTCCTCTTCTTACACGATATTACATATGTGAAAGAGTTGTCTTGCTTGTATGCAATATGCATATGTATGCTAAATTCCTGATCAGCATGAATATGCAGAACAGAGGCATGATTGAAAATTGTTTTAATATGCTAGAGTAAGCCCTACATTTAGTGTCTCATTCTTAGGCTGATTTTTGCAGAGCTATACAGCGTGGTGCTGAAGGATATATGCAGTGAGAAAAGTGCCTTCCCTGAAGAGCTGTTATGCTACGTCTTCTAACTCACCTCTAATATCCATTGTCCTTGAATTTCCTCATCTTCAAAACTTTCTTCACATCAAGGTTGTTTTGTTGTTTTGTTGTTTTGGTTTGTTTTTTTCCCTAAGTATGAGTCCATTTGCTTTTCCTGGCCTGGAATGTCATCTTAACGTTTCTTTCCTCAATGTGACGGGTAAAACATTTGTAGTTGACAAACCAAACCAGTAAAGTTCACTTTTGACAAATCATATCTTTTCAAAGAGAAATCAATACAATTTAGAAGGTTTGTCCATTACATATCCATGAATATGACGAACATATATCCATATCTACCTCTAATTGAAGAGGAGCTTTTTGATTGAACGACAAAATATCTGACACTTTTTTTTCCAGAACTCTATATAGCTATTTACCTCACAAAAAGCAAATCGCCAAAGAAACATGATCTCTAATAAACAGTAGTGTTGTTTGCGCTTAGTGCAGCCAAAAAAAGTTAAGTTACCTTAACACTTATCTTCAGTATTTTGAGTCAGTTTAGACTAGGAAACAATGCTTTTCTTGTAAAGAAACAGTGACAATTTTATGCCCCTCTCTCTAGGGCAGCTTGCTGGGTTGTAGTGGCATACATCCCTCGGCGCCTGACAAGGATTCACCTTGTCATAAAGTCTAACATCCATTTATATACTGTGTTTTCTGTAAAGATGGCAGCATGAAATGTGTATGCACTCTTTTGGAAAACAGATGTTCTCTGTTAAGGAAAAGATATATCTTTTAGGCTGAAAGATACTGACACAAGCACACCTTCTTCATGTACGCAGCTAAATCTTGTGCTTATGTTGTTTCGTGATCCAGAGACACTTATTAAAGATGTATTGAAGGACCTAGAGAAACACCAAGTGAATGTGGAGAATCTCAGCTCAGCAGAACTGGGTGAGATAGCTGATACCATCGCCAATGCACTTCAAACCGTTGGAATTCAGGAAGAAACAGAAAAGGGTGCTGGAAAAACTAAAGACGACAAAATAGAAGCACAAATGAAGAAAGGAGATTCTCAAGGAAGAGCAGATGTTCAGACTGGATTAATGGAAAACAACGTCAATATACCAGGTATTAATTATAAGAGTTAAGTACAGCAAAAGATAGCTACCCTGATTTTCTTTTATTGGTTCACATTAGTGCTAAACTTTTTAAACTCGGTTTTAAAGAAGACAGGAGGAAAAGTTACTGTATTTTTCTGCAAAGGCTGCACAATTTTAGCTTTCTTGTTTTCTTTTTGCAGCAGGTACTTTTTTTACCAAAAATGCATGTTTGTGAAGCCTTGTCCTTCAAGTTTCACAAACAAGATAAATCTACACGCCCATTTATATTGAATTACAAATTGCTTTATACTGTGTGGTCTAATTTCCCTTTCTTGAAAATGAGATATTTAAGCAAAATGATAATGAAAAATTATTATATTCCAAGAATGTATTTTGAAATATTTGGGGAATAATATGTGGGGAAAAAATTATGTTTTACTGATAATCATTCTTTAATGTACCACAATGACTACTTGCAGAATAAAGTCTTAGGTACAGGTAGAAAACTACTTGTTGCCTTTCCTGCTTAGGGAAATAAGAGTCATTATGGTTATTTACTTCTGTCTGGACACATATTTTCCTGGTGATGTAAATTCAGGAGCTAGAGTAATTGACACTAATGAGTTGATACCACAGGGGGACATAAGTTGCCACTCACCCTAAATTGTCTAATTTAGGAATGTTATGATATGTAGGACACCAAAAACATGTGCTATAAATCATAAACAGTGTTTTTAACTTACTGTCTTTTTTCATGGTGATATACTGAAATCCTTACTAGTTAGGGATATTCTGGCTATTTTAATCGTCAGTTGTTTTTGTAGATTAAAATGAGCATACTTGAGGGTTGTCCTGAATCATGCTGGCAGAGATGAGTAAGACTCAGTTCATAAACCAAAAAACCAGCATTATTTGACTGCGGTTAATGATATGACTGGATATCATCACTGTAGTTAAACTGTAACATGGTTTTGGTAGATGGTATCTATTGAAATAAGTCACCTTCTTCCACAAAAATGTGTATGAGGAATGTATATGTTTCCTTTTTCTTTAATGTAAATGTCCATTCAGCCAGCTAGAGCCATTTTATTGTTTTTTACTTAGATATTGATAAACTCATATGAAGATTTGACAATTAGCAAAATAACAGTGTTACATTGGCTCTTGAAGTACTCTGTGTATTGATCTTGCATTAATTTGCTATCGAAGTGGGGTTAGAATAACAATTCTGAATTATACAGTGCTCTTTACTCTGCCCTTTCAGCTTTGATGTCTTAATGTCTAAATTGCATGAAAAGGTTACTACTACAAAGCAGCCTATAAGCAGTGTTTGTTTCATATATGATGTTTTTCCTTCATAACTATGTATTTGTGCTTTTCATATCCTACAGACAATGGAATGCTTGAAGCCAGTGTGAGAACTGATAAAGAGGTAGAGTACCAGTATTTTAACAAAACGAGTATTCCATCTCAGAATATCAGGTTTTTATACAGTGAAGGTCAAAAACACACTTCTGAAATATAAGACTCATTTTGTGTCTTGTGTGGATATAATTCAATATAATTATTTTTATATAAATATTGTGTGGATATAATTCACAGCATAGGCAAATTGTTGTTGATGCATTGAAATATTAAATGTACATTTATTTAAACTTTAATGTAAATAAGTTTTGCAGTTCAAAAAACCCCAAATCGAGTCCTGTTTTGCCTTTCTTTCATTCATAAATAGTCAGAATTCATAACAGGTCTCAAAGTTCAGACAAATTCAGTCTTTTCCCCAGGTTAGTAAATTTTGAGTATTGAGGTGTTCTTGAAGACACCCTTCTTCCACCTGTCCTTTGGCTCTTAGCTCTGGGGAATGTAAGCAAGAGTTCTTGGTCAGATAATCTCTCTGCTTTTCAGAAGCAGATGAGTAAATATATTCACTCTGAGGGCACGTGTTTGTGAGAGGGTTCAAAATTCCCTCTCCTTTCATGGGATCTGTCATTTTTCACTTTTTCACTTTCCCATTAATTCTTTGAAATCGTTGAACATCAGAGGTATTTCAAAAGCTCTAGGCATTACACTCATACCCTAGGTGGTAACATCAAATTTGGGATTTTAATCCCGATTACTTTTACAATATTCCTCATGAGCTTTGAATCATATCCTATAGACTTAGGTCCAATATTCAGCCATTTTTGAGGTATATTCATCTTTCTTTTTCTGGGTTGCATGGAGCAGAAAAATCTCAAAGAATTTTTTTTTTAAACTGCCATGAAACTTCTCCTACTATATACTCTATCAAAAGCTAACACTGCAAGAGTCATAAATGGGTAAACCCTCTTGTGTTCACAATAAAATCTTTTTAGTAGCTGCCCTTCTACCAAACAAGGAAAAGACACAAGTAGACAACGTGGCAGGAACTTTAACCACCCACATGAAATTCTTTAAGGAATGAAGTGCTGCATTCACAGTAGACTTACAGAGGATCCCATGTATAGATTTCTTAGTGACAGCTGGAATAGGGGATGTGATAGAAAGGAATATATTGTGACACAGAGCAGAAAGTGCCCATTAGCCATCATTTTCTCCCAAATGCTTGGCTGCAATAAACTTATATGATGAAACTAGCTAACAAATGGTTCTTGGCATGTGTTTTGACTTTTGCTCATTTGCTTATTGTTTCAATTTATTAGACACATTTTTTTCTGTGATCATATGTTTAGATTAGTGAATCATTCACAAACAGTTTGTCACAATTTCTAGAGATGAATACATGAAATATAATTTGTCACATTATATCTGTTCCCTTTCCTGTATCATGACTTGTGAGACCCAAGAGGTACGCACGTTTCCAGTCCCAACACTTAGGCATATTGATGGATATTTCTATTATTTCTCCTTTTCATTAACTTATTTGATAACAAAATTTTATTCTCATCAATACTTAAACACACAGACATGAAAATGAACACTATGAAAATGCGATCAGCATTTTCTTCTAGCTGTTCAAGACAGAGAAAAGGCCATCTGGATTCTGTGATATTTGAAGAAGAAAGTAACTGTTAACTATAGAATTTCTTTGCCCATATTAAAACTAGTTAAAAATACAGTGGCATAATTTAATGCTCTTGAATTATTACTGAATAAACATTATTTTCTTACATACTCTGGCAGCATATAGAAATTAAGAAAAAGGCCATGCGACATTTGTATGAATAGACTCTACCATATCAATAAGAGTTTGAAAGATTATATCCAGGTTTGGTTCAGTATAACATTCCTGTGTTTATTTTTAAAAATAATAATATTCTTTTAATACAGGAGAACACGGCAAAACTAGTTAACTTCTTGAATGAGAATGTATTACCTGAAAATATGCCTAAAGACCTTATACCTGAAGAATCTACTAAGAGAGAAAACAAGAAATTTGAAGACACTGACTTTTCTTCATCAGAAGAAATAACTGCTGGTGTGGAAAATGTAAAAAGTGAGACTTTCTCAAGGGAACTGACAGCTGCAAAGAACAGCGAGTCTGACTCCAAAGACCCAAGCGAGACCCACTACTGGGTTAAGAATGCTTTAACGCAGGATGGAAACTCCTATGAAGAGCCTCGGAAAAATAGCGGACAAGATTTACAACTTCAAGTGAAGTCTTCTGAGGAGAAAGAATACGGCTATATTGTGACAGTGAAAGAGTAAGTACAGCAGCCAATTTGAATGGCATTTTTAACTGGAGAAAAGATAAAGTCATTGCACTTAATGAAATATGAATGTACAAGAGGAAAATGCCACAGGCCTGGTTTTTAATACATCTGAAACTGTTTGGAACCTGTTCAGTACTTTGATGAAAATACAGGACAACAGTTCCATTTTCTTAGAGTTGCCTTTCCTTCAATGCAGAAGATATTTAGTTTGTAGGTCTTTTGCGTAGACCTCCCTCTATCGTCTCATGTTCCAGTGACCTTCCAATATGTCAGTAAGTGTGCTTATGGCTAGGATGTGGGCTTTGAATATTTGACTTGAAAGTAGCCTAAATATCAATGCCTGAGTTATTCTTTCAAAAAATGACACAAAATAATAAAGCACAATATTTTCTCTGTGGTTTCAATTTGATCTGAAAATAACATATATAGGAATCCAAACATCACATATGCAGCTAGTTTAGAAAGAAAGACCCAATGATTTCAGGTCATGTCACTAATGAATTTGACATTTAATACCATACTTTCAGAAGAGAGCTTTTTTTCCCTAGTGATACACAGTTTATTGTAGGAACATTTTGGAGTTTAGAATGATATGGGCACTTTTACATCCTTTTCCCCACCGTGAAAACAATGTTATATTTGGTTAGTAATCCCGACTCATTTTCTGTGAGAAATTATTAATTTCTAGGATGAAATTTCTACAAATGTCTGGCCAGCATTATAGAGAAACTGATACAGAAACTTCTGTATCATGGATAGATTCTTTTGACTGTCTCAAACCTATTAATCAGATTGAAGGCTATAGGACTGTGGACGATTCTTGTTTTTACCAGACTGTGTTGCTTTGAAATGCATGTGGCTGGGTATCAGAGGACAGCTTCTTGTTCATTTTCTCCCAGGGGCTACACTTGAGAAAGACAGGATCACAAAGAAAGAATGCCATTTGGGGGGGGAAGTTTTTGTACGGTGCATAGAGAGACAGGCAGAAGAGAGGAGAATGAAAGCTGAGGCTTGGCAGTCTGCAAACATCAGAGACAGAGAGGGAGACTCCTCAAAAAGTAGGGAACAAACACCCACTTCTCAGAGATAACGGAGGGAATATATTTCATAAGGACTCAGACGTTACCCTGCAGAGAATAAAAGTTACTTAGTTACTGGAATGAGAGACGCCAAAGGAGAGGGCTCACCTTGTGAGGACTTACAAGTTGAGGGGATGAGACTTATGTTAACAGATCCTTGCACTGCTGTCAGGTCTCATTCTGAGTTGTATTTTTACCATTTTAGTGTTAATTTTTATTCACTTCCTGAAGAAACCAAGCTCTAGTGTTTAGAAAAGACCTTTTAGGAGTTTTGGAGTACCTGCTTTAAGGAAAGTCACAAATGAGTTGAGGTCCTCATGCTTCTGCTAATTTGTCTGTGTGTCAATAACCACTGTTAATCATTATTTAATGACCAAGTGCTTTGGATTTAATTAACCATTTTTTAACTGCTTTTGCAATTGCACTTTTCAGTTGTTTTCCTGTAACATTCATTTTTGTTGACTGGTTCCTGTAGCAGGCTCACTATTCTCAAGAACCAATTCCAGGAGAACGCTAGTTATTATAGAGTATTTTTTGTCTAGTTCGTAATTTAATCCTTCAGGTAGGTTACGTTTCTGTTCGCTTTTTGCCAACGGTGCACTCAGGAGTCTCCTTCTGTGTTTTTGAAACCAGTCTACCAGAAATTGATGGCATCGCCTAGTTTAACCACACCTCTTAGTTCCTGCCTACGAATGTTATGTGAAGCAGTAGGAACTAGTTTTTCCCCAGGTCGGTGCTACTTCCCCCAGGCCTTTTAACTCACATCAGTCTGGAAGGTGCCTTTGTATCCAGTGGTGTCTTAATGACACCACCTCCCTTGACCATCCAGACTTATTTGGCTCATAAATTCTCCAAAAGCTTAGAGCTTTCACAGAGACTTTCAGTCTCCACAGCATGTAGGTTCTTTACCGTGTCATCTTATCTGTTTTTCTTCCTAGCTAGTCCCCCATTGACAGGTTTTCCCCATATTATGACTATTATTATTCAATGAAACTTGCTGAATAGGGTAATTTCTCCAAAGATTATTGATCCTAGACAACTCCATACACACAAATAGAATTTAGCATAGATTTATTCAGCTTCTTTACTATTTTCAATACCAGAAAGACAAAAACACTTTTCTTATATACTAGTTTATTACAATTTTAGTAACTTTTGGGCAAGATGCTTTCAGATAATCATTGGGATATTGTTAAAAATGCTCAGAACCTATGAGAAAAAATTGCAATGAGTTAGATGAAACCACTTCAAATGGTTTGAATTAAAAAATAGGTTTAGCAAAACAATTTTAGGTTTTAACGGTAACCAGCTCATTACACAAAGCACATGCTATCTGTATTCAGAAAACTTAACTGATAACTCCTCACTACATTCTTAGCACTTTGAGTACAACTAGATGTCATGTTCTCCAAACTCACCATAGAGAAATGTTTATTTTCAGTTCCTAATCTAGAATGAGTTAATTGTTAATGAGAATTAGCTGACTGAGTTGAACTAAAGAAAAATTTCTTTTCTATGAGTATTCTGTTGTATTTGATCTGCAGCAAACAGGTTTTGGTTCAGGGTTCTTAGCCATTGACTTATAACACTTCAGTGATTTGACCATCCTCAGTATTTCAAGTCCAAAATATACGGGTTTAATTTTTGTTGTTGCTATAAAACTTGTTTGTTTTGATAGGTCTTTCTGAAATGTAAGTGTAGAATGAAAACCCCATATTTTGCAAAACAAAATATATATATATATTCTGGAATTTTATAAGAATAACAAAACCTGTTGAGGAAATTCCACATGCTAAAAATGGACTTGTCCACTCTGCAGGAACAGTAAAATACTTTCTACAGCAGTTGAGGGATCTGTTATGTACTAGTATTTGCCACAACCATTTATTTAGTACATAAACTGGCCTTAGAGAGCAATTGGATCAGTGTAGCCAAGAGTTTCAGTAAGGACTTGTTTTCATGAATGCTGCTGTAACTGTATTTTTTCTTGGGGGAGAGTGCGTAGAGAAAGGGACGTTTGTTAACTACCACTGCAGAGAAGAGAACTTTTAATGTCCTTTTAAGGAACATTTCTTTAGTAAGCTTCCTGTATCATTAAGTTTTTGTACTGAAAATCCTACTGGCTGTTTGCAGTAAATAAATGGTATTAATAAATGGCTTAGGTGTATGCTACACATTTATCTATAACTGTACATGCATGTTATATTCATACAGTGAAGTAAAGGGGCTGGGACTATTCCTAGTCAGATCTTAAATCTATGTCAGTCTAAAATCACTCCTGTTTGAGAGGTGATTGTAGTCTGTAAGTACTCAGGAAATTGATTTCACAATTGTTCTTTGATATTTTATGGTTGCACTTGATGATCTTGAAGACCTTTTCCAACCTAAATGATTCTATGATTCTATGATTTTAGTTTAGATCTTTATGCTTTTTTAAAGGTCTCTATTTTAAATAGAAAGGAAGCTGGAGCTAAAGGTAGGCATGAAATATATCTTTCTAACAGCCTGAGTGTTAGCCAAATTCATATGCAAAGTATCTTTCTTCCAGCAATTAGCACATTTAAGATTATAAACCTAAAATTATGATTTAGGTGGGGATTTTTAAGCCACTCTTAACTTGTGCACACAAAATGAAATGCCAAAATATAATACTATTTATTTATTTTCCAATACTACATCTTTGTATGCTTTCCTTCTTACTTCATGAAGCAATAGGTCATGGTTTCAATCCATCCATTTTTATTGGCCGTGATTTTTTTGAGCAGCGAAGCTTCATTTTTACAGCTGAAACAGTGATCTTTTGGTGAAGAAAGGGAAGTAGTCCAACGTTTTTGTACATGGGGGATAACAGCTTGAGTTCTTTTCCCCCTCTGATCTGAAAATGGAACTGAAAAGATTATAGTCAGTGGTATAGTTGACAGATGTCAGGGGTGATCCATTCACTATTAGATTCTCGGGCTTCCATGGCTTTGCAAGTGTGACCCAAGGAGATATTAAGACTGCTTCAGTGAACTCCTAAGATGCCAGCTTTTAATTGTGCCACAAAGCAAAGGTAAACATTTCCATGTAATACTTGAAGAAAAGATTTGTGATAGTTTAAAGACTTGTCAAAACAGCAGTCTGATTGTCAATGGCAAGAACAATAGGTCACTCCTGCTGTGTTTGTTGAGTGACCTTTCAGATGGTTGGAGCAGTGCAATCCATACCAATCCATAATATCCATCAGTGCTAAGCTTCAGAATGAATTGACAGTTTCAGTGTAGAAAATTGTCCAGCAAATCCTCCACTGTGCTGCTTCAGCACTTTATTATGCTGAGAAACTAATCAAATCGGGTGATTTACTTTGTTTACTCTATTCTCCTTCAAAAAATTGGTATTCTACCACTGTAGGATTTGCCTGAAAGAGGTTTGTTTCTTTCTCAGTGTAACTGCTTTGGACTGTTTCTCTTAATTTTAGTCTGAAATTCTAACGTAATCTTATAAAACAAAGTTTCCTACAGGGTGTTATTTTCATCTGTATGGTACTTTGGCCATAGTTATAAAATACCTCTTCATTATAGTGGGGATGCATCAGGGTGAGCTCTCAAATCAAAGAAGCCTTTGTCTTTGGACAAAAGAACTCTTCCTATTTTCTGAAATTCTAGTTCTTCAAGTATGGAAAACCTTTTTTGGGTTGGAAAAAATGCTGACACTCCTATTTGTCTGGCAGGATATGCTCTAAGCTGGGGGCCAAGATCCCACAATCAAAACATTTAATCCTCCTGAGTCTCTCATGAGGAAACCCAAAGCCTTTCCAGAACGTATAGTTCTTACCACCTCCAGTAAAACTAAATGCAAGATGCTCCATGCTCAGTAGCTTAAGTAGTCAAGCTGGTGTGCAATTTCTTAAATATGAGATTGACTTGAATGCATTAAGAAAAATCCTAATTTGAGAGAAAATTTCATCTTTTCACTGTTTATCTCAGTCTTTCGAGCTTCAAAGTCAAGTCATGCTTTTCTGATGCCATGCTTGGACACCCAGTGGAGAGGAACCTGTTCTGTGATTTATCAGAATGCATGTGCTTGAAGATTTTCATATAAATACAAGATCACAGACAACTCATGGGAGCTCTGTTAGCTTGTGAGCCAACTTCTGGCATTGTTGTATTAGTTAATTCCTGGATATTTCATATTTTGTCATATATTAACTCTCAATTCCAGAGTATGTAAAATTATATAGGCTGTAAATCTGTTCACAACATGTTAACTTAATTGGATCACACATGCATTTCTGTGCAGTTAATTTGAGGTAGCTGGTGTTCAGCTCAGATGCTATGAAAAAGCTGAAAATGGATCTTGTGTTCATAGTATAAAATTGGTATGGAATATGATTAGTCTGACCCTTTTAACATGCTGAAGGGTTAGGTTAATTCCAAATGCTTGATATTATTTCTCCATCTTTACCAAAGCGATAAATGATACTGCTTTGCATATAATGATTACTTTCTGCAGGATGGTGTTCAGGTTAGGACCCTGAAGCTGGGTGGTACAGAACTCTTGGTTTATTCCCCAAGTTTTCCCTTTTCCTAGGCAAGTCATTAAAGAATTGAATTTTTATGATCTTATTTGTTTCACCTACCAGGTTAAAATATTTAGTGCATTATAATTGCATTTAAAAATTAAATTTAAAATAAATAAGAGAAAATTAATCACAAGATCTACGGCAATGAAAAGGGACCAATAGGTTTCATTGTTCTTTCTTATCTTGATTGTTCTTGGAAGGTGATCTTTTGTATTGCATGAAGATACTTTTTAGAAAATTATAACAAAATATTCTTGTCCTTTCATACATATATACAAACAGAAACACTGATTTGACCTTCTCTGCATATCTCAATGTCCTCTTTGAAATTATTATTCTACCTGCAAGTGCACTTTATCAAGGGAAAAAGATTTGTGCATATTCTTCACTTAACTTCTCCAACTAGCTCTAAAAACTAAAATGAATTATAAACATCCATAAAACAGAAAAGCACTTGCTACTAAATTCTGTTAAAATCAGCAAAGGACAGCATTTCTCACATCAAAAAAGAAGTTAAATGTAAAATTTTTATCCCTCACTGTCACTTTCCCTAGCATTCTCTACCCTTGTATAAATAAATTCCATAAATGTCCATCATTGATTTTAAAGCCAAAAGATTTGCTTCTGATAATATGGATTGATCCCCTACCTAAATACCATGTATAGATGGAAAATACTTGCCTATTAATTATCCAGTAGAGACAATTCTGTCATTGTATCTCAGCACCATAACTGGTGGAGAGATGTAAATCTAGAATCTTCCTTGGCTAACTCTTCACATGTAATTATTCACACTCCCAAGAGTTTTCTAGACATAAAATCATTTTTCCCTCTTTAATCCTCCAGTTTTCTTGTGATACTTAGCAAGTGACAGAGATCATATCCCCCACATTACTGCTTCACTGCCTTAATTCTGATACTATATTATTCCCATAGGAAAATGATACTTCACGTTTCTTATTCATGCACAAGAAAATAACCGAAAACCAACAGTTACTGTAGCTTTGCCACAGAGAGCAATGAATACTGGTGAGTTTTTTTTCAATACAAGAGCTCAGCTTTGAATATTTTGAATTTCTTCTTATCTGTTGTATGTGCAGTGATAAGATGATAGTCTGTCCTACTTCTGTTGCCTTTAGCTTTTGTGCTTCCACAATCTGTTGAAATATATCATCCTGGAACACGATTCTCACTTGCTGATGCGGATCACTTCACAAGAGAAGAGTCCTTCTAAGGGTCCATCTATCCCTTCTCTTACAGCTTCACTTGCCCAGCTGTTTTCCTCTGCTTTCTGTCGGGACGAGCTGTGTACTTTTACCTCTAGAGGAATATCCAGGGCAAAATTTTGAATTGAGATAGCTGGTGACCAGCCAATCTGTCACACTAGCAATACTAACGGCGAGGAATCCCTCTGGTCCTTTGCGTCAATGCAAGGCAGCAGGTAATTGTAGGAGTGCGCCTGGAGTCCCCAGTTAGTGGCACAAGGACTAGCTCACACTTGTATCTCTCCACTTAGCTGAACAGGTATGGCTGTTGGCCTGGTTTCCCAGAACAGACATTCCCAGACATTCCCATTTCTGTCTTTCCATCCCTTCTGTGCCATGTTAGCACCCTTTGTTTGGGTATCATGCACAGGCTTTTTCGGGAGAGCAGCCGGTGCAGGTACTCCACAGCCTCTCTGTGAGCAGGTTCAGTTCACTCTGCTGTCTCCAGGCTATAGGTCTTAATCCTGGAGGCTGCACATTACATACCCGCAAACTGGGCATGGGGTTGTGAGCTGTGCTTTGTTTTTATAAACAGTGGTAGTCATTAAAACCCTAAGATGCTGCAATATCTCACAATACCATATGGTCAATACTTCTAGTGTATCACAGTGTTTTTTGGGCAATTACCACGTAGTTCATTAAAAAAGACTGATGAATTTTAAGCTTTTGAAATGAGTAAGAAGGAGAAAGCCAAAGGTCAGGATTCCTGGGAATGCAGCAAACTGAATCACAATGCAGTCTATTACCTACCAGTACTTTTTCATCAGTGCTGTTCTGCCCAATCCTGGGAAGCTCAGGATAAAAATGCCATAATTTAATTTTCATGCTTGAATTATTTTTTTTTAATTTCTTAACTCAGATAAAGTGTCTGCAATGTAAACGCCTGACCATTAAAAATTAGAATTAAGTAATGTTAATCTTAGTCTATATCATTCTTATTTCAGGCAAACTAAATTTTGTAAGTCGAAAATCAGTGAGGACTAATTTAGAACACAGAGAATGAATCAGAACAGGGAAAATATTTTAATTTTTCTTTCAAGTAGGTATTCTGGCTTTCCACTGGCGCTTGTTTGAAGAAGGTATGCCACAATCTAAAGACTAGATAGATCTGGTATAGAAAGAAATTTAGAGTAAATTTCTGTCCTGGCTTCAGCTGGGCTAGAGTTAATTTTCTTCACAGAAGCTGGCGTGAGGCTGTGTTTTGGATTTGGGATGAGAAAATGTTGATAACATGCTGATGTTTTGGCTTGTTGCTAAACAGCCAGGGACAGTCCAGCTTGTCCTGCTGGGCTGCCAGCGAGCAGGCTGGTGGTGCACGGGGAGCTGGGAGGGGACACGGCCGGGACAGCTGACCCAGGCTGGCCAAAGGGATATTCCATACCATGTGACGTCATGCTCGGTACATAAAGCTGAGGCGAAGAAGAAGGAAAGGGTGGAGGGATGTTGGGAGTGATGGCGTCTGTCTTCCCAAGTCACCATTACACGTGATGCAGCCCTGTTTCCCTGGAGATGGCTGAACCCCTGCCTGCCCGTGGGGAGTGGGGAATGGATTCCTTGTTTTGCTTTGTTTGCGTGCGCAGCTTTTGCTTTACCTGTTGAACTGTCTTTATCTCAAACCATGAGTTTTCTCACTTTTACTCTTCTGATTCTCTCCCCTGTTCCACCGTGGGGGAGTGAGTAAGTGGCTGCGTGGGGCTTGGTTGCCGGCTGGGGCTAAACCACAACATGCTATTTCTTAATAGCATGGAGAATGATTTTTATAAAAAGTCAGTTTTACCACCTTTAAAGTTTGGATGTCTTACAGAATGTTTTGTGTTTCTTTAACTTCTTTCTTTTAACACTAGGTTGTTGGATATTCTCTGTCATTTTTAATTTAAACCATTTGCATTATAAATTGGTCTGGGCTTTAAGCTGCCTTGAAGGAAGAGGGAAGATATGAAGGAAAGGAAACAATGAAGTCAGAAATGCATTAAAATATGCATCATCAGTTGTTCTCAATCTCATTTATTAATGACTTGTATGAAGGAGTAATTTGATATGAAAGAACAGTTTTGAGTTTTCAAGGCTTTTTTGCATCAGAGATGCAGGGTTCATGACAAGTCGACTCCAGTGCTGTTTCGAACATTCAGCCTAAAATGCATTAGGGAGTACTTTGCTGGGGTCCGTTTTCAGCCTTAGAAAGGAGGACAGCACAATTATGGCACAGATTATTGCCATTATTTCCGTGCTGCTTCTAGTGACAAAGCATCTGTATGAATTTGCTGCTATTAACACAGCTGGAGGTAGTGCGTGTTTGAAGCAATGCAAGAGCAGGCGGGCACAGAGTCACGCTTCCATTATAACTCTAGAGAGTTGATCCTTTTCAACTTCTCTATCACTCGTGTTTCCATGATGCCGTTATCTCCTCTGACCTTCATCGCCTGACCATTGCCATTGATTTTTACCAGGTGTCATCTGTGTTACAAATTGGTCTGGACTTGAATCTGTCTGTATTAAGAGGTTTAAATTTACACTTACTGGTGGTGGGAAAAGAGGGAAAAAAATCACAGAAAGTGGGAATTTGCTGAGCTGTCAAAACAGAAGTAAGCTTAAAAAGGTTTTATGGCTAATAAAGCCTGTGAGGAAACAAGCATGGAAAAACGAAACTGCAGCCCAATGCAATAAAACTGCAGTGTCCTTAAAATGATTACGATAACAGTGCTGTGAAGTCAGGCAGCTCTCAAACAATCCGGCGAGTATCTCTGTGCTCAGAAGTTATTTGGTTGCTTTCATGAACCCAGAATAAATGTGAATCATTTACAAAACTTATCATTATTTAACTAAATTTAAGGCACAAACTGCATTCAAACCCAGTTAGATCCATTTAGTGCTGAAATACATTCCTTCTCTAAGTCTTTCCTGGGGATGCGTGCTTCAGGATGGATGAAAGTACGCTGAAACAGACGGCAGACTCAAACTCAGGCAGAGAAGGCAGCCTGTTGTAACGTCGTGGACTTGAAGCATCAGTGCCCAGGACTTTCATTATAGATTATCGGATGAGTTAATCCCAGGAGCACTTCCAGACAAGAGAAGTAAATACAATTTTGGTGTCTAAATGTTTTTTTAGGCTTGGCAGGCTTAGCAAGCATTTAATGGCAACACTGTAAATTACTTCAATGTTAAAACATTCCCAGTACTCCTTGTTATGCCACTTACTTCCTCTGTGACCTGGAGCAAACCGCTCTAATGTCTCAGTTTCTTCTCCGTTGTATGGATAATATGCATCTTTCTTGTATTTGTGTCTAGAAAAAGAGAAGTAAGAGTTGAAGGCGGCTGGATTCAATAGCTTTATACTGGTGGTTGCCAACCTGATGAGAGTGGGAGAGTCATGTCACTGTACTGCCATGTCTTCCCTGACACGCCGTGTGCTACCTAAGGTGGCAGAAGCACTCCTTCCGTGGGGCGTGTGTAGCTGACACCATACACCATTTATTCCCGTCTCAGGCAAATGTGACATCTTTACTCTTGATTGCAGAGTGCGTGGCTCACACCTTGGTAGGTAGCAACTAAATCAGCCGGGTTTGGTAAGTGACCTTTTGGATCAGAGAATAGTGGTGTTGGTGTGCTAGAAAGTGCCATGCAGCCAATTCCCAGGAGACAGGAGTCAGTGGGAAGAGGGGAGCTGAAAATCTCTTGAGGAAACTTGGTAAAGCTATGTGTGTTTGTTGTGATGGCATCAGCACCTCTTCCATAGTTCAGTTACTAATGAAATTTGCACACAAAGAAGTTCACATCCTTCTATTTCATACTTCAGTAGCTGAGTTTCCCATTATGTTGCTTGTTAAAATATTTACTAATCTTAGCAGGAAAAAAAAAAGAGAAAAGAGAAAAACAAAAAAATTAAACTGTGTCCTTAAAATAAAAGCTTTCCTAGTATTGTTTTCATCTTCTCTGAGGCGGAGAAGTGCTGTGATCACTGACTCTGAGACCAGGTCAATGGTAAGCTACTAGTCACATATTAAGTCTTGGCTATTTATATCTGAAGGCTGCTGAGCCTCGGCCTCCAGGAGGCAGTGCCAGGGACCCTCTCTTCTCCTGAGCTGCAGCACTGCACCTGGAAGACCTTCAGGAGCAAAGTGCCTTCTGGTGAGCCACGTCAGTCTCTCCCCGGAGAAGAGCTGCTGTTGCAGCAAAACTGCAAGTTGCACCTACCCTTCAAATCAACAGGAGATAAATGGGGTGCTCTTCACACCGACTCTGAGGAGAGTGAGTCGCAGAGCAAGGGCCAGGGTGTCACTGCAGATTAAGAATTGGTTATGAGATAGGAGAGGAAGATTCGTCATGAACTGCTGCTTCTCAGCGTGTAGAGAGATTAGTGATACCCCATGGGCAAATTGTCTCTGTTAGGAGGATCTATGGAGGATTTAGAAAAATTCCAGATGGATTTAAATACATTGAGGGATTAGGGAGCACAATGGTAGATGAAGTTCAGCTGGAATAAGTGTGACAGAATAATACACATTAACAAAAATGGTCCTTTTTGGGAAAAAAAGAGGAAAATTATTCTTAAAACTGTTCATAGTCTGGGCTCTGAGGCTGTGGAAAATTTTGAAGAAAAGATTTTCTGTGTTTATATACATGAATCGTACCCTTGGTATGGTGACACATATTTTCAGAATTGAAAATTGCAATGAAGGCTTGCAAATCCTGAAGTAGGTGGCCCATTTCCCTGCTGTGTATTTCTGAAACACAAACCAGGCCAGTACAAGTCTCTAAGGTCAAGAGTTCAGCAGCAGATTTTTTAGAAAGAGAGAGATTTTTATAAATAATGAGCAGATACATAATCACATTAACTAATTTTTTGTAAAATTATACCATAATCTTATGTACTTATTTTTATAAGGAATGCTTTTGCTGCAACATATAAGGCAAGAAGGACTGACTTCTGTTCTCTGTTCTTTGCCGAGGGTGCAATGCAATGGGTGTGCATGGAAACAGTGCATGACTGAGATTATCATCCCAATCTGGAACACAAGGTTCATGTGTTTCGTGAGGTTCATGTAAGGATAAAATGGCACCATTCTTGTATCTGACCACTGGAGTCAGACGCTGAGTCAGTGGGAATCTGGTGTTTTCATGTATAATATTATTATTTATTTGCTCAAGTGTCTCTAGTACTCCTGGGACAGAATATGGGTGTTTTGCTACTTTTTTACCGGGCTTGGTGCAACTGCCTGAATACTGGCAATTTCATAGCAACTCTCACACCTTTTAAGTTTTTACTCAGGGAATAGAGACCAGTGTTCAATACTGTTACTGGACAACTTTTTTAACACCTTTCTTTCTTGATTTTTAGCAATGTGAACACAACAGTGCCCAAGGGAAAACAAAAATAAAGAATTAATGGCTTCTGTTTGTCACAGTATTGTTTTTCCCAGAGTAGACTGCTCCTTAAGTAGTCCTTACAGAGATGTATCTCAGCTGACCACTTCTCTCACCCTCTTTCAGAACTTTTATAGAATTATCCTGGACTTTATTTTATTTCTTAGGTCTTATTTTTGGACTCCCCTGTATTTACTGCTGGCTTAATAAAATCAGGCAGTAGCATGTCTGAGGTGGTTTAAAATAACCTCCAGTCTTGTGCTGGTGGCTGCTGCTGAGAACTGACTCAAGGTCTGGTGTTAGTACATACAGCTGGAGATGTGCTGCCTTCAGCAATTGCTCTTCTCACTCCTTTTTGATGTCACCAACAGGAACTGGAAATTGCTTTCTTCCTCTTTACCCTTTTCCCTTGACTGCTTTTATCAGGCAAAGCAGTCATGGCTGGTGTGCACCAGCCGCTTGCCCATGGAGAGGCAGCGCTCGAGTCCTGGCGTTCTGGCTCCTCCTTGCCACCAATGCACGGAGAGTGGAGATATGGTGTGAAAGGAATCAGGTCTGATACTGGCCCATGAAGGTGGGAGATTAAACATGCCGAAACTACTGTCACCTGTTCAAATAGACCTGCTCTACTGGTTTTAATCTTTTGTATTTGTTAGAGCAAACAATAAGCAAACAGGCAATTCCTAGTATATCTGTAAGTCATTTTAAAGAAGCTCTGAAATACTTCCATACACTTCAGAGTCTCATCCCTCAGTCTGAGTCCTGTGACCAATGTCCCTGCTCTTTTCCAAGCGTGGAGGGCGGATGGCGGGTTGTGCTGGAGCTCGCCGGGCTGCTCCTCCCAGCGTCCTGTCAGCAAGCAGTTTGCCTGCAGCCTATTCAATGCTCAGGCTGCTGCCAAATAGTTTTAGCAACCAGAGAAAATGAGTCCTCAACTTTATTCATCCTAAACGTGACTCTCTAAAGCATTCCATGAACTTTGATTGGATTTTAGGTTTAGCTTTCTATGTGGAGTACTAAGGAGACTGTGCTGCGTATTAGGAAAGTGATACCATTGCCCTGTCAATGAGGGGAAGCCAATTTAATGTCAATGCACAAAGACATTATTGAAAAATGGCCAGGTGGAACTTTCTCAAATAATTATTTTAAACTATGGAATGCATCTTTTTAAAAACTCAGTATTTAAAAAGACTAGAGAAAAAAAATATCTAAGATCACTACTAAAAAAAGAAAATCTTCAACATGAAAGATGCTCTTTTGTGTGCCTACTAAGTGAACAACTGTTAAAAAATCTTAGATATAAACACTCAAATAGATACAGAGGAAGGCAGGACCAACAAAATCATCTCTGTCATCTTAAGCCTCTAGAATAAGGTACCACCACTAGAAGATACTGATCTTTGGTGAACCTACCCAGGTAATTGTCATACTAGGTCTTCTGGTAGATTATTTTTGGTAACATGTGAATCTGTAGGGTAAAGACCCAACTGAGAAAGGATCTTACAGGTCCAAACCACCACTTTCACCTGCAGGGTGTTATCTGCATGTACCTTTCATTGTTTAATAAAAGTTGATTACAGAAGTTAAATTCTTCAACAGATTTGGTCCATTCAGATTCTGTTTTCAAGTGTTGGGTATGTATCTTGTTATACATGTGGTTAATACCTTTTCCCTTTAAGGCACATTTCCAGGTTTTAAGCTGAAATAAGGTTATTTCAGAATTTAGGTTGAAAACCAGACTGCCTCATTTAGGTGCCAAACTTAGAGCCGTTGAATGCTGCACATCTTCCACAAGGATGGGGATGTCATCATTTGACATCACTGACCTCCGTGAGAAGCAAGTGAAGGCATATCCACACAGGGAGGTTAGGCACCTCCTTTCCTTCACTGATTAGAAGGGGCTTTTGGAGACTCCAGAAGACAGCCCAGACTGTGAGGTATCTCCCTGTTTCACTGAGATGTGCCAAACAAGTAGGATATTCTGGGATTCAGTGTGTCTAGTGCTCCTCTGCTGAAAGGCACCATGTGTAGTATCTTCTGCCTGTGTTCTGCTTATTACTGCAGGGGTTAGAAAGTGAAGCAGGAGATGGAAGAGATCTTACTGAAGTTAGTCCAAGCAGTTTTAACTCCCACATCCTAGGAGAGTGCTCTATGTACCAGCACTGTCCATCATCCTCTTGATGGCTCAGCGGTTCATCTTCAGATAAGATAGACAACATGCAAGAGAGAAGATGAGTCTTAACTTGTAGCACTCAGGAGGAAGGAATACTCCTGGTCCCAACTTAGTTTTTGAACATGTATGCATTTTACACTAGTAAATATTGAAAGTGTTTTTAAAGTAAACATTGGTCTAAATAAAAAATATCTCCTCCCCAAAAGTCCTAGGTGCTTGGTTCAAGTTCTTCTTTCCTCTGGTTGGGATGTGGATTCAATACTATTGAAGCTGACCACAGGTGTAGCCAAATTTTTGAACCTTCTCCAGGGGAAATAGGTGGAGTGGAGACGCCACTGTGTTTGAGTTTGGATAGCAAAAGAGAGGTTGGGTGTGAGAGTGGCATTTACCCCCCAAGAAAATGCACTTTCTAATACCGCTGTCAGGACTGTAGCTAAGCACTCGGGCAACTTCCAGGCTGTAGAAAAATGCCTTGCAATTTTAGTGCAGTGCTCAGCACTTAAAAATGGGCAAACTGGCCTGCATTGCCTATGACCTGATTTAAGCGAATTTTAGGTGGATTGAACCCTACCTTACTTCAGATTTCACTGGGGATTAGACTGACATTTAGGTTTAAGAAGTGCAATTCCCAATGTCAGGCCTATTTCTGTACTGTAGATTATTCTTCATTTTTACAGAAAATGATTCAGTTGAACTAATCTGACAGGGCTGACTGGATGTCCATTACAGTGCTGCATTACAATTGCTAAACAGAGTATTGGAAGGGCACTAGGTACAGTCTGGTAAAGACAATACCTAATTTGAATGATGCCACTAAGGGAGCATTTTAGAGTTCAGTAAGTGGGTTTCTGAAGACACTTGGCAATTGGGAGGAAAAGCAAATGAGAGCAACTGCTTGTGAGGCTGACATAACCTCAGCATAACATTGAGCTACGTGTTGCTCTCCTTGGGCTGGGAGCAGGCTTGGCAAACACCAGTCATCAAGCCATCTGTATAACTGGATCAGATTTTTCACTACCAAAATGGATCAATTTATGGGATTGTTTTGACAGGCATGTTGGGAAATACAGATCATATAGCTTTCATCATTCTTTACTTCTGTTTTTCCTCTTGTTCCCTTTGACATTGCCCACTGGCTTTTATTAGAGCTTCAGTTCCATTCAGCTCACCAGGCAGAGCTGGCCATGCTGCCAGTGTTGCTCCCCACAGAACTCCTCCTGTTCCTTCATTTACATGCTTCCTTCTTATTCTTTAACCAGAAGGGGAAGCTTTGAGCCTTGAATGCATAAATCATCAGGTCCAGGTCAAAAATAGGCAGTCCATTATTCAAAGTGTTTGTTCTCACTCATCAGATTTGTAGTTTACCTTGGGATTTTCTTGGAAATGTGACATCCATTTGTAGCATTGTTCAGATAATCACAGCATGAAGCTGAACTGGTCTTGAGATCAGCATCCGGTATTCAGCACTACTCTTTTGTTGGAGTGATCTAATTGGCCATTCGTGAGGCATATCTGGTCTATAAGACTCTTGCCTCCGACTCCATTTGCCCACAGCAAGCATTTAGCAAGGCTACTAACTCACCAGTGAAGGAGAAGTTCTCTCCACCTGGATCTGAGTGCTCTAAATATGCTCTAAAATCAGCCAGATGTGCTCTAAAACCAGTCAGATCCTCTGTGCTGAAAAAGTTTGGAACAAGATCTTTGGTAGGGGAATGAGGGAAGTTTTTATTATAACTAAAAGTTAATTTTCGGGTTACGTGGTATTTGCTACTACAACATCTTCTCCATATTTGGTAGAGAGAAATATATAGTCTTTAGGGACAGCCAGTAGTGCTGCTCTTTCTATTCTTAGATCTAGAAGGGATGCAGGTCAAATAATAACACTCTCTGATGTAACAATACTAGGCATCTGACAAAGAAAGTTGGTATCGTTGCCTTCCTTTTATGGATAGTGAAATTGAGGGTCAGGAAGATGTCTTGACCAAGGTGAATTGATAGGCCTCTTCCAGATGAAGACATGTTCTGTTCCTCATTCATAATTCGTTCAGCAACAGATAGACAGTTGCTGTTATAGTTACAAAAAATGGCTAGCAAATTCTTGCATTTTGTAGCAATGACTGAGAAGAAAATCGCTTAATGGGATTGTTCAAAGTTGTGCCAACTTTCTGGGACCAGATTTCAGAAATGACTCTTCATCACTGTATTCTTCGTGTAAATTGAGCAAATGAAAAGTGAAATCTTTAATAGACAATAGCAGAGGAAGATTATAATCCAGTGTTCTATTATTTAAATTACCTCTGTAAGTGGATTGTTCATTAAAATATTTCTTTTTTCAGCTCCCTCACTGGGAGGGATTTAGATATTGGAAGATAAAGAATATCATCTTCACCAGGCAATCTAATTTTCTTGTATTCAATATCCAGTACACTTTCTGGAAAAGTTTTAACAAACAATTACATAAAGTTGGGCTCCCAAATCCACTCCTGAGCATTTAAATGGATTACACTAATTTTCAGAAGTGCTCAGCAGCTCACATTAAAGTTAAGAGATATTTATTCCTGTATTTTCATTTCAGATTAATCTCTAACTAAAATAGCTTTTTAGCCTAAATCTGCTTTTTTTTTTTTTTTTTTTTTTGGTTAGACAAAATTCCTTATGAAGTTATAGGGAGCTGATTGGCTCATGATTACTTTAGCTCAGACAAGTATGTATATCCAATCTATGGATAGGGAAGTTTTCATGGTTATGCCATGATGTTAAAGCATGACATCAGAGTCTTGCACCAAGCTGGGGAGTCGTTTCATCTGAAGGAATAATATAGTACTACCATGTAACATTGGCTATTTTTAGCAGAGATATAAGCCATATGCTCCAGCAGGTATAACTAGTTTAGTGCAAGAGCTGTGCCCTGAAAAGTGAGATTAAACAAAAGCAGCAGTGAAATATTTTGCAGATAATACTCTGCCAGATTTTAGAACTATGTATATCTACATAAACCCGCAAAGGAAATATTTACATTTCATTCCAAATTTAATTCTTCATTGTCATTAAACTGTCAAACAAAGTATATTTTATAAATAACATGAGATAGGGTTTGGCATCTGAGTGAGACAGAGTTCTGCTACTGGTTCAGTAGGGTCTGAATCCGTCACATGAAAAATAATATTTAGACTAGCACTCACAGATAGAGATGGCATTAGAAGATAGAACAATGGAAGAAAGTTAGTTATACATGAATTTTCTATACTTTCTAGCTCTCTTTTCATCTTCCAAGCTGTAGATAACTGGAGCTGGAAACCTAAAAAGGACCCCAAAAGAATTATTGTAATCTGTGAGATGTATCATGTTTTGTTTTAGCTGCTATTGTCCTATCTCAACACTGTTACCTTGAAGGAAGATGCAAAAGAGCAATCTACAAGTGAAACGAGAGCAGAAGTAGGAAACCCAAAGTAAGCACTATCTCAACATCTCATCTGGCAACAGCTGTGTCATCTGCAAAAAGGTGCTATGCCATCCAACAGTTTATTCTTCCTAAGACCAAATTGTAGATCAAAGGTGATCAGAAACCTTCAAAGCAATAAAAAAAAAAATGGAGTGGTAAATCAAGAAGGACTGTTAAAGACACTGCAGGAACCATTAATTTTCTTCATCAAAAAGGGTTAGCCAGCCTCAAGATAACCTGCAAAGCTTGAATAACATCCATGGGTAGGTCTTTTGTTGCTTCTATTTTTTACAGTACATGCTTCGTATCTCTGAGGCGTATATAAGTTGTGATTTCTCTTATAAGGGAACTTAATGACCATCTTGACAGTTCAGACAAAGTAGTGTGAACCCTACCCCCAGTATTAGCTTTCCTCCAAGTCTTTGGCCTTGATAAAATAATTTCATCATCAGGATTGTCTAATGAGTCTTCTTTCCACTAGTACACTTTCTGTCCGGATTATGTCACTATTTGTTCCTTATCTGAATAACTAATTTTTGTCTTTCTTGGCTTACATAACACTTTCCTTTGAATTAATCCCATAGTTGCTGAACCCTCGCAATCAATAGATGAATCATATTCATAAGAAAAACCACTCCATGGTACAGGAACTTCTTCCCATGTAGGACTGAATCAAGCAAGCTGAAAACCAAGCATAGCATGTGCAAGATCACAAATAGTGGCTGTTCCACAAGTACTGTGTACTTGCACTGGGGATGTGTGGGAGGACCATGGGCAGGAGGATAGGTGATGTTTGCAAGTTGTCTTCTGGTAGAAGTCCTTGTATAAACCCGAAGTCAGATGAGTGATGTGGGTGCACGGTGCTGTTGCAATGTAGGCTAGTTTGCTTACCACTGTGCTGGTGGGAACGGTGTACTCTCTCCGAGTAAACAAAGCTAAAGGCAATCACCGTAGAAGTGTAAAGCGTGCGACACTGAGCAACACTAAACAAAAGCAAAGCAGAAGTAGAGGGTGGAGAATGGTCTTCTGGCATTGTTAGAGAAAGGTTTTCAATATTCAGCTCTCCTACAGTACAACTGTCACGGAACTGTAATAAACAGTACTAGTATGTATCGATGTTAAGAAGTTGGAAAACTTATTTTGGAAAATATCATGATATAAATTAATCATTCTTAATTTGAATCCTCAAATGTGATAGTGTGATCAATAATAATACCAAAGGGTACTGGTTCTGCAGCTTTCCTGTGCTGTTATGAATGACAGTATGAATGTTATGAATGAACTGTATGAGAGTCTGTGAACCCATGTGCTTTAGTTTGGTATTGGATGGAAGTTACTAAAAATACTCCTGGATGCTCAGTCTTGCGAAAGAATGGCCTTCCAGACCATTTTCTCTCCCATTTTCTCTCCAGCATTCATATGCTCTGATTACATCCCCCACTGCTGTTACTACATTGGCTTGTAGCAGCATACCTTGTTTTTGGGGTTGGAGAATGCTTTTTCAGTGGAGGAGGGGTAAGCAGGCAGTGGGAGGTTGAGCTTTTACAAATGAGACTCCTTTGGTAAAAAATTGACACCAACGTACGCAGTAGATGTTGCCTGAACCGCTGCGTAGACTTGCTATTACAGTAAAAGCCCACTTGCTGACACCAATCATCTCCATAAAATTTAAGCCAACATCTTTTGGAGAAAAGATTTAATTAACACATAAGCCCCTGAGTCACACTGACAATCTGCTTTCATAGTGATGGGAATCACATTTCTATCCACTGTCAGTCCTTGAAATATAGGGATTTTATGAATAATCTATAGTACATTTTTTTTCCTTACAGAAACAATCAGATTCTTTTGTTACTTTCACATAAGAACAATTCTGTCTTAGACATCTAGAAAAACTCTAAATTTATCTGGTGCCTTGAGGGGCTACCTCTGCTTGTGTGACAGGAGGTCTCTTGAGCATTTTGGGTTAGCAGCATGAAAGGAGGCTAAGCAATTCCAACCTAACCAAGATCCACATGAGACATCTCATTATTTAAATAGGGGCTCCCTTAGGGCAGTGTATGCAGAACCCAGTGCAGTAAATAAATAAATAAATGATCAGTGCTCATTGCAGACAATAAATAGAATTGTGGCAGTGATTACCATGATATAAAATTAGATTTAAAAACTTTCACTGTGAATCAGACATAATAACCTAGGAACACAGCTTTGAAAAATCTTTTTTTCCCCTTAGTCTGGTTAAAATGATCTTGTCTAACAGTACATACTTTTTTTGACACCTCCTTCTCCTACTTGTTATAAATCCTTGAAGGAAAAAATACCCAACTTTTTTCCCCTGGGTTAGTCTTGCCGAAGTTGTTTCTGATTTACCGTGCCATAATTTATATAAGTATCAAGCTTGTAAGGTTTAATTTTATGATCCTTGGGGCTTTAACAATGTTGAGAATAATTCTATAATCACAATTTAGACAGAGAGTGTCTGGACATTGCTATATCATTTCCTTATCTTTTTACTTTCTTAATACTTTTGTATTTATTTACACAGTACTGAACAACAACTAAACAAGGCATGATCTGTATATTAGGGACAGAATGTTCTTAAAGCATCTTTAGAGTTGTAACGACTCTAATAACCTGAAATTTTTTGCAAGTATGTTTTGCATCTAGATAAGTGCTTTTTTAAATGATAGCAGTCCTCTTGTGTTAGGCTTGATTGCAACCTGTTTTCTAAATTAAAAAATGTAAATGTGGCATTGACAAAGGTTAAAAAGATTTAAAGCGGGTTCTGTCAGCAGTGCATACAGACACCAAACTAAATCCTATGTATCTAATCAGTGTCCTCTGGACTTCGTGCCTTGCTCCATTGTTTACTCTCAAATCCATAATAATTTTGTGTCCTTTCACTGGGCGAAGATTCATTTTAAGAACTAATGAATTTAAAAATATGCTTTTCCCTTGTCCATTTGATACTGAGCCTGCGATTTGACTTTCATTGTTTGTTTCCCTCCTTGTCTCGTCAATCCTTTTCTCTCTTTCTGTCCTTTTACTTTATTACATTTTTTATTGAGGGCTGAGATGAACTGGTTGCTGCATCATGGGCCCATTACACTTCCTAACAATTCCATTTACACCTTATTGTTTGTCTTATTGCTGGAAAATTCAGGTGATTCATCATGCCTGAAGAAGCACCTGATCCCAATTCCCTTGATATCATGATCACTATGTGACAGGAATACAGTTAGTGGTGGCTTTCAGACTCTAAGAGGCTAAGGTGATAACTCTTTTGGGACTTTTAGCCTCTCAAGTATTGATGAGTTCCATTTTCGTAATGCTCTGTTTTCTTGCTCCCTTTCAACAGCCCCCTAAGTGTGGAAAAGGGCTTGGAGTTAATAAAGGAAGTAGCAGATCTCCTGGAACTGCAGATGAGTGCCTTCGATGATGTCACGTACGTACATGGAATTTGCCCCTCTTTATTTTGTGGGATTTCTAATTATTTTTAATAATTTGTCTTACAAGGAAATATCTGCTTGTTAATGCCAAAATTAATGAAAGTGTGCGAGAGACAAAAAAGAGTATCGTGACCATCTTTGTAGTGTCCCCTACACACAGGAACAAATTATTTGGAAAAAATTATAGAGACTGAAATTTTCCTATGCTTCCATAGGGAAAAATAGGCTGTTCAAACTGCTGTAAAAATATTACCAACATTATTTAACAGTTTCTAGGTAAGGAAAGTCTTGTTAAGGGTCATTATACCCAGTGTTGCTGAGGGGGAAAATTACATCAGAGATAGAGAACTTCAGTCCCTGGCTTTGAGACTGGCACCTGGCACACTAGGTCATGCCGCTTGGTCAACTACTCATTTAACAAGTCACACTGAGTTCAGCTATGTTGGGCTATTGTTTTTCTTCATATGATTCATACTGATGAATGCTCTGTGTGTTAGTCTCCTGAACTAGGAGGTTACGATTTGCTATGTCCGGTACAAATTTTTAGATTGGGGATTTACTGAAATAATTTTGGTAGGAACATTTGCTTCACGAACTTAATTCTTCCTTTGTAAAACAAAATAAAAATAGATTGGTAGAAAACTAATGGAAAGGAAGGGTCAGCTGTGGGAGGGTTTTGACAGCTTGCTGGAGAGAAGTTGCATCTTGGCACACAGAAAATAACTGATGTCTGGGGACCGACCAGTTCCTGCCTGGGTTTCAGAAGGTTTGGGGCTGCTTGTTTTGGCCCGTGTGTACAGATGCTGAAATGCAGCATCTTTCTCAGCCTTACTTGTGCTGCCATCATCTTTTGTTTAATGTTTAGTTCCAATGAATGTAATACATCGTTTAATACTGTGGTTTAAGCCTGAACCTTTAGGTCTGAACAAGTTTCATCTTTAGTGGAAGTGTTTATTATTATTCAGAAAAAAACTCCTACCCTTTCTGTTACTGTATCTGTAGGGGCCAATAGACTACTGGTAAGAAGATCTTTTTAGAAACCTGGCAAATACCATGCACATTGCCTTTAGTCGTTTGGAAGGAAAATATTACCATATTTTGTTTGCTAGAACAATTCTTTGTATTGTTGAATGTCTTTTTGCTCATATTTTATGAAATGCATTTTTTATGAAAATTGAGTTTTGCAATTACAAAAAATGATTATATTTTCTGGTCTTCTCTGTAAAGAGAATTTGCAACCTTGACTTTGAATACTAGCAGATAAAGTGTGCTGCACATTTAAAGGGATAATCCCATGGAACAATTTCTCTTCTGGAATCAATGGGTTCTGCTTCATTAGCTTCATTCATTTACAGTACAAGAGCACTTTCACCTACCTTTCTAATTGTTAGCATGAAGCCTTTTGGTTATTTTTTATCATTTGATAAATCGCAACAACATGGCGATTGGCAGGCTGTAGATTCATTCTCTAATGAAAAATATCCTTCCAGTGATACGTGTAGCTATAACCTTTTTTTTTAATGTGCAACATTAGGGAAGCTCATTATTTTGCATCTATTAATATGCAGTCATATGACTGTACTAAAAGTACTTGTAGAGTATGGTCAGTACTTTAAAAGTGTGTTATGAATTATAGTAACTCCAAACAGGACTGAGCATTCTGTCTATGAACATAACACTTTTATCAGTCTTTGCTTTCTTAAAAGATCTATAAATCTGTGAAAGGTTATCCCAAATCTCAAGTTAATGAAGAATTCATCCATAATAAATTTTCTTCACTCAAGAAAGGGAGATGCTTTGACTCAGGTTAAACCCATTAAATGCTAAAGAAAAGTGGAGCTGGCCAGTAGATACAGTAGAAGTAGAAGCTTTAGAAAAAGGCCTCACAAAGCAAAAAATTAATGCTTTTTGGATTTGTTCTTTTGCTATCACTACACAATGATCGATGGAAACCTGTATGAATTTGAAGGCTCTGGTTAGCTTCTGAGTAGCCTCATGGAGAGGGCTTTCAGGAAAAACTTGATGTCATGGTTATTCCTAATCCACCTTTGACATGTCAGAGTGTGAGAATGAGCCCCCTCAGGAAACATGTTTTTTACGTGGCCTAAGGCATCGTGGGTGATTTAGATTATTTTATTTCACTGGGGATTAGCTTGGTGTAAAATTCTCAGTTCTCTCTTTTCCCTCCAAGAATTCTCAATGGTAAGAAAGTAACAGTGTAGGCCTGAATTTTTTTAGACTATTGCAAAGATTTCAAAGTAAATACAGGTTAATGAGAACCACAGGGTTAATTTCAGAGTATAGACAAAGCCATCACTTTCAATAGGAATAGTGCGAGAAGAACTGAGGAGGGAAGCTGAGTGGGGAGTTCTTTTAAAGTTCTTTAAATTCTCAGTTAAGTGTGTCTTGTCTTTTTCTCTGCAAAATGCAATTTTAAAGGGACTGCTTCATAAATACGCTACTACCGTTAGTCAGTTTTGTCTGCAAGTGTCTTTCGTTCTTCCTATATTTTTAGTATTTTCCTGTGCTTTGGAGTTTGAGAAGTGAACAATGGCTTTTGCCAGGTATTCCTACCGATTCCCATGTTAGTTCTTGGTAAGTTGATGCATGGTAGTAATCAGTTTATCTTCTCTCTTTCACAATCTTGCCAACTTTAACCAATGGCCTGCAATTCGGCTCAGGCTTAGCTCCCAGAGTGTTCAGTCCACTTCTACAGTTGGTTTCTTGTCAAGTTTGCATTTACATAAACTTTGCTCACCCTGTGAAGCAGATGAATGGGAATAGATTTGAGGAATTCATAATTAGAAATATTTTAAGATTGAAGAAAAGATCCAACGTGTTAGCTGTCACTTTTGGATACAGCCTGAATCTTTATGGAAGTAATAGTTATGCTTAATATGTTTTGTTAATGGTTATGTAGCTGTCAAATAAATGCCATTATTTCTTATTACATCATTAGAGACCATTAAAAGGATATTAGCATGCTGATGTAATTATGCAAGCAGACGTAAAATGACTACAGTTATGATTTTATAATCTAATTATGGGTGTCCAATGCCCCTGGTGATTGATTGTTGGATTGGTATCATAGATTGAAGTCAGATGGGTAGTAGTGTTAGGAGGGTTTGTATTTATTTAAAAGAAAATAACTTTACCACTCTGCAGTCTGCAACATTGGCCTTTTTCATGTAATTACAGTTCTTCACACATTATAGAGTAAACTTACAAACATGACAGGCTATCAAGAAATATCCAAATATAATAAAAATACTAAAATCTGTAAGCCTATCTGTGAGGGTAGTGGAAAGGACATTCAGAATCCATGGTCAAAGCCATTTATTAGACCATAGATGACTGACCTGGTTTCTGATGAGGATACAAATTATTTCTGAATTTTTATTTAATGTTCTTACAGTTGGGGTATTTACTGAGAACATTGCTAAGGGCACTTTTCAGTTCTGAGCTTAGCTGAATACCTTCGTATGGAAAGAAAACAGATTATTCTGATTTCAGACTGCATATCCTACCAATCTCAGCCTCCAGTTAAGAGTGCGATTCTTGGCTGAAAATTACATTCTCTGATGGATGCTGCAACAGCACGGATTTTTTTTCTTTTCCTTCTTATTTCTCTCTTTAACCTTATATGGGTTTCCTTACTGCCATTGAAGATCTCTTGTTCTAGGTGTGTCTTTTTTCCCCATTTTATTGTACTACTTTGGCTTCCTCAACCTGTTCATCTTAATGGGCATCTTTGTCATTTTTGCCTTCTAATATACCTAAACTCAGTACTCAAAGAACTGTCCTTTCAGGAGACGTGATAACTCAACGAACAAGTGTGCCCATTTCCGTATCTAATTTTTCAGTGGAAAACCTGTAGCAGAGCACTCTATATTCATTCCATAAAATTACATTAATCTCTACCTGCTGCTGATATTTTGAAGTGTAACAATAATTGTGTATACAAGCATGTATCTATATATATAATATTGGGGATGAACAGGATACTTATGCTAAATTTCAAATGCTAATATAAATAGATTTTTCAGGTTGAAAAAGCTGATTCTGATTATCTGATGTAATATCCTGGGTTGCAAAGCCATAAAATCTAACCAATATTCCCCCATCATGTATGCAGTTGGTTGCATCTATACTGTACATCCAAAACTAAGTTAAAGGACCAAATCACTGATCTTTCAGAGTCTAAACTTCAAACTCCCAGGCCTCAGGTTGGTGGTTCAGCTTTCGCCTGACTCTCCCTGCCCACACTGAGACTAGAAGTGAATTCAGTGTTTTAGTTGAATAGTTTATTATGTGAAAAATGAAAATTCAGGTTAACTGAAGGTAGGTATGGAAACTGTATGGAGGCTTCAGCTGAAAAATACCTTTCAAAATTTGTAGCAGCCACAGCAGTGTGGTTTGACGTTTGGAAAAGAAAATGCCATAATTTTTAAATTTAATGTGATGACTAGTTAACAAATTTAAGTTTGGCTTATAAGGGAAATGATTTTATTTTTGTGATAAGAATAACCAAAAAATTGATTTTGTACTGAATTCAAGCCATTATTTTCTCTTTTTTTTTTTGTTCAGCTGACCAAAAATATCAATCTTTTGATAAAGTCTAATTATGAGATATACTACTGAAATATTTGATCATTTTATCATATGTCTTATTCCATATGCAGGAAATAAAATACTCAGTTAATGAGCAGATCTTCAATGTTTTATTTTATTCTTACTGTTTAGTGTATGGCTTCAGGATTTATTTATTGCACGTTATTCAAATCCTGCTCTGAGGCCAGAAAACCCGTTTCCTCATGGCTTGGTTTGGTTTGGGTTTTTCCTGTGGTGCTCTTTGTTACACTATCAAAATGCTTGACAGATGTGAGTTGATATACTTAACTCACATGAGATATGAGGTATTGTTAGGACCATAAAGAGCTGGAGTTATGCATGAAGATTAACATCAAAGCATTTGCTAATAGGAGGTGTCCAGCCTGGTGTCTCAGAGTATAGCTTATTCAGCCTCCTCTGGAAAGAACTTCACGTACTGAGACGGAGATCCCATTGGCTTCAATCACCACCCCGAGTGTTCAGCAGCCCCAGGAGTCAGCTCTCAGTTTAGACAGTGCTACTTGGTCTGTAAAAAAAAAAAAAAAAAAAAAAAAAAAAAAAAAAAAAAAAATTGCCTGAAATGACTTGGTTTCAAATGAACTGAGTCTGTATCTGAATCTGAGGCAGAGCTGGATGGTACCAGCATGTTCCACCACCTTTTCAAAGAAAAAGCAGTACATGACCAAACAATACCTATCATTGTCCTTGTTCTTAGGAAGAGCTGAAACGGTTGGGCTGGAATAAATACAATTTGAAAAGCCAGCCAGCCGTGCCAGTGAAAAGAACTTGAACTGAGGAAGATGTCTGAAAATCGAACCAAGTGGTGAAAGTTTGGAGAAGCTTTGAATGCGTTCAAATCAGAAGTGTTGGGCAGGCAGCCTGATGAGTGGAGCTCCCAGCCTCACCTATTATGAACATGTGCACTGGATGTAGTGTCCTAATCATGCTATATAGGTTTTGTTCATTGTTTGTCATGTTATTTTTCTAACACCTGAAAAACTCAATCAGCCAGTTAATCATATTCAGTCATCCAGAACCTAAACACTGGAACAGTACTTGGTATTTTCAGTTCATCGTGCTGATGGATTATGACATGTGCTACATGTATTCTCTAAATGTGAATATCTCAGGAAATTACTGGTAGCTTGAGAGGCAGGATAGTGTGAGGGAGGATTATTTAACCACTGAGCAGTAGTGGGACAGGTAGCACAGTGTCTTGTTAGGTTTGTACCTGCAAACTTCCCTCTTCTGTACAGATTCTCCATGATTCCTTTCTCCTTGATTTCGTATGATTAACCTTTTCTTGTGTTGTATCTTGAACACCTGTGGATTAATATTCTTGCAAAGTTTTCTTCTGGATTGACAGATTCTGGATTCTGCCACCTATGCCGTTTAGATTTACTGAGATGAATGTTCCAATATTGTGCTCATGAAAAAATGTATAGCCCATCCTGCTCTCCTGAAGGTGCTGTAGTATAAACTAGCAATAGATTGAATTTTTATTTCCATTCCACTTATTGTCCAGAAATTAAGCAACATTTTTATTTCAGTTTGAACTGTGCTATGCTTGATCTCAATAAAAAGATATACCTTTCAAAAAAGTTGAGCAATATTTGTCATCTGTTCTTTGATTTTTAAATAGCAAACCAATAGACTGAGGCTATTTGGCATAATCTTGTTTAAAATGTTGTAAAAGCATAACTCAGAAATAATGGAACCACTCTTATTCAAACTTGACTTATTCCACAGATTTAATGAGCCTGGAAAACAAATTGTCTGAAAAATGCACTGCTGTAACTCAGTGCATGCAGGCTTTTATAAGAAATTACATTGTGTTTTCTGGTACATACTGTCTTATTTGACAACTAATTTATAATATAAAGATGCATCAATTTTTAAAGGAATGAGGATAAGGAAACAAAAATAAGGTGGAAGTTTCAACTGCGCATTCCTTTACTTAGAAATGAGTGATTTCTCAGCCTTAGCATTACATTAGTCTTGTGGCTTTTTCCCCCCGAGGTATAATATATTTTGTGTGCTTTTCTTTAATAAATGTGCATACAACCAAGATCATTTTGCCTTCACCACTGTAACTTTCCTGCTAGAAAAATATAAAAATATATTAAAATAACAAGAATGATTTTGGCCTGCAGCATTTTATGAATTCTAGGTGGCAAAACAGAAAGTCCATAAAAATCTAGGGAGACTCTTATAAATAAAAATGTAGAAAGTTTGGCTTTCCATTACAGCATTTCATCTCACTAAATCAGAGGATTTGCACCTTTGTAATCAAAAGCAGAATGAAATCCAGTCTTGTAGCTACATATCCATGTACTCATAGGTCCCTACTCAAGAGAAAGTTTTTAGAGATAAGTGAGCTCCTGAAGTTTATCTGTCTAATTTTAACTTCATATTTCCTTCTCTGCTACTCATCCCTCTGACCAAGAATGCCATCGTGTTCCTTCTGTAATAAAATTAAAGTTCATAACATTATAGGGTAGGCAGGATAAACTCCTTTGTTTCAAGCAAGTCACTGAATATGTGCCATTGCATTTAATTTATGTAATGTTTCACATATTATTAACAGGTAATAATTTCCATGCTACAGGTGGGTAAATAGAAATGCAAGACAGTTTGCTTGATCTTCCCTAAGAATGTACAGAACTTGGTGGCAGGTATGAGAATAGAAACAGAGAACTGATTCTCCCTCTTGAGCTAAAGCTTGGTCCACAAATAGAATAACGAATATTAGAAATGGAGAAAGATTATCATGTAGAGATTTGTTTAAAATAATAATCCCTTATAGGACATATACAAAACCAATCTTATGTCTGTGTCTTTCCTGATTCACCTGCCCCTGGCTACCTGATTCTCCTAGGTACACAAACGCACGTTATTTTTTCTCTTTCTTTGTCACCTGGATGGATTACATGAATATTACAGAACTGCTGACCCAGCTGAAAAAGATAAATAATTCTTTTTCACTTTTTTTTTTTCACACCCTAACCAGTAAATATTGCCTATCCAGACCTCGAGCTGCACCACGACTTGCCTGTGGGAGGGTTTGTATTCCTTAGGAGCCATAAAGGCAGTAGGAGCAAATAAACACCTGCAGGTGTGACCGAAGGGGCCCAATAAATTCCACTTGCAGTGCCTCCTTTGCAAAGCAAATGTCTCTCTCTCATGGCTGATAGGCGAAGCTCAGGGGCAAATCTGCTAGTTGGTCTCCTCTGAGCTAAGGAAGACAACAGGTTCTTAAGAGGGCAAGCAGGAGGGCTCTGGTGGTAGCGCACAGTTTGGCAGCTTTTTGAATTGAGTCTGTAGAAAATGTTTGGGGTTTTTATGTCTTCAGTTGTGCTGCCTAATCCTCATCAAAGAAATCTGTGTCCTATCTGGATCCTATCTAAGATATGAGCATGCTAAGCCTTTACCTCTGCGAAAGCTCTAACACATGAGTCGTGCCCTACATAAATTATTAAAAGTCACTTGTGCAAACTGACCATAAAGTGACTATTGTGCCAGCGACCAAATTTTACACGTGTTTCCAACAGACACCATTAACACAGGTGTGCAGAGGGTAAGTAAACCTGAAGTCAGTAAAATGCATTGAATGCTTAATAGCTAAAAATTTAAAAATCTGCTGTTGTGTACCAGGCAGACTACTAAAAGTTATAAAGAAGAATGGAAACACAATTACCTTTTTGTTAAAAAAAGACATAACTTTTTTTTTTTCCTTTAGCTTAATCGTTGGGGAGTGAAAGAAAAATCACTGTACATTTAAGTAGCATTTTGAGACCATTTTCCCACTCTCTCAGAGTCCAAACAGTCTTTTGCTGTAAAAAATTATAGTACTTGTATGGTTTGTTCTTTTAAATACTGTAATCAAGAACCTTATTTGCATGGCGGGCAAAGCTGGCAACTTTCATGTACTCAGCATGGTGAAAATGTCAAGTTTCATGGCTTGTGACAGATTAATAGAAAAATTATTTTAAAACTCTGCAAATTATTCATAGATATTGAGTAATCATCAGCAGTCGCATTTTGTGAAGAATAAAAATAGGAAAAACTGAGTGTAGCATCAATCTCTAAATTAAGCGTTGTCCATTTTTTAAATCATTTAAATTGTAGGCTTAGCAAAATAATCTTCACCTGAGATGAAGCGAGTTATAAAATCTTTAAAATACTCTTTCGTTGTCTTTTGCATTGTAAATTAGTATCGGTGTACTTAGCACGTTTTTGATGCATATAGATGAAATGATTAATATAAAATTCAAGACTAGTGAAAATAATCAAAAGTCCATCATTTAGTATTGGTCGATATCAGCCACCCACCTAACGTGGACTGCTGCTGTTGGAAAGCATCCCTTTCTGGACCAGTCCTCTCTCTTCTGTTAGAATAATTTCAAGAGTAAAGTCACATCAGTAGGGCGGCCGTCAGGGTCCGTGAGGTCAGCGCAGCGGAGTGACTTCATGGAGCGTCATTTCAGGGTGAGAGAAGAGGGCAGTACAAGGTGTCCAAATAACTACCCGATTTATGAAGGCTGTAGGTGTAGCTTGCAGAGGTAAGGCTGAGCTGCAACCATCAAATCCAGACCTAAGTGTCGTTGCCGTGTAGCTGCATTTGCAAGACGCGATTGCTCTGAAACTGTCAATCTATCTAATCTTTCCAGTCTATCTCTTACACCTCGTGCAGCTGCATGGCGTAAACCTCTCAAATGAAATGTAACGGTGATAGAAGATCAACCAGTAACTGGTGAATTGGTGAGCGCTGCAATCAGTATCTTTCCCTTAGCAGGGGTTTTGCTTTTTCGTCTTTAGTACTTGGTCATTGTCAGACATAAGGTGTGATGTTAGCAAAACAAACCTTTAACTTTCTCTCTCCGTGTTAGCTATATGTTTAATACGGGAGCACATTTCTGTAAACAACGTTGCAAACAAGCAGCTCATGTTTAGTGTGTATAAGGGATATAAATATGAATAGATATTATATTTTTGGCTGTATTGCAGCATGTTGTGGAACACTGCGTGTCATCCTGCAGTTTAAGGAGCATGTTAAGAGTTTCCAGGGAAGGACTCAAGAAGCTCAATTTGCTAAAACAGGAAAAGATTTTTTTTTTTTTTAATTGATCACTGGCTGTAAGTACTTAGATGTCAATAGAAAGGTGAGAATACATACAGCTGTACATTGACACTTGTTCAGGTGCAAAATGAAGCAAATTTTTGAATAGAAAAGATATTAAAGAGTGAAAGATGTGTGCCTTTTTAGTTTTAAGTCTGAGTGGTGATCAATATACTCAACAGTTCAGGGAAGTTATTTTGCAGTAGCTCAGACTAGAGCACAGCACATCCTTCACAGATTTCCTGAGTCTTTGAAGTTTAATCAGGTACCTGCTTATGTAACATAAATAGAGTATGATGCAATGCTCCACAAAATAAATTTTGGTCAAAAGTGTTGATCAAAACTGTTGGTGGAACCTGAAGCAAGTGGTCAATGCATTTACAGCTGGTTTGTGTAACGGGAGCACAAAATAACCAGTGCACACTCCTTAATCCATCTATGTGTTATGTGATGATGACCAACTGCAATTTTGTCTTTGCTTTGCTCTGTAAATCATGTCATACAAACGCGCTGTATTGCAAAAATGCCTCTTTTAATCATGTGCTTTTTTCTATCAATTTGATTTGACATAATTATATTTATATACAATATATAACACAACTACATGTGTGGGCGTTTTAATTTTTCTGAAATTGAGAAGGTGAAAAGAGGCCTCGGTACAATATAAACAATGGACATAAGCTTCAAATTCCTAAACACAGTAAGCAAGCACAGAAATGTGTACACATTGCAAGTCATTAGTTCAAGCCCACCAAACATTTCCTGAGACAATTACCTTCGCTGCTATAAAATTTACTTTGCACAAGCCTCTGGAGCGTTACTAATCGCTTTTCTTAACCTCCAGAGATTAAAGGATTTTGAAATGAACATATAGACGAGTAGTTTGACTCTAATTTCAAATCTAAGCTTTATTAAGGCAAGCTCTGTTTTACGAAATAGGGTCATTAAGAGAATGTTTAATGTTGGAAATATCCAATCCTGATTTCTTCATCTTCCTCCAATCATGAGAAATTGCACTCTGCCTGTATTTTTTTAAAAATGCTGTGCAACCTCAACTCGTTTCCATCTGGCATCAGCTCTGTGTCTCATCTTCAAGAATACACATAACCATGTTGTCACTTGTTTCTCAAATCCTTTTCCACTAGGGGGTATGATAGACTGTGACTGTATTTCACAGTAAACCTTCTGTATGATATTTTAATACTAAAGTATACGCACACGAGGGAAAAGAACAGGCATGCAAAGCTTGCTACATAATTTATGGAGATTTAACTCCTGTCATTCATAAATGTAATTATGGCCTAAGGCTTGAAAGTGATACAGACTTTGCCATATCGATCATGCTCCAGCTCTGTTTGTTCAGATCGTTCATTTGTTGACAGGCAAAATATAATAAGAATGTTGTTAGTCTGTAAAACAATTAATGAAAGGAAATACTTCTATTTTACACAAAGAATATTGTTTGTTTCTGTGCACGTTGTGCATCCTCCCACCTTCAGATGGGAAATAGAAACCCTAGGGGAGGGGATATTATTAAACCAGCAATCAACCTGCAAGTCATTTTGGTATAAACGCTGTAATTATTTCGTCTCTAGTAAACAAAATATAAGACAACAGCACATAAGGGTGACAATTTGCAATATGCTTTGAATGTCTTTGTCAAAAAACCCTATTATGGCTGAAGACAACATTATTGAAATCTTAAAAAACCCCAGAAGTTGTGACAGCCAACAGAGGGGGTAATTAGTCAGTAAATTTCAAGTAATAAATTTAGCAGGTCATTGCAACAGACATTGCATTTCGCAAGGAGAGAAGTCGCTGTTTATTAGCCTCGAAGCCAAACCTCCTTACCTTTATTCAAAAACATGTCATGACAAAGTATTAGAAAAAAAAATTATAAGTTTGATTGTAATAATATAGTCCAGATGCCTCCTAAAACTCACAATCTTCTCTTATTTAGGTGAGTGTAAGTTCACTTGTGTCAGCAGAGTCACCTACAGATTTACATAGCTGTAATTACAGCAGCATACAGCTTGGGGGGCAGAAATAGACAAAAAATCTGGTATAAAATATTGCTTTTCTAGATTAAAAGTGCTGCTGCCTCACATTTTGAATCTCAGTTGCCGCAGAGGCACGTCTTAGACGCGGGTTACGTTTCAGCCTGGGCGTTGTGGTTTGCGTTTCTGGCTGCTGTCAGCCACCCGGCTGGCCGAGCGCTGGCGTGGCGTAACCCGCCAGCCAGGAGCCATGCCTCCGCTCCCCCGCGGCTCCCTCCCTGGGTCGTGGGCATGGTCTGTTTGCAATTCATCAGGTCATAAACGATCGTGTGCACTTCAGTCAGCCTCCGTATTTAGAGTGATGTAAAGACGATTGCCATTAATATTCGCCAGGCTTCAGAGGGCTTGACAGCGGCACGAAAAAGCAAGTCACATCTATCTAATTTAAAGTTCCTGGTTAGGAAGTATCAGGGGTGCGTTTTATACATCTTGGAACCTTTTCTCAGGCTGGTTGGCCTCTTGTTTAAAAGTCTTTTAAAAAATATTTTGCAGTCAAGTAATTACTGGTTTTGTTTAAACGTTCTCGTCCGACGCATAATGAACAGCGAGGAATTCCCCAAAGGGCATCTATTGTTATTGAAATGTTTATTTATTGAGTGCTTTTGCCAGAAGCCCCCCATGAGAAAAATCTCATTTTATGAGCTCCTGAAGCAGTCAGTTCCCAAAACATCAAGCAGGAATGCAATTTTGACCAAGTAATCTCAAGGTCTTTTGTTTGCTTTTAAATGAACAGCAGAATACCAACGTGCCAAAAGTTGTGACAAGAGCCGGTTCATTTTCTGTATTTTGTTAATATTCTTAGGGAAGCTGTGCTGATGTGGTGCTCAGGTGATTCCTTGCATTCGAGCATTCAATTGTTACACAGAGAAAAACAACTTCCCACGCAGCAATATATGAGTGGATATTTTAAATGACTCCGAGATGTCGTCTTTTCTGCAAAAGAGTGGAGTTGACCCAATATCATCCCACTTCCATAAGGAATTTGTCTCCCACCCTCCTTTTTATTTCCCTACGTTGTCTCTGCAGCCGTGAGGAGCACGTGGGCGCTCCTGGGATCCCGTCGTGTTCCTGGCTTGTCCAGGCGCAGTCACCAGGGCACAGCGCGACGGCTCCGGCCAGGCTGCGCTCCGAAATCCCCGCCTCTCGCTGCGTCACGGGAATGCTCCCGGTTTAATCCGTATGATTTTAAGGATGCCATGAAGCACATAGCTGCGGCGAGCGGGGCAGGAGGGGGGAGCGAGCTCTGGGCCAGAGATAGAAGCAAAGAAACTCAGCGAGGGAAGGAGGAGAGGAAACTTTTCATGTCTCTGCTGATAAAGCCACAGTGTAACTGCGCTGTGCCTGAAAGTTTGTGTTGGTTCCAGGTTCTCAGCTATAATGGACTATACAGTGTCGATTTGGGGGAATATCTAAAGTTTTTTTTTTTCCACCCTATCTTTGTCGTGGGACGGCTATATACCGGGTTGGTGCCTGCTTTTATTTAAAGCAGAGTGCTAATTACACTGCAAATATCTGAGCAGCCAGAGAGGAATCATCATTTCTCTTAGGCTGGCAGTGCAGAAGGAAGGACACTGCTAGATGAGTTATATTCTGTGTATGGCATCATGAAACTCCCAGGTGCCTTTTACGGTTGATTATCTCAGCGTTAGTGACAGAATTGGGGAATGGCCTGAATTTTTGTAAAGCGGTTATCTCAAATAAAACATACTTAGCAATTGTTGAGTATTAAAACCTGAAATATTATTTAAATTATACTGGTAAATGCCTTATAATTAATTACCTAACATTATTAACATACATTTCTTATACATTGACTTGGCATCTGGAGTGTCCTTTAGCAATAAAATTTCTCTGTTTTCTTTTTCTGCTTGCCTCTTCTGAAGAGTATTTAGGGAAAAATGATTGATTAATGACAGTTCCTATTCAACTCCAGAATAAAATGTGCACAGTGCGTGCTTTACCAGTGAAAGATCGAAAGGATGCTGCTTAGTCTTACTCTGATTCCCTTTGTGACCTCAAAGGAAAGTCTTCTGGTTAATAATAGGTTTTTTATTCCTGAAACGGAAAAAGTTTAAAGGTATTTCTGTCTAAGGTATATGTGATGCAATTAAGCACACTTCATTAAGTGCTCTCTCTTTTATGGATGCAAAATATTAACATGTTAGTAAAAGAATAATTTAATCCTTCATTTCAAGCCCTGCAACACAAATATTTTTCAAATTATTTCTTTTATGCAGCAATTTTTCAGACTTCATTCTCTCATAAGCCACAGCTATAGGAGGTCAAAGCATGTTACGTGTATGGTTCCAGCCAATGTACTTCACCATTTAAGCAGGGTTGTTATAGTATAAATGTAATTTTTCTCACTGGTTGTATGAATAATAAAAACTTAGGAACTTGCATACTACATAATATATAAGTTAACTTTTATAATAGTGCCAGTTTCCATCTTTGTTGAGCCCTTGAGCTCTTCTCTTCTGTAAATTCTTACAGCATGGCTTCTACAGTCTCTTGTTACCTGGAAATTTGCTTCAAATCTACATTTACTCTATTTGTGTGTGTGTATTTTTCTTATGTTTTTCATATATATGTACTTCAGTACAGTTTTAACAATATCAGAACTGAAATTTCTTTATTCCTTTCATCAGATGTGCATGTCAGTTGCATATTGCTGGGATGGATGGAGAATGAATGCAACATTACATATATGGATTTATTTTTCTTCAAAAATGCAGAATGAAAAATTTTTGTGAAACCCTGAATATTTTACTCTGCCATTCTTCATCTGGCTAATCAGTACTTTCCTCTGTAAATGCCTCATAGATTTTAATGGCATAAAGGACCGTCAGACTACACCCAAACGGGTCAATCATTTCCCTTCATAATTTATTCAAAGAGGTGATTACCTCTGTTGTTAAAAGAGAAATTCTTTGTGGTATCTTTCTGGTCAAAATCAGTCATTGGATCAGATATGTCAAAAATCTTTTCCCCATACATGTTCTTGCAGAATATGATCAAGATAAATATTCTGAGTTTCGTTATTGTCCCTCTGACTCACAGTCATGACAACAGGAATAAGCTTGTATTGATGTTAGGCATATAAAATTTGAAATTACATGTAATCTTCTTTGGATGCCGATTTTATCCAGTTTATGCTGTATTTGGGAGAATAACAATGTCAGTGCCTCCATTTTGCCATTTTCATAATAAGAATAGTATTTACAGGAGTGTTCTGAAGTTTAGTTAATGTCATTGAAATTCTTTCAGATAGGCACGATACACACAAGAAACCACAAGAGGTATAAAAATGTATGCAAATGTAGCTAATGAAGCAAAAGGAAGAGGGCTAAATGGTGTCTTAATAGTTTCTCCTTAAAAACCTATTTTGATAAGCAATATTATGCCATGTCTTTTGATTACAAATCTTAAATTTTTTAATAATCTCTTCCAGCGTGCTGGGACCAGCTGTGACCTTCAGAGTGCACTCAAACCTCCAAAACATTTCAACTGCTGACGTTGCCAAAGCAGCAGGTAAGGGTTCTTGTCCTCCATTCCCACACCCAAGCACCCAGTTAGCGGGCAATAGCAATACAAACAGCATGGAGAAGACATCCCATTCTCCAGGAAGACTGACATTTAAAGAGAGAGACAGTCAAGGGGTTAGTGGTACATATGGGAAATTGAAGTGTGACATCTCTGAGTTGGCTAAAGGTGCCTCAGGCTTCCTTGTTTGCCGAGGAAATGGATTAAATAGGGAATTGTAGTCAAGGTTTACCATGGTGAAAAACTCTTCAGTGTTGTCATGAACTCATAAAAACAGATTGGTTATTTGTAAATGAGGATGTAATACCTTCGCTTTTACAATACTTTTTCAGGGAACAAAAATGTTATTACATGTTAACCTTAAATTCTGGATCAAAAGATGGTAGAAATACACTTTTGTTGCCGTGCTGTTTAGGCAATTTCCATGACAAGTTAATCTTGGGAATAAACATTGTATTTCTGGAGCTAAGTTGCTTCTGAATAAGTACCACTGTTCCAAGGACTCCTGTTGGCTTCTTGACAACTTGGCTACTAACTGTATAATGGAGTTGTTGACTGCAAGAAATAATTTCTGCAAATCAACTGAATTGATAACTGATTTGCTTCCAGATTACCCAATTGATAGGATTTTAAAATTATGAATGAACAAGTTGCAATTTTGCTTGAAAATAGAAACAAAAGTTCATTTAGATAAACACTGGGATCCCAAAACTGTCCATTAACTTATGCTTTTGCTTCACCATGGATGAATTTAGCTACAGAAGGGATGGAGTAGCTTCCGTGCCAGAACTTTTCTTTGTAGGACCCACTGGAAGATTTATCTCAAAGTGTCTGTATAAGAGATTATGAAAAAAAGTCAAATGGACATTTAGCAGTCATCAACGCCATCGTGCATCCATTCTGAGTTTTAAGGAGATTAAGAACAAAAAAGTTTAAGCACTATCACTGTTGTGAATCCTTTCACTTTAAGCTTTCTTGCTAACTGGTGATTGGAGAGTAGCAAATGGGATACCACTTTTCTTAAAAGGGTTTAATGTATCAAAAAGCTATGGGTGTATACTGTCAAAATTAGGAAAGTACAATAAAGTAATAATTTAATTATGGGACACGTGAATGTGTATGCTTTACCTTGGAAAAATCAATATGGTTTTTGTAGCAATGTCCTGCCCTGTAAACCTGTTGAATCTCTCGAAGGGATCAACAAACATGATGCAGCTGGTAGAGCCTGCCTGGGTTGACAAAGGCTTTTGACAATGTCTTTTGACAATGTCCTTCACTAGAAGTTTCTAAGGAAACTAATTGTTTCTTAGAATGTGGAATATAGAACATGAAAATGGTGGATCAGTAATTGGTTAAGGGGCAAGAAACAGAGATTAGGAATAAATTAATAGTTTTCTCAAAGGCTAAAGATAGAAAAGTTCAAGGATCTCTGCTGGGACTGTGGCATTCAACATACCTACAAATGAGCTGGAAAAGAAGGTGAGCAGTGTGATGAGAAAGCCTGTTAATAGTACTAAATTATTCACAGTATTAAAGGTGAAACCTTTAAAAACCTTACTAGACTGAGTGAAGACCCAAAATGGCAGATGAAATTAATTGTAAATTAGTGTAGCAAAAATGCATATGTAGAAAAAATAGCTTTATATATAAAATTATAGGCCTAAATAGACTATTACACGCCTGGAGTAAGAACTTAGTGTAGTAATAGATAATTTCATGAAAATAACAATTCAGTCTCCATTATCAGTTGAACAAGGAAAATATTTTTAAGAATTATTTGGAAAGGAATGGAAAACAGAACAATATAATTTGTTCTTGCATAAATCTCTTGCTTGTATTTATATACGACATACGGTTCTGCTTCTCATACCTCAGAGAAGTTGGAAACTCCGGTTGAAATGGAAAGATTCAGAGAAAGGCAAAAGGCATGACTAGAAGTATAGAATATCTTCCATACATCAAATGATGAAATAAGGCAGGAATCTTTATTTGGGAAAAAAAGATGAGTATGGTATGAGAAAGATCTGTCATGTCCAGAGTGGCACAGCGAATGTGGATGGGACTGTGCAGTGGCTCTAACAATGCAAGAATAGCTGAAACTGGCAGAATGTTCAAAATAAATCAGAATGCAGTTTGTAGCTACGCCTGTTGTGGATAATGAAGCTTACGTGTGTTCAAAACGTTACAAGTTCATGGAACAGACATCCACTGAAATTTAGCAAGTCCATAGAAACCTTGTCAAGTTCAAGAGGTTCCTGATGTGCCTTGGCATGTTCCTGGCAAGTTACTCTGAAATGTATAAATGCTTGAACTAGTTTATTTCAGCAAAACTAAGAATTAACATTAGGTTTTTTCCTTACCACTGAGATCAACTTCCATAACTTAAATATTACTGACAATACAGATTCACCAGCTTAAATTAATCTTTTTATTGTAATTTTATCTACTCTGTACATTCATATCCTCGGTTTTTCCTACCTTCCGTTTGTTTAGTACACCAAAATTTTCAAGTTTTGATGACTACAGAAAGAGGTTTGTAGCTCTTGGTATGGCAGCTCCTCTCAGTATGTCACTATGGCCCTAGTATCGTTATAACTAAACCTTGTGTTTGCCTTTTACAGAAAAATGCTCACAATTCTATCCAGCCATCATACCTTTTAAATTTAAAAAATATCACATTTTTCTTTTCTAACCAATAAATAAGGTTGCAGTAGCTTGCCAATGTACTCACTAATCAGTTCATTTATTTTAAGCAAACTTCTTACTTACCGATCTCTAAAGCCAAAAATAAATTCTGTTAAAAGTTCAACAGCAGCATATACTTACATAAGAAGGTTTTTTTCAGGCTTTAGTTGTAACTAGAAATTTTAAAAGACAACAGTGTCTTGAAGAAAAGCACTCCAAAAACTTAGTTTACCAAAGGAAACCAAAGCAGAATAAATTAATGCATACTTCCAGGGTAGACACAGGTAAATGTGTTGCTCCGTGGTGTACTGCTATTAGGTAACTTGGACATCCATCCAGGAACTCTGAAAGCAGATCTTGTTTACAGAAAATGAATAGACCAAACTCACAGAAAAATTTCACTGTCCGTCACATCCTTAGAAATGAAAAGAATTTAGAAACTGAGGTAATCGGATGCCATAGTAATTATGGGAATGCACATTATCCAGATTTGCACAAGGAATCTATTTCTGCGGCTGCTATGTGTGTGTATGTCTCTCTGATACCCACAGGAACACTTTCTGTGCAGCAGTTTGGTCTTATTGTTCATGTTGTAAGTATTTTGGTAACCAAATTGGATAAACTTTCCTTGCATTATTTAGGTTTAAATATAGGGAGACATATTTAAGATTTTCACCCTCCCGTGTGGAGTTGGACAAATGTACAGGTTAGAGAAGGCGTGGGACTATTTAGCAACTACGCAAAGAGATGAATGACTTAGAATGTCAACTGAAAATTAGAGATATGGAAGTATGATGATAAAAACTGTTTCCTGTGTTTTCTTGGAGTTTGAGATCTGTTCTTCTTGGTGTGCATGAGACCCAGCTTGTGGAGAGAGAAAGCTCTCTAAAATCCTTCAGCCACATTCTTGCTGATAAAACTTGTTTTCTAGTAATCCACAGTTCCAATTCTGTGTGAATGTTTTGATTACTTTTTTTGCAGTTTCTAGGGTTACATAATTCTATGGGAAAGCTGACAAAAAAATAATTTAAAATTGTATATAGCTTGCTTTCTCACATTAACTGTACCTTTATTTGCTCTTTGACTACAGAGTAGGACAGCCAACATTTTGCCAGCATCGCATACTTTGACGTTCATAATATAGAACATGTCTTGCATCAAGTAGCTGTCCTCTGGCCTATTTCTGTTTAATAAATCAGGCTCAATAGTGCAGTGTAATTTCATCTCAACGTTTTGAAGAAATAAACTTTCTCTAGACATAGATGACCTGCTCTAGAAGTAATTACACTTGGCACATGACATCATTTAGACAAATGAATGTGGATTTCATTCTCTTCAGTTTAAAGGTTAGAAGAAGCTAGCAGAGAACAATTATCAGTACAATAACTCTATTTATATAAAATTGCAATATGGTCAGTATAGTAATGAGCAATGAGTTTGATTCCATACAGCTTTATAGGTACTCCAGAATCCCACCGTTTATACAAAGACATGTAAAGTAACGGTGATAATTAGAAAACAGGAATCTTATGAAGTTCCAAAACATAGAATTTTAGCATCAGATGGCTGTAATGATCACATATATACTGCGCAAATGAAAAAGACATAGGCGAGAAGAGTCTTGTGTTCAGACACTCAGCATTCCTGAAATGAAATAAGAGCATTTGTTTATGTGTAGCTGCAGCTTTTCACTGGTTAGAACCCATGATAACTTTTTTTGGTATTGTATTGAAATGCAACAGTTTAGGTGCTGTAAAAAATGGGAACAGAGGAGCAGAGAGATGTACTCATAATGTAGGCATATTAGTGACAGGGACAGGTAGCATAGCAAAAGGCAATACATAACTGGATATAAGAGGATTAATAGGTCTTGTGTGCAGGTTCTTGTGTCTAAGGTATATTGTGATAGACACCATTATGGCAAGTCAGAAATCTTTATTTTTTTTAATTGAAGATATATTAATAAATAGAGAATTTTTTTTTAATTTCACTAACTTTTTACTAAGCTATTGTTTTAGTTTGATTTTGGTTTGTTGGGCTTTTTTTTTCTGTTGCTCTGTGGGTGAAACCTAAATTTTTACAATGTGCATGGTTTGATAGGAACCATTAATAGTGACTTAGAGAGTAGGATGTGGAATCATCTTGTCTAACCTTCTTGTCCAACCAAAAATTATTTCTCTGCCAGCTTTCAAATTTTGCAAAAAATGCATTGCAAAATTAATTCTGCTGAAAAAACCCCACAAATGCAGAAATACTATATTATCATTAAAATTTAACTGCTAACAATCTAACTTGAATAAACATACTGACTCAAAACTGTTTAGAACAGACTAAAAAATGCATATAGAATTCCTTAACAGTTTTAAACACCTGCAAAATATTAAATTTGTGAACCTAGAGATTTTGAGATTTGACAGCTACAAATTTTGGTCATGTCCCAGCTGTGGTGAAATATCCATGGCAACGAATATTGCAACAGAACTTTTTGACTTTGAACTGAATATTTTTGCTAAAATTGGCAGCTCTAAACAGACAGAACATGATCCTTATCTTTTAGCATTAAACAGTCCTTTTGAGATGAAAAGGGTACTTCAAAACACTTAAGAGTTAATTTACCCTGTCTAGTGATTTAAGCTGATGGTGTTTTATTGGTTTGGAGTGGTCCAAGATGTCATAGTTTTAATCTTAATTAGGATGACTAAATGGACGGTCGTATTTGTGATCCTGGATTCAGTTGGTGAAGAAGGCATTTATGCTTTATTCTGCCTCCAACATGTTTCTTTTGCTAGGCAGGTCTGAGCTGTATTTACAGGCATCAAAACTTACTCTTCTAAATATATAGACTTAAGTATCTTAATCAGAGGTCTAATTTCAAAGGCGTTTAGTTCCCATCACACCCTACAAACCTTTAATGACCTTGGATAGTTAGCAGACTTGAAATACAGTATTTTCTGAAGAATGACAAAGAAATTTAAATTTCAAAGCCATGTCAGACAGTAAAGCACCCCAATTACATAAGAAAAAATTATTCCTGGTTCTTCTTCAACTTTGAGAATAGTGGCGAGGAACCTCCCTTACCTAGTCACTGCAGAAATCTGTTTATTGCACCCATTTCTTAAGCACATTCGGCAGAATCACATTTTTGTCAGACTTGCAATCTGGGCCCTGTTAAACAGCCCCTGTTAAACAGACTCTGACATGAACATATTTTGATTTCCTTATAAATTCAGGGCTATACATATCCATTATGAATATAATTTAAAAGACCTAACTATGAAAGTACAAATAATCGATTAAAGCTATAAAGATTAGATGCACTTTTTAGCTGTTTGCAGCAATTGTTTGTATTAGTCTTCAGTATAACTGAAATACACATTTCAACTTTTAGCAAATCAGATGTAAGTACAAAATATTGCAGGTGATACATATGACCATTCTCTTTTATTCATTCCAGTCATGAAATGTCATCCTTTTTTTATTGGTCAAAGTGGGTTATCTTTCCAGTTTACTGCATAATAGAAATATACATAATAAAAATCACATTTGTGAAAATGAAAAATTATTAAATAATTTCATAGTCTGAATTTTGGCAAAATGAGGCACAGAAGGACAGTAATTTACTCAACATTAGAGAATCAATTGATGAGGATCTGGTATACAACTTAAATTGACTGTTCATTTCTAGGAACACTGCAGAGCCTCACTCTGCTCTCTAGCCAGTAAGTATTGACCGTACCAACATTGTTGACAGAACCGTAGTAACTCTATATTATTATCCAGTATTAGCAATAGAAGTTTTCTAGGAGGTTCTCAGGAGAACAAAAGGGAAAGAACTGTCTTCAGATTTATCTTCATATAATATAACTCTGTATTTTCATATAATAAAGCTATTATTATTATTACATATAATGTGTATATATAAAGAATGTGTAAATGTAGAGAAGGGGCACTAGGAGAAGGAACAACAGAACAATGAGGGATAAATCATCAACTGCAAGAATAAGATTATGCAGTTTTATTTAGCTACCCATGTATTTAGTTAAAAGCATATTTAGAATAACTGATATTACTAAGTTGTGTCTTATGAGCTGTATGGTCTCATGGAGAAATTTGAACGAATCCTGGGAAATGTCATTTAATGCAGGGAGTTCAGAATACTGTGATTTTTCTCTCAAATTTTTTTCAGCTTGTGATCAAATGCTCTCTGGCCTCTGTTGCTTTTTAGACCATTGTTGGTTAACTGTTAGAAGTTCTTTGCGTCATGCATGTCACTGAACTAAGTGTAATTTAGAAATTTGTTATTCCTTGTACTGCTTCTGCTGCTGACATAATGAAACTTGGCTATGTCCATTGTGTTGTTTTGTTAATGGCAACATCCATTCTCTTTCGTAGTGACCATCAGTGCAGGAGATATGAGTTCTATATCATCAGAAGCAGGAAACTTCAATTTCTGGATAAAAAAGTCTTCCTCTTCTCTAAGAAGTCCTTGTTCTTTCTAAATAGCAAGCATCTCTGGTTATGACTCTTCTCCAGTGACTTCCTTCAAATTATGATACTCATTATTGTTATTAGTAAAGATTGATTTTTTTTTAATTTTCCTTCTCCTCTAAGAATAACTGTGAGGTATCTAATTCTAGAAAGAAATCTTTTTGCTTTAAAGCCACTTCATGTTGCAAAAGAAAACTTCAGAACTTCCTTCTGTTCAGCTTATAAAATGATTTAAGCTATTCCAGCATAAACCCCTAAATCAAGCTTCTTAACTTTTGGGAACTCTAAAGCTAGTTAATAATTTTATAGAACTGGAGAGAAAAACAATAGCCAAGTATCATTATGTAGCCAATGTTCCTTAATTAAAGCAATGATGGTTGATGTCATCACATTCTGATGTCTCTTATTAAACACTCATTTACAGAAAACCATCAGGTTGATATTAAACCAAAATAAAGACAAGCACACCATTGGTGTTTTATGTACGTTAATATTTTAGAATACAATAGTTGATACCTGAACCAGACAGTTCTATCAAAGGGTCAATGAAAAGACCAGAATTGATGCTTATAAAAATATATAGCTGCAAAGACTGATTTGCAACTACTGTGCTTCTGTTAGTTGCTTTTTCTGAAATCTATAGGCAGGCCTATGAAGACAGGTAAAAATAAGACCTCCATTAAAGTAATTTATGTGATGGTTTAAAGGTTAATAGTGATTTTTAAAGTTGACTTTTTTAAAGAGCCCTCTGGTAATTTATCTAAATGCATTGTAATAGGGAGGGTAGAATTCATCTAATCTGGTTGCGGTTGTCTAAGTTCAGGCATTTATTCAAAACTAGTTGTCTAGATTGCCTCTACATTCGAAGTAAAAACATAGATTGTATAAACTGGCACTTATCATGGGTGGCTAAAGGTAGGTGAGAGCAAGTCATCACTAATATCCACAGAAATTTATAGATATTGTTGATGATAGGACTGCCATACGTAAATACTGCAGCTAAATCCAGAGAGATTGGTTGAAGTCAGGATTGTAGGGTTTCTTGCAGTGGAAAGCTTTCAACTGCCTGTAGTCCCTGCTTGGTAATGTATTAAAAAGTAGTTTTGCTGTTGCTAGGTCTCTTCTGGTGCAAATCCTGATTTCTTCTGTTTGGGCCTCTTTCATTCACATTGTCCTTTGGTAACATATTCAAAGATCTTTAAGAATTCAAAATTAATTTAAGATTGAGTAAATTCACAAAGATTTCAAGTTTGATAAGTATTACCATGTGTAATATTATTAAACAATGAAATTCCTGCACTTGGCTTGTTCACACCTCCAGCTATACATGATGAAACTGTCATGTAGTTGAAGTGCAAAGTGGTTTTCTTTCAAGTTCAAGAAATCTCCCAATACGTTTTTGACTATGGAAGTGAAGTGTCTTTCAGCATTAAACTTGCCACATATTTCCTTTCATAGATGTTTCAAACTGACCTGTACATTTTAAAAGGACTGTTTCCAGCTGATGTAAAACAACAAATAGCTGCACTGAAGTCCATACCACTGAGAATGTGTGACTGGAACAAAATGGTATTATTTTTTGTATAGCAGCAGTACTGTGGGCTGTGAACAGAGTATCAAAAAGTCCCTATACTAAAATACTTGAGAACCAAATTTCATTCCAATTTAAAGCAAAGCAAGCAGAAATCCCCAAACCCAAGACAACCTGCTTAATGTCGTATTTCATCATATGATTTAGCAAAATTGCTGCTACTTAGCATTTTTATGATAAGCAACAGAGTTTCCAGGAAAATTGAAATATACGTGAATATGGCATAAACAACCATAATACTTATAATTCCAGCCATCTTTAATGTTATGGTCCTTTAATAAAGTTTTATATATTTGTGTGCATTACACTTAGGAGACTATCTCTGTTCACAGCAGATCCTAAGCATATTAAACTAAATTATTTAGCAAGGTTATAGCAAGAAGAAATCTGGTAAGACAGGTACCTAAAAGGCAGCATATAATTAAAGAATAGACAAGATTATCCAGTATTTTTTGGTGAGTATGTACCTTTTTAGGTAAGCATAAGTAAGGGAATTAAGAAACCCTAATTTAGGTCAGGTAGTATTGTAACCTAACCTTTACCTGGAAAAGAACAGCAAATACATTTATTTCCACCCTTTAGACAGATTATAACTTTTCAAAATGTGGAAGAAGATAAACCTAACAATTTTAAACTATGCTTGCAAATAAATGCTAGGCACCATGTGGAACAGGGGATAATGTTCTATTTTAGTTGGTACAAACAGGAAAATGCTCTTTATGTATGTGTAACTAAATATCCTATTTTTAATATGTGAAATTGGATGATTAGCAGTCTTGTGATTGTAAGTGATAGCTTTATATCAGCCAAATAATAAAAAATTGTGAGGGAGAGTGGTGCTACTTCAGGGCTCTATGAAAAATAGCTGTTATTTAAGGCACAAGAAAAAACACAAAATCAGTTACACACAGAATCATTTTAGAATCAGGCTGTCATGCCTTTTTGCTGGTGAAAAGCAATAACATGAAAAGGCACTTCTCCAGAAGCACAGTGTTTTGGAAACAGTGTGTAGGGGCAGCTGACCCAAACCTGGTTGCAATCTGTTCTCTTAGTAGAACATGATTTATGGGATGGCATCTTGGGAAGGAGACACAAACATGACCTGGGATGAAAGGGTGGGTGGAGGGGTTTTGGCTGACGAAGGCTTTGTTAGGAGGTCCGGAGGATTCACGTATCATCCGTCTTGAAAACAGCCACTTGCATGACCTTCTACTGCTGATAGCTCACGGAGGAATGTATGAGAGGAGAAACAATGAGCTCTTGACAGTGGGACAAGGAATTATTTGAGAGCTTTGGCAGAGTTTCTGAAGGCAAGAGAAGTCTGTTGGCAGTACTCACAAGGGCACACTTGTCAGCGGTATTCAGCCCTGTATTTTAACATTGCCTTCATTTTGAGCGGTCTTTCTTCTATGGATTGAAGGCCCCTTCAGCAGCTGCTGCTGCCGCTACCTGGGAGCCTGCACAGTTGTTAGGGAATGTTGTGACTACAAGGCAAGTGATTTGTTGTTCATGAATTTTGATTTCTGGACTACCTGTGGTCAAATAAAGGTTTTTTTCCTGAGCTTTCCTGAACTCCAGATATCAGTTCTGACACGGAAGATAAGATGGAGTCAGATTTATAGACCTTTCATCTCGTTTTTATTTGGAGATTATGTTCTCCATTGTCTGACAAAAATTGTATGTAGGATTTAGAGATTAATGACCATTGTAATAATCAGCAAACACTTAATCTTTCTAGTATTATCTAGTCTTCCGGAAAACCTGTTAAGTCCCTTTGTTCTCTTTGGAAAATATTTTCTATGAATGTGAACATTCCAGATTAAGAGAGATTGCATGGCTTTACGTTGTCTGAAGTCAAAAGACATGCTAGATTTAATCTATCCATAGATTTTCAAGAAGTACCTGTAAATACTCTGTACCTCTATTTTTTTAATTGTAAATCTGAAATATTAACAGGAAGAAGGCTTTTTATGAGGAAAAGAAAAAGCAATAACATAATTATTTTTTAAGGTAATTCAGAGGATAGATGATATGGTCTTCTGTAGCATAATTATAATCATTTGTTCCTGTGCTGCTTCTGCTGCTTTTTTGATTTTTTTTCCTGGTTGCATCAGTGCAACAAAATCAAGATGACAACAATCGTAAAATCATTTTGGTGGAAAGATCCGTCTAATGGGTTGTTTAGCCTGTCCCGAAGAACTGTGATGGGATTGGCTGGCAGTAGATCATATAGATAATATTTTATAGTCTATTAAAAAAAAGACAGACAGATGAGGAAAAAAAAACGTATGCCAAAATCCAGAGGGTGCCTCTTGGCAAAGTTTTACAGACGTTTTAGATCAGTAACAAGAAAAGGTAGGTAGCTACACCCCATTACTCCTTCCTAAACAGCCAGGTAATTACTTTTGGCATTTTGACAAGTGTTTGCTGGAGTGAAGGTCAAAGCTGTCAGCAGAGAAGATCTATGCTAATCTGCTCTGCTGGAGAAGACTCAGGTAGCTAATGTTTTGTAATTAGAAGTTGTAGAAACCAGTTTTCACTGTAGTTTTGTGCTGAGCATAAGCGAACTAAGAATACAGAGCATTTATCATGGTTTACAAAATTGGCTAAATGGATGCTTAGGAGTAAGCATACAATGTGAAATTTGAGAAATATTGGAAAACTGATATTGTGGTACAGATGAAATATTTACATGCGCATATATGTCTGTGTGGTAGTATATGTACACGCAAATACATTATATGTGTACGCTTATGTGTGTATTTGGCTATACACATATACGGGGTGGATAATGTTAACAATTTTTAATTTACATTGAAAAAAATATTAACCATAAAAAGAAAATCAAAGAAAAAGAAAAGAAAAAAATTATTTATTTTACTTGACCATGCTGCAAAATTTTGCTGGAAATTCCCTTTGCAAAAAATCAATGCGTGCGAAAACCTTCCATGTTTCTTGTGGGCATTATCAATATCACTTGATCCAGCAATACTCTACAAATGGATTGCTACAATGGATTTTAAATTGATAAAATACTTTTGCAAAATATAAGAAAATAAGCAATGCCTCCAAATAAATATATTAAAGCAATTATGAAAACAATGAAGATTTTAATAAAAAGTATTTTTTGTTTTACAATGTTGACTACCTCTTCATGGCATTGTATTCTTATTTTATACAGCTAAACTAAAAATTACTTTTCTACCTTGTCAAGCTATTCTTTGTGCTACAGCAAGTACATGCACGTGTATATAGGTAAAAGACAGAAAGAGATAAACAGGGCATTTTTCAGAGGGACTCAAACTGTTCAGCTATGCTCCCAAACCCCAGCTAGGATCTCAAGTCTGCAGTGATTTCACACACATTTAACTGTTCTTTCCCTCTGATCTTGCCGTTTGAGCTGAAATACCTAATATAGGTATATGGTGACCATTAAATTCTTATTGTGCATGGAGAAAGAATGCAAACTTCAAAAAGTAATGGTTTTTGGCAGACTAGTATGCACCGTGGAAATGCAGGTCAGGATTTGATGGCCTAATCCTAGACCTAAATCTAATAAGATAAAATTGCAGTGTTTCAGTGGTTGCAGTTGGAGCTGGACTGGAACCTCGTAGTGGTAGCCGTTCAGAAGGACAATTATTTTGTTGAGTCATTTTTAACCTTCATCAGCTCTGCCAGACAAACTGTTGCAGTGTCACCAACAACGAGTCACAGGGATGCAGCACTGCTGAAAATATTCCTCTGATTCTTTTTGGCTTACATGTAATATTGAGCATGTAGATAAATAGAAAAAAAGAAGAGAGATAAAGCTTTAAATCTAGGTCTGAAGAAGTAGTAGGTGCTTCTGAAACACAGACTTTGACTGAGAAAAAGATGTTTTGTTCTCCTGGATTTCATGACTGGGCTTTTATAGGAGGCTGTTGAGTCATTTTCAATTGTTATATCGTTGCAGAGAACCCAATTGATTTTGGAAAAAGACCAGAAAGTGCTTGCTTTTTTTTAATCCCCCATCCTTCCTTCTCTGAATGGATTTTCTGTATTATATTATTCTTTCTGACATTTCTTTCCTCTTCAGGGGAATCACCACATATTCATTCTCTCGTTTCATTGCCACTTAACAACTTGAGGATATATTCTCTACCCGTGTGCAGTAATATAGCTGTGAAACTCGCATTAACGTTAATGGGAAATGTGCAGCTAAAATAAACCACACTGCGTGTAGTTACTACCCTGAGCTGTAAAATGGATTGGCATGTTCAAACAGGAATTATTTCCACTTAAGGACTGAGAATGCAACCGGGTTATTACATTATTTTATGATAAATTCAAAGTATTATAACATTAATTTTTTTAATGCGTTTCAAATCAAGAAATCCACCTGCTGTGGAACCTGTTATTTTATGTTACAACGTAATGTTTGCAAAGTTAGGTGACGTTTTAAGCAAGTAAGCTATCTTTCATTTGGCAGCTCCCAGTACTCTGCTTTCTATAAGCCTTAGGAAAATATGTTTACAATTGTTAGTTGATGGTAAGTTAATATTTTGTTAACTTAACTGTAAAGAATTGGATGCCCCTCAGGTTTTCGGATTCAAACGTGGATGCATTTGAATGTTTGCAGTGGTTTTCTCAGTCCTCCTGTGATAATGCTTTTCCATTCTGGTGACGAGGCAGAGTTTGCATATTTATCACGTTTTTTCCTACATATTGCTTCAATTTCTCTGACTCTTTGCCAGAGTGAATAAGTGTTTCCATCTTTCACATTATGTTGGTTTCTTAGTGCGTTGCTTGTAGGTAAAGAGTATCAGAGAATTTAAGAACTCTTACTTGGTGTCTTGTGTTGTACTATTATACTAATATCTGTTATATACTGATACCTATTACACTGCAAGCAGTCATAAATGTTAGAATTGGCGTATATTTATGTGTAAAGGCATATGTATCAAAATGAATTACAACGTGCCCTTAAGAGTTTTACACAAACTAAGTGGATTATTGCCATACAGTTAAATAAATCTTTGCTTTAGACAGAAGGCAGTAAGTATATAAGATTCCTCATTCCAAAAGATGTTTGCATCTCAGTTTTCTTCGCTAAGAAAAAGTGTAAATGGAAGCTATCAAGACAGAATGGTTAGTAACACAGCAGACAGTCCACAGCATGTTTTCACTATCACATGTATACATTCAAGTTCAAATTCTGGTATCTCTAGGAATAAGCTCAATTTCGTTCTTAGTGTATATCTAGTAACGGCTACCAGCTCTTCACGGAATGTACTGTTACTGCTGGTGAGCACCCTTCATTCTCCTATTCCTCTTATGTATAAACACAAGCGATTCACACATGTTCATTAAACCACTATTAGTGGTTGGTACCACAAGGGGTAAAACTGAGGTTGAGGTAGTTCCCTGTAGAGATGTGAATGCTGTTGTTGGCGAAGCCCTACCATTATCTAGGCAATTGCGTGGGAGAGGTTGTCTGTGTTGATACTTACACGTATTAAAGTTAGATAGTACGTTTATACCTTTTAAAGATACTCCATTTAAAGATACTCTGCAGTCTTTTGACACCTTTATCTCATTGAAGAGGTAATACCTGGAAGGCAATGTACATTTAAAAAAAGCACGAAACCAGTTAGATTTTATTTCTATCGTCTTTTCCTATTGAACACTGTTGGAGATACGATACATGGCTAAAGCAACCAGATATAGCCGTGCATATAGAAACCAACTCCAGCAAAACATCACTTTTTACAGATTTAAAGGTACTATGTCTTTGTATAGTTCTCAAATTCTTTTTTTCGTGTCTGAACTTCAGTCATAAGAAAATACAAAGAATTCCGTCCAATTTCCATTCTTCATTATTTTATTCAGAAATAGTTATTGTATCTGGCAGGAATGCAAAAAAGTCACATTGGAATAGTATGATCTTGAATGTTTTTATATTTGTAACAGCTTTGTGCTTTCAATGCATCTTCTATTCAGGGATCTTAAAGAGTTCCTGAACATGTACCGAAATGTGCAAGGTTCTGCCCATCTCTAAGGGAGATGGAAGTCATTGGTCTCCAGTGTGCCGTTGAGCCTAAGCTGTTGTAGTGACTCTTTCAGAATCACTTTTTAAAAGCTGGTATTTATCATGATAAATCAAAATGTTTATGATTTATGGTGAAATAGTTATTTTGAATTCTGAGTGTTGTTCAAATTGCCTAAAATATTGGCATACAGAATCTCTAACTGTAAATATGGTAGCACACAGAGGTAGATCATACCTGCTTAAAATATCTGTCATGTTTTATTTCCAAGGATGCTTAAATGCCATATATCTATGGGGCTGACAGTTATCTTTTCTCTAGGAACATTTTGGGGAAGATTATATGAACAAAAATTCACTTTAATATTTTAGATTTCTGTTGAAACCTGAGTGAGGATTGCCAAATTTAGATATGACTTCCATTTTAATTACTAGCTTAATTCCTATGACAGGATTTTTGTGTATAGAAATGAAAGAGTTTCTCTGCACTTAGCATGTCATAAACCAATCAAATATTTCATAAGTATGCTTGGTTAGTTCATCTTTTCTCCTAACCCTGGAATATTTCTTTTGAAAACATTGCAAGTGAAAGCATGACATTCTAATTTCCTTTTTTATTAATGTTATTATTTTAGTTTATGAACATTCTTTGCTGCTTCCCAACATCTGCTCCATTTTTTATTTTTTGGGGCATAATTTCCCACATTTTAATAGAAGACATTTCTTTTTATCTGTAATTAAATACATAACTTGTTATTCTATGAAGGTTATTATGGATTGTGACTTGACTATTACAAAAAATTAATTACTTAAAGAAGTTCCTAATATCAATTTAGTATAAGGATTTAATTTATTATTCATTAATTTTGTATTCATTGCAATAGCAGTAATCATTATGAACTCATTGGGTAGGTATGAGAATGTCATGCACACTATATTTCCATAGGAATTCAGTTCATTAGTCATCTTTAGCAAAACATAAAATGTCATTCATGCATTAATGCTGTCACTTGTTTCTCTTTATAATTCTATGCCTGTTATTTTACATAAATATCTTCATATGTATAAGCTGTCCTGGAATTGAAAAGTTTCAATACATGTATCAACTCACTTGTCTGTCCTTACGGCAACAGAAATTTTGCTGGTTTTAATCAAGATAGCTTCGCTCAACTTATGACAGTATACAGTGTAATTTCACATTTTATTTTAAAGAAAAGCCGTTCAAATATTGTTGATTTACACTGGCAAACTGTGTCAATTTTTTAATTCATACAGTCCCTCCTTTTTAAAAAAACATTCAGTTTAGCAATGCAGAATTCTAATTTTTATTTCAACACTAATTAATGTCTTCATCAGACCATACGTAATTTCCCATTTGAAAATGGGAATTAATATTTTATATTAATTAATATTTTAGATTTTTAAGTGTCCAGAATAGAATTGCAATGTCTTTTTTCCCCATAAATCCCTCAGATAAATCATTCTTAACTGTCCCATATTTCTGAGGCTGCATCCCTTGACTGGTAAACAATTCTGCTCATGTTAAAAATGAGTTGAGTGAATACCTTAGGAAAAAAACAGGTTGTGTTTAGCATTGTGTCAGCTAATTACAGTAGCTGCCTTGCAGCTTGGTGTTGAATTGGAGTTGTCCTGTGCATAGACCCAATCAGTCGTGGTCAGTATTATGTCACTTAATTCTTTGTAATCAAACTTAAACATAAGAGTAGATTTCATCTCCTCTAACTCAGGTGTCTGACTTTTAGGTGCTTTAAGTGTAAGCAAGTCAACCTCGGCTCCCTTTACAATCAGTTGAATTTCATAAGTGCTTCCCGAGGGTAATTCATTTCATCACGAGAGGTGTCTGTCTCATCTGTATCTCCTATATCTCATCTATCTCATACATGTCTATCACACTTATGATTGGTGTCTAAGATAGGTCGAGTATATATCATTCCCTTGAGGGTCCTGTTATTCTCCATTAACTACAACAGGAGTCTTGCTTAAATTTAGGCCCAACCAAGATCTTCCAATGAAAGCAAATCCCTTAGATCTCTCCCAAACACCTTTAGAGCACATTCAGAATTAATATGGGCATAAGAATCTGTTGCTAAGGGACAGGCAGCATTTTTTGAGCAAGGAATTTCTGCCTTCCCTTGTGCAAAGAAGATGGGATGCAGCTCACTAAACAGCGTAGTCTGGTAGCAGTACGACACGGAGCAATACCCGGCGTGGCTGCCAAATGCTGCTTCAGAAACGTGCCGGTTTCTCATGGCCCTGTGTCACCTCTGCCAGACCTATGATGATATCTTGGGTGCTTGGGTCACTTCCAAGGGCATGTGCTTCTGTATTTAGTCAACAGAATAAATAAGTGGGGGAAAAGGTAACATTTTGGCTTAGACGGGTTTACTCTTCGCTGGGTGAGGAACTGGCTGGATGGCCGAGCCCAGAGAGTTGTGGTGAATGGCGTTAAATCCGGCTGGCGGCCGGTCACGAGTGGTGTTCCCCAGGGCTCGGTTCTGGGACCAGTCTTGTTCAATATCTTTATAGATGATCTGGATGAGGGAATTGAGTGCTCCCTCAGTAAGTTTGCAGATGACACCAAGCTGAGTGGGAGTGTTGATCTGCTGGAGGGTAGGAGGGCTCTGCAGAGGGATCTGGACAGGCTGGATCGATGGGCAGAGGCCAACTATATGAGGTTTAATAAGGCCAAGTGCAGGGTCCTGCACTTTGGCCACCACAACCCCATGCAACGCTACAGGCTTGGGGAGGAGTGGCTGGAGAGCAGCCCGGCGGAAAGGGACCTGGGGGTGCTGGTTGACAGCCGGCTGAATATGAGCCGGCAGTGTGCCCAGGTGGCCAAGAAGGCCAACAGCGTCCTGGCCTGTATCAGGAATAGTGTGGCCAGCAGGAGTAGGGAAGTGATTGTGCCCCTGTACTCGGCACTGGTGAGGCCGCAGCTTGAATCCTGTGTTCAGTTTTGGGCCCCTCACTACAAGAAGGATGTTGAGGTGCTGGAGCGTGTCCAGAGAAGGGCAACGAAGCTGGTGAGGGGTCTGGAGCACAAGTCTTATGAGGAGCGGCTGAGGGAACTGGGGTTGTTTAGTCTGGAGAAGAGGAGGCTGAGGGGAGACCTTATCGCTCTCTACAACTACCTAAAAGGGGGTTGTGGCGATGAGGGTGTTGGTCTCTTCTCCCAAGTAACTAGTGATAGGACAAGAGGAAATGGCCTCAAGTTGCGCCAGGGGAGGTTTAGATTGGATATTAGGAAAAATTTCTTCACTGAGAGGGTGGTCAGGCATTGGAACAGACTGCCCAGGGAGGTGGTGGAGTCGCCATCCCTGGAAGTGTTCAAAAAACGTGTGGATGTGGCGCTTCAGGACATGGTTTAGGGGACATGGTGGTTCTGGATTAATGGTTGGACTTGATGATCTTAAAGGTCCTTTCCAACCTAGTGATTCTGTGATTCTGTGATTTTGTTGGCCATGGCTTTTTAAAGTTATACCTGCTTACCCTGTGCTTCTGTCTATGCACATGACAAGGTCGAGGATGACTGTGAGGCCATGAAAATGTTCTTCAGGAGCTGTGTAGCCCTATTTATGAAGTCAAATTCCTTAACACATAAAAGGGCTTGATCTCAGCTTGCTTGAATCTTAGGAGAGTTCTAGCCTCATGTAGCTGAGCTGTGACTCTCCTTTCAACTAGGATGTTATTGAATTGTTAATGAAAGTTCAAAATTGCAAATTCCCTGGAAGACATTGACCTTCTAAGCACCACAACTGTGACTTATGTTTTGAATTTTAAACTTAGTTTTTATTTATGGAAGCCCATACTCTTTATTAAGGGAATGTAGGATTCTTCCAGTCCTTTTAAAAATGAAAGAAAACTGTGTGAGGGTAGAACTAACAGACATAAGTACATACCTGGAGATGACTGTTAGTGGTTAGGTAGGTCATAGTGTTCACCTGCATACATTTACTTTAACGTTACATCATTACACTATTCCTTAGTTCTAATGGCTTTTTAATTCTGGGCACGCTGGATGTTTAATAGGACATGCAAGTCATTTTGTAATGGTTTATTCTACTTCAGCGCAGATCTAGCTCCTACTAAGAGCAAACTCCATTCACTTAAAAATAATTAAGTAGTACACTTAATAACATTCTTTCTTTTAAATTCTAAGAAAAACCCAAACAAAAACTGAGCTATCCTCACAGAAATGACTGTTGCAATTTCAGTGCTTCTGTAGCAGTCATTGGCTTTGACTGTACTCCAAGCAGGCTACCTTTTTTTGGCAAGAAGTGACAGTACGTGACGGAAGTAAAGTCACCTGTTTGCACATCAATGCATGAGAACAGCAGGCCTTTTTGAAAGGTATTTTCTGTTAGGTTGCAATTGATATTGAAATTAATTTCTTTTAAAGGCTAGCTTCGTTCTAATATAAACTGGCACTTCTTTTTACTCTTCTCCCCCACCCTGTCTTCCCCTCCACCTCTGCAGAATCTCGTTGATTATTGTGGCCTGGAGCATCTCTGAGTGTTCTTCCAGAAGCCACTGTTTTTTGTAAAATTGTCTAATATGGATAAATAATGCTGTTTCCTACACAAACTCCACAAGTATAACTAAATCTCTGTCTAGCTTGCTGACAAGAACAGTAAAACACAACAGCGAAATTTGAAATCCAAAACATGTACATTCTTAAAATTCTCCTCTCAACCTGCTCCTGATTGCTGGTAAAGGCTCTTGTGGTTTTCAAACAGAAACAATCCTTATTTTGTCCTTTTCTGACAATATTTATAGCAATAATGCTAGGACATCAAACCTCATGAGGTTCAACAAGGCCAAATGCAGGGTCCTGCACCTGGGTCAGGGCAACCCCTGGTGCCAGCACAGGCTGGGGGATGAAGGGATGGAGAACAGCCCTGCCAAGAAGGGCTTGGGGGTACTGGTGGATAAAAAGCTGGACAGGAGCTGGCAATGTGCGCTCACAGCCCAGAAGGCCAACCATATCCTGGGCTGCATCCAAAGCAGCATGGCCAGCAGGTCGAGGGAGGGGATTCTGCCCCTCTGCTCCGCTCTGGTGAGACCCCACCTGGAGTCTTGCATCCAGCTCTGGAGCCCTCAGCACAGGAAAGACATGGGCCTGTTGGAGTGGCTCCAGAGGAGGGCCACCAACATGGTCAGAGGGATGGAACACCTCTGCTCTGAGGACAGGCTGAAAGAGTTTGAGTTGTTCAGCCTGGAGAAGAAAAGGCTCCAGGGAGACCTTCTTGCAGCCTGCCAGTACTTAAGGGGGCCTATAAGAAAGATGGGGACAGGCTTTTTAGCAGGGCCTGTTGCGATAGAACAAGGGGTAATGGTTTTAAACTAAAAGAGCGTAGGTTTAGATTAGAGATAAGGAAGGAATTTTTGACAATGAGGGTGGTGAAACTCTGTCACTGATTGCCCAGAGAGGTGGTAGATGCCCCATCCCTGGAAACACTCCAGGTCAGGTTGGACGCAGCTCTGAGCAACCTGATCTAGTTGAAGATGTCCCTGCTTACTGCAGCAGGGTTGGACTAGATGACCTCTAAAGGTCCCTTCCAACCCAAAGACTCTATGATTCTATGACATCCTTTCAGGGATTAACTAGACTGTAATTTGAGTCTCCGCTTGTCATCACACCATAGCCTTCCCATCAAGTTTGTTTGTCCCTTAGGAGAAACTTTGGTTTGCCCATCTCCTTTCCAGTACATTGAAGAAGATTTGGGCATAAGGCATTCTGCCAAAGAAAAGTATTCTTACTTCATCACAAACCTGCTGGAGGAGTGTGTCTAGGCTAGCCTGTGTTAGGGAGACCTTCTGGATGTCTCATGTAGGCACATGATGGCTAAAAAACCCTTGGAGGTATAATTGTTTCAACACTTCCTGCCCACAGCCCCATCCATTTCACCATGTATTATTAGACATATTGTCAAATGTGTTTCCTCACAAAATGAAGGGAACGATTTACTTAGGCAATGGGGAAAGTTCCAGCACGTCTATCAACAGATTTCTAGCCTTGCTATTGCAAGATACAGTCAGGATGTGTAGCAGTGGAGCTGCTTTAAACAATCATCATTATTCCCTTTAAATTACTTAATTAATTCTTCCTTGGGAAGTGTATATCCTTCATATGTTCATCTCTGCTAGACGGTTACCAACATGTTTTAGCCTTGCCTTGCCTTTTGTTGAAACCATAACCTCAGTGCTGTTTGGACTTGATTAAAAAAAAATAAAAAAATCATTGAATCTGGGGAGTGAGGGAAACTGATGTCCTACTTGAAAGAGAATATTTCAGAATACATAATTCTATCAGGCTTTAAACTTAGTCGTTAGCTAAGGAGCCCTTAGACTCCTCAAGCATACAATCAATGTTGTCTTTTTATTTGCACCACTTCCTAATGAAATAATCTACTATGTTATTAAACAATCTTTTTAATCATTTTAAGAATAATTTCCATTTTAGTTGTGTTATGCATAAAAACTTCAAGAAATCCCGTTTGGGACATAACTTAGTTAACAGCTTTAAATGTCATTGCCATTAAAAAAAGAAAGAAAAAGGCATATGCTCCTAAATCACAGATGTGGTTTTTGTCACTTTTACTCAATGTGATTTTCATTTTTTCTGGTTTTTCTTGCATTTTTTCTCAGCTTTAATGGGAAAAATATTACCTGCATTGTTGGTTGAATTGTGACTGAATTCTTTCCCTGTTACATACAAACAGAGTGTGAAAGTCACCAGCTGAAAAATTTATACATTCTCTGAAAAGTACACAGTATGACTTTTATGGCAGTGATTGTTGAGAGAAACAAACTATACAGCTTTATTAACAACTGAAAGATGTTTTCCTCTAATGAAGCTTTTTTTTTTTTTTTTTGGACATTCTCTTTTACATACAGTAAGGTAAATCCTGATTGTAGATAAACTGAAATGATATATTTTTAAGCCACAGGATATGTAATTTCACACTGCTTTGAAAAAAATCCTTAGAAAGTTGTCTATGTATGCTGCTTTTTCACAGCATATATGTGTACTCTTTTAGTCTGTATAACAGTGGATTTTTCCCTCAATAAACCAATCTGAAATCTTTTCTCATTAAGTATAATTACTGATATATTCCACCACTTTTATAAAACCCGATGATACAATCTAAGAGAAGATCAAATACCAACTTTCTTGCAAAAAACTTGCATGGGAAAAGTTACTTTAGTTTCTCAGAATTTTCCATGTAATCACATCTTCTGTAGATTATACCGTATGTGAATGGTCCCTGAAGCACGGGCTATCATTAGATGAAGGAAGTGCTTAGATGTAACAATTGTTTTTGTGGTGTGATATAATCTGAATGACTAGCTGTATTCAAAGCAACTGTGAACCAAAGCGCTAATGATTTGAGAATGTTCTCTTGTCTTTAGACTTTTGTCTCTTCTTTCCACAGGCTTGTTCTTGAAGTATGTTATGGGAGGAAAGGAGGGGGTATTTCATGTGGTACTTGGCTCAGAAAGATACGTGCTTAGACGTGGATGTATACATATAAGTGCCTACATTTGACCTGTATGTGTAATCACTCATAGTGATGGTGGGATTCATTTGCCTGATGGAGATATCTGTGGCCACTGGAGGTGCTGTAGCTGTCTGAGATACTTGCCTGGGACTTCACTTACGGGGGGTCCACATCTTCCTGGAGGCCAGGTGAGATCACCAACAGCACTTACCAGGGCACTAGACAGTTAGGTATCTAAGTTTTGCTACAGGTTTCTCATCGATCTGCAGTCAGTAGAGCCGTGAGAACTATTCATCTGGACAAGAGCAGGTGGCCGATGCAGAGGGATCTGAATAGCCCTCCTAACTGTATTAGCGTCGGCCTTTATTAACTACCCTGGGAGCTTAGGCAACCAACTGATATGTAGGCATGTCTGTGCAGCCACTTAGGTTTAGATATCTTCATCTGAGAGCTGAATTCCACCCATAGCTTCCACTGAATTTGGTGGCCTAGCACTCCTAATGTGTCTCGGGTCTAAACGCCAAAAGAACTGGCAATGTTTATTTAATGTAGGTCTTGCTTGATTTTTCTGCAAAAACTGTGAGGTGCCCTTCAGATTGCAAGTTAGTCCTAAACAAAAGAAGGGAAATATATAGTAATTATTTTTGTTAAAATAAATTGGAAATAAAGTAATTATTTTGTTAAAATAAGAACTTGTCTATAGCCTTCTATTAATAATTAAAACATCAGTAGCTGCTTGGTGTTACTAATGATAAATTTTCATGAAGGGATGTGCTTCATTTGTAGGAAGTAAAAAAGGAGTAGAAAGTTTCCTACAGGTGATTCTTCTGTGCTTGTCCAGTAACAATTTTTTGTGCTTCTATTAAGCATCTGTACCTGGCTTCCAGCAAAATTTGAATTCACTAAAATAACAGTTTTCTCCTTGCTGTAGCATTTGAAAATTTTACATTACTTACCACTGTCAGTATTATAGCATCATCTCTTTGACAGCAATTAGAGCTATAAAAATAAATTTCTGTTTTCATTTTCTTTTAGAACATTCACCATTCAGATTGCTCTTAATATAGACTGAAGGTTGTGATGTAGATTAAACTTGTTAAAAACATTTCTTCACTTTTGGGATAAAAATTAAACTGCATTTAATTCTGCCAATATTAAATCTGGCAAAGAAACATTCTAAATCGCTGATTTTCAATACTGGAAAATGCAAACCCTGTTATAAATTTTTTTTATACTAAATTAAATAATAGATCCAGTATATGGATTTAATAACAACCACTGATACATATCAATTATTTTAGATTAAATGAGACCTGTGCTTTTTGTAATGTCAATAACAAGATTTCATTTCATTGTCCTGATACTTCTATCATTTCACTATTTTAACATCCTAAATTTATTTTGAAATGCCCCTCAATCAAATTTCTTATTTCAGACTCTTGAGTTACGTAGTTCATCTTCCTACACTAAAATATACGGAAGATTGAGGCACTGCAATGGTAATAAGCATATGCAATTTGATAGATTATCTCACCCTTAGGAGACACACCATTGCCCTGCAGAAGATATCTCCACGTTATGTATTGTTCCTCCCATTGCTCTTCTGATTTGTGTGAAATCAGACGAAGATGATATTGATCAGATTAACTACATGTTTATTTACATGTGGGACATCATTAAAGTTGAGACTGAGGTGGCCTCTTGTTTTTCTGCCAATGCTCAGTGGTAGCCTAACCCAATTTTCTCCTGAAGTGATTGAAAAGACTTGACTTTACCTGGAATTGTTTGCGACTGTCGAACGTATCTAAGTCATGTACAGGGTTTTTTGTCTTCTGCTCTACAACTACTTGCTACTTTCCTGAAGTGTTGATTCTCTCTGGCTTGTACTACAAACCACAATACAAATCTGTATAATCAGTCTTCCTGATGCAGATGAAAGCTCAGTCTCCCCTCAGAAATGCACTTGGTCAAGGATGAAGGTATGGATTCACTGTTTTCCTCTGCCTTAGGGAGTTTGAACCCATCTCCTTAATCATGATGCTAGTAAAGTATTGGGAGGAGATTCTCAACCTTTCCTCTAGACACTGTTACACTTTGCATGGAATAATTGAACGTTCACTGCCCTAGAGTGCATGAGAGCAGAAGGGAACACTACACTGCAGCCTAGTATGTGGGTGCTCCCCAGGAGTTTGGTGACTCATCTCCAAGTCCTTCTTCCATTGCATATTTAATGTAAATTAGTGAACTATTCATTGGAGAAAGAATTGAAACTGGGGTCTTCCCTTGCTGGTTAAGAAGAGCAGCTACAACATCCACTTTGTGAATCCAGTCCTTTATCACAGAATCATAGAATAGTTTGGGTTGGAAGGGACCCTTTATGATCGACCTCAATAATTTTTCCACTTTTGGGGGATTAATTTGATTGTTCTGGTATAGCCCCAGCCGGCAGCTAAGCACCACGCAGCTGCTCGCTCACGTCCCCCATGGTGGGATGGGGGAGAGAATCAGAAGAGTAAAAGTGAGGAAATTCATGGTTTGAGATAAAGATAATTTAATAAGTAAAGCAAAAGCTGTGCACACAAGCAAAGCAAAACAAGGAATCCATTCCCCACTCCCCACGGGCAGGCAGGGGTTCAGCCATCTCCAGGGAAGCAGGGCTGCATCACGCGTAACGGTTTCTTCAGAAGACAGGCACCAGAACTCCAAACGTCCCCCCATCCCTTCCTTCTTCTTTGTCCCAACTTTATATACTGAGCATGACGTCATATGATATGGAATATCCCTTTGGCCAGCCTGGGTCAGCTGTCCTGGCTGTGCCCTCTCCCAGCTCTCCGTGCACCCCCAGCCTGCTCGCTGGCAGGGCAGCAGGAGAAGCTGGACTGTCCTTGACTGCTTAGCAGCAGCTCAAAACATCAGCACGTTATCAACATTTTCTCATCCCAAATCCAAAACACAGCCTTACACCAGCTTCTGTGAAGGAAATTAACTCTACCCTGGCTGAAACCAGGACATCGATCTATCTGACAACAGTGTAATTTCTTCTACTGTTTCATAATGTGTGCTAGCATGAATGCATCTTTAGAGGTTTTGGTTGGAACCATATCATCCATGCTTCACAGGGTGTGCACTTCACTTGTTTGTTTTTCAGTTGCAAGGAAGGTCAAAAAGTAATGAATAAATGTCAAGAAAGATCACTTATGAGAAGTGGATGCTCTGCATAATAAACATTAGCACATGTTTAACAAAAAATTTCCTCCAGTAGAAGTCATTCCCATATTAATTTAATCCTGCTGTCTAAGATAATACAATCTCTTTGAAACAGTCTCGATTCTTAGTGCATAGGGACCTTTTCTGGATCAGAGGCCAAATTTCCATTACCTGATGAGCTAATCTGATGTGACAGCCTCATATGCAGATGGGGAATCTCTTGTCAATAGTTTTCTTCAGAGACAAAGAGAGACAAATGTCTATATTCATTCTCTCACTTCATGCATGAGTAACATTACCTTTCTGCCTCCCTTTCACTCTATCTTTATTCAGGTAGTCATTGAGAATTTAAATATAAGCTTTTTGTGTTTCTGAGTTAGCTTATGCATGCAAAGCTGTTTACGGAAGACTGGCATCCTTGTCTGTTTGTTTAAGTACAGTATGTATTTTGACATGTAAATTTACATGAGGCATATTTAATCAGTCAGAATGATATGCTAATTGGATTCCTGTATGAACTGCATAAAAACAGCATTTAAAAAAAAATTATGAAGGGAACTTATTACCAGCTGAGACACTTTCTAATCAGTGTTATGCGTCATCAAAATGCACAAAGATAAAAATAATAGATACTCCGGACTTTTGTAACTAATAAATAAAATACGAACTAAAGAAAATGTGAACTAAAAAAAAGTCTTTCTCCAAAGGAGCAGCCTGAAAGTTAGAAAACAGCAACTGAAATCCATGAATTAGAACACCAAAAATCTCTGAAAATCCTCTGCAGGTTTTGGATGTTGTTCACTGACATAATTTGTGTTCTGATAAGGTTATAGGTTGATCTTGTCTCCAGAAGAGCAGTGACATTTAGACTTCAGCTCTGTCTGCCCTGGGGATTTGCTCAAGTATTTTGAATATAGTTTTTTTAATATATATTTTTATACGCAAAACTCTAACTTGTTCAGGTGCAAGTGGTTCACTGTCAAGGAAAAGCAAACCAGGCCAGTGTAAAACAGCTACTATATATGCATATGTGTAAACCTACAACACTCTTCCTTTGCTGTTCCGGTCATTTACCACTGATGCCTGAATTTCCCCGGTAATGAAAGATTTAAGGCTTAAATGGTCTTTATCCATTTTTTAAAAAATGGACTCTGGGATCTGTTCTTTGATGATCACATCAGACTACTTCTTATTCTAATTTCTCTTCTGTGGACAGCTGTACTTACATGTCTTTTAGCATGCCACAACATATGAATATGAGTTAGCGCACTTACATTCCTTGACTGGTTCACTACTCTTTTCAGGGCTTTACTGAAAGTAATCTTAGTTTCTAATATTTTACTTAGATTTGACTGCACAAGAAACGGACATTTACAAACATAGGTAAGGCCATAGTCTCTCCAAATTAAGGGATTTACCTCTGAAGGGAAAGGTAAGCCTTTTCTCTGAATATAGAGTGGGAAGCAGTGAAAATGATGCAAAACGTCTCAATGTTGAGCTGGAAGCCACCTATAGCTAGCCAGTAGGGAAAAATGGATAAATGGAGTATCTCAGTTTCTTGCCTCAGTAGAGTTTAGCTAAATGGATTGAGCCGAAAATTAGGTTTATTGAGGATCCTGGGAACAAAGCTCTTTCTGAGGGCAAACAGAAGGGCAGAAGGAAGAAAACATAATGATTCTTCACCAAGAAGTGGGTTTCTCAGAGTCCACACATATCATATCTTGTGGAGATTGGGAACCACAATTTTCCCAGCCTTGAAGCTGACTCTGAAGAGCAAGGCTACAGGGCATTTACAGGTGAAAAGGGGAAAGGAAAAGATCTTTCCCGATCCTGCTGTTGAAACGTGCCCCACACGCATCTGAGAGCTGAGCAGCGCTGGCTCCAGATGTGAGCAGCCTGACGGCAGCAGACACTGGCCTGGTGGTCGGGGCTCTGAGGGTAAAATAGGAAAGACTTCAGAAAATTGATTATTTTATGTGCTGTTTTTGCACCTTTCAGTGATGATCAAGCATAACAATATATAGACACTCTGGGAGGAAAGGATCTTTTTTCTCCACTGTTGGGTGCCCTAACTGCTAAACTAAGAGGGAACATGAGATCTGAATGTCCTTGTGGTTCCTTCCACATCCAGTCTTACATTCATATCGCAAGTCATTTGTGTATGGGTATGTGGGATCAGACTTTAATATATATTTCAGTTCAGATGAACATATATGCAACCTTTGTAGTAATGACCCAGTTATTATTAGAGGGTTGTTAGCAAGAGCTCTTCCTTCTGTTGTACTGAGAGAGAAAAAGGAAGAGAGTTGGTACATCTGTGCTTTTGTGGTTCAGGGAACCACACTTGGTGCTTTCTGGCAATAACACTAATGTCTTGTGCTAACACAATAATAAATATTTTAAAGATGAAGTATTTTAAGAGTTACCTAGTTAAGCTTATGTGAATTTTGCTGCATACACTATTATTTTGTCTACAGTAGCTCACTTGTTTGCTTTTCTTTTGGCTGAGGCCAGGCGAACTGAGAGAACAATAAGTCTATGGTGGTCTCTTCACAATCTTCCACATATTAAACTCAACTAGTTTGATACACACCTTTAATTTTTACCAGTGCCATTTGTGTGACCTTAGTGAAGTCCTCAGATCTTCCTTTAAGTGGGAAAAACAACAGAAGGCCTAACACAGAAAGTTTTCTGAGCTTTGATAAAGTTTGCAAAGAGCTGCGTGATCCTCAGAGGAGAAGAGTTCTGAAGCAGAAACTGTGTAACACGTGGGGAGATGAAAAACACATCTCCGGTTGCACAGCTGCTTAAAATCCACCAGTAGTTGGCTTTTATTTCATATTCCTCACTGTCTGTGAGCAACGTTAGTAAACAGTTACATTTCTTTATTGACAGGAGTCTGTATGGTGCTCCTGAACCCTGCGTATCAGCCTTCTTAGGAGGCAGGACAGTATGCACCTCTTCTGCATGCCACAGAGTGTGGGGAAGGTTTACTGCACAATTTATTATTTTGTGGTGAAGATATTCTATTTGAAGACTCTGGATCTCCTCCAGAATATGCAAAGGCAGAACATGTGTGCATTTTTTCTCTTGAAATGTGAGGATGCTTAAGGTACGGAAAATTGCACATCATGTGTGCATGCATAATGTATGGAAAATATATTTTACCATTTGGATCTTACTGAGATTTCCACAGCATGGTAATAGCACAAAATTGCTCAGGCTTCTACGTATTCAACACTCCTGCTTCGGCTTCTGCATATTTGTTGCCAGCCGGCAATCTTATTAAAATCTCTGTGTGTATCATGCTATAGTTTTCTGAACTGCAAACAGTATTTTAAATGGTTCAATTGATGGATTGTGTCTAGATAAATGGCATCGATATGTAACATAATCTTTTAATGATGTTTGATGTTCTTATTATTCTGTAAATCAATTATTATGTTATCCATAAATGTTTCCCTGTAGAGTCTGCAGTGTCCTTTTACCAAAGGTAATGATTCCCAACAGCTACACCTCCATGCTAGGTCATAGAGTGCACACAGAATGCTTGGAAATGCAGGCTGCTCCAAAAATGCATCACCAGTTCCCTTCCCTGTCCCTATAGGAGGTCTATAGTTGGCTTGTCTTCAGACTCCTTGCAATTCATGTTTGCCCAAATGAGAAGCTGGCCTTTAGCAGGAAGGATTTGTGTCTCCTAGTCTGGGCTGTCTGCAAGAGCAATGGGGATAGGTGGGATCCCAAGACTCACCCTCAATTTAAGCATGAGCCAGAGTACCCAACTATTGATGTAAGAAATACATTGCAAATTCGGAAGGAAGGCTGTATCAGCATACAAAATGTGCAAAGGACAGTGTGAGTCCCCTCATGAATTTTGTGGAGTTTTAGCTTCAAGTTTTTAAACGTTAAAGAAAGTTGACAATCAAATCAGATTAGCATATCATGCAAAGCCATGTCGGTGAGTTATGATTGAAATCCCAGTACTACATAGGAAAAGGGATACAAAATACAGAATAAAACCAAAAAAAATATATAAACAAGTAATAAAATATGCAATACAGTAGAGGAAATATGATAGACTTACAATGGATACAGTGACATGCTGAGTGAGATAAGAAAGCCTTTGTCCTGTCTGGATGAATTGCCACATCTATGTTTTTGACCCCATTAACAACTGTTTGATGGAACCAGGCAGTTGGGGAACCTGGAAGAAGTAGCAGCTTGGTCCTGAGCACTGGTGAAAGACTTGATTGAAAATGTTTCTCTCGGTGAACTGCCCTGTAACAGAAACCATGTTTTACTCAGAGTCAACATGCCAGTGAAGGCACAAAAATCCACTATTCCCGTGCTTAATTTCAGAAACAGAAATTACATTAAGTGGGAAGAAATATAGTTAAAAATATACTAAAGGGGCTGTGAAAAGTGTTGTATATGTTCAAGTTCTGTGGAGATTGTTTAAAGACATCATATTAGGAACTCCAGCCAAATTAATGACACATAGTAAAAAAACTTAATGAAGACCAAAATCAAACCAACATGGTAAAACAGAATGAAAACGGAAGTTATGTCAAGAAATATATGTCAAGAAGATATGCCAAGAAATTTGAGGTATGCTTAAGAGAGAAAAACAGAAAGGATGGTAATGGCAAGTGAAGTATAAAAATGTAGTAAAGTAGGCAAAAAAAATTAGACAAGCAACTTGCAAAATTCTTAAAAACTGGTAATAAGTCCTTTTCAAATTAATTGGGGGCAGGAAGCCTTTCACAGAGTCCATAGGATCCAAGGTGTTGAAAAACAGCTTCAAGAAAAGGACGCCATAAGTGAAAAAAATAAGTTAATTCTATAAAGTTATGCTCACTATTCAAGTATTTAGCAAAGTTTCTGTGAAAGAATCCTTTGTTATGGAACACTCATCAGATGATGTCTGAAACTGAATCTATGGAATAAAAGGACAAAAGGAAGAGTGATAAGTCACCATGACCAGATGATACTTGCTCAGAATAATTCAAACAGCTCTCCAGAATGAAATAGCTGAGGCAGTAGGTGTGATGGGAAAGCCTCAGCCTAACAAACCAGAAGGTAGTAAATATAATACTAGTTTGTAGAAAAAGCCACATAGAAGGTTGACAGAAATGACAAATCGCTAAACCCAATGTCTATATTGGCTAAATTAGTATAAATTATTCTAAGTACTAAATTAGTAGACACATGGGTGTGTGTGGCATATTAGGAACAGCTCAACTTTTGAAAAGGAAAGTCCTACCTCCCAACTTCAGGCCCTTGAATTCAGTACAATTGTGCATAGGAAGGAGATACCATTGATATGGTTCCCGTGGAATTCCAAAAGACTTTCAACAATATCTCTCAACAAAGCAGCTAAGTTGCTCTGGGATAATAGGGAGGCCTTCACATGGGTTAGTAAAAAGAGAGGCAGCAGAGGGTAATAATAAATGTTCCATTTTCACAATGCAGAGATGTCACCAGCTGAATTCCACAGAGGCTTGTGCTCTTCAACAGATTCATAAATGATCTGTAAAAAGGACAGAACAGCTTGCTGAGAGTTTTGAGATATTCAAGATATTCAAGACAAGGGCTGACTGTTTAACATTGAAGAAGGACGTATGACTGACTGGGCAATACATTAGCAGATGAAATTCAATTTTTATAAACATCATGTGATACTTAGGGGTGAAAAAACCCTTCGTCCTAATGTTACATATACATGATGGACACTGAGCTAACTGTAAGTACTCAGGAATGACATTTGAGGTTCTAATATGTAGTTCTATGAAAATGCCAGTTCAGTGCTCAGTAACGGCAATGAAAGCAAATTAGATGTTAGGGAAACAAAGAGAGAAAAAAACCAGAAAACATCATTATGTTATTATTACAAAACCATGTCGTGCCCACGTCCCTAAATGCCTGAAGCCCTGCTCCCCTCCTCTCCCAAAGTTATAGTATTATGGGCAAAGATATAGAGAGGCATGAGGAAGAAGATCAAAGGTACAGAACATCTGGTGTACAGGGAAAGATTAAATAGAATAGGAGTCTGTTTAAAGTGATATGACTGATGGAAAGATATGATAGAGGTCTGTAAAATCATGACTGGCCTGGAGAAGTTGTGTAGGATTTGAATATTTCTTCTCTCTTCAGAACAGGAACTAGGAGTCATCAATTTTGTTATGTTTTATATAACAAAGTTCTTCTAACATCGCGTACACAATGTCCTTATTGCTGACTATTGGGAAACAAGCTGACAACAAGCACAAATAATTGGTTTTGCAAACAATGCAGTATCAAGCTGACAAAGTCCTTGTCAACGTTTGTTGTGAATACTAAAGTTTATGTGTATAAAAAAAAAAAGATGCAAAAATTAGCCTAAGAAAAAGTATTAATAGCTAAAACACAAAACACTACCCTTGGGTCAGAGATGTCCTGACTTATTTTGCAACACTTCTGAAAAATATTTCCATCACTCTACTTTTCTGCATAGGCTTCCCTAAGTATATAGGATTAATCATTGTTGGAGACAGGGTTTTAAGCAGATTATTTGTGCTATCAGTTGTGTCGTGAAGCTGGCAGACTTACTGTATTCTGCCTTTTTTTATTTTTTTACCATTGTATTATTGCGTTTGGGGCTCTCTATTTAAGGCATGTTTGCATTTACAGCTTGATATCGTAATAACAACTTAGACTAATTAGTAAGTTCTTTTTTCATTTTTTTTCCTCTATTGGTTTCAAAGACTAAGATGTTACAGAGATGTGAGTGTCAAAGCTACATCAAACAAAGTAGCCACGAGGCACTTATATATTTCTAAATCATCTGACAAGCACATGTGGCAGAGAAAGTGTATGTGTGGAGAACACATTGGAGGATAACACCAGCAAGAAATGGAGAGGAAGGAATTTTGGAGTCTTTCAGTTTGTGCTGGCAGATGGGGCAGAACATTTTTCTTAGGAGACTTAATACAAAAATAGACATTAAAATTATGCTGCTTTTCCTACGTAAGACAAATTATATGCTACCTTTTTTCCAGGGAAAGTATCATAAGTTGAAGAAAAAGTAGAATAAATTAGTATTTGGCTATACTTTTTTTTATATGTGAGTTTCCTGGGTGTGAAAATTTCATTTACTTTTCTTTACAAGGATGATAAGGCTTCCTGAGTGCACCAGCCCCAGTCTCCATAGATCAAAAATTATTTTGGGCCATATGAAGTGTTTGGTTTAATTGGACCATCAACAAAGGTATTCAGAGAGAAGAGAGATGACAACTGAAAGCAATTAGATACTAGTCAGAGAGAGTAATAAAAAGCCCAAGGGTGTAACTAGGGTTCTGTGACTCCAAAACTATGAATATTAATTGATGCTGTTTTATTTAAAAATAATATTTAGATTTATAAATTTTTGAGCTATAGATTATAGGTTTTTTAAGGATAACGCTTGATTTAATCTGTTGTAAAAATGAATATGCATCCTGTTTGATGCATATAGCTACTACAAATGAGAAAGTATGCATGAAAAGCATTTTTTCTGAGATCTTTCCTAATTTAAAAAGCATAGAAAGACCACTGAGGCTTCTTTTGCACTGGAAACGAAAGGTTTGTCCTGAATTCATTGGTAGAATACTCAGTTCTGGACTGTGCTCTGTTGTCTGAGTGGTGAACAAAGAGATCACATCTCTCCTTGACACTAAAAATTACAATTTATAAAAAAATCTGTTCTTTGCCACTGACATAAGGGTGCAGAACACAGTTGCCACAGGCAGTGGAAAAGTTACCTTAAAACTACTGAGGAAAAGCCACAGAGGCTTCAAGGGAATGTGAAGTTACATGCTATTTTAGCTTACTGAAAGAAGTCACAAACACACAGAAAATCTTCCATAAAATCAGGAGTGCCAGAGCTCATGTCTTGGGATTTCCCCTAATGAAAACTGACTACCTCTTTAGACTCTAGAGATGTGTGATTTGTGTTTGCATGAATCAGTGTACTAGCCATAATTATTAATAATGTTTAGTATTCAGGCTTGAAGTGGAGTATACATGGATGTAAGAGAGAGTTTAATTAAGTTTGATAAATATTAATTTTGGGGAGAGAAGATAACGGTGGGCATTCTTTTATAGTAAACACTTTAAATCTTAGTTCAGTTTCTGTTTTTAAATGTACAATACTTGGGTTTTATTGACTTTCAGCTTGCTGATTTTATTTTTTCTTATCTTGGGTGAAATATAAACAAAATACGCACGTTAGGTGTTTGAGGCACACACCTGTAGAAAACATTGCTCTGGGAGAGACAGCAGGAACACAGCATCATCCCTACACACTCATCCATGCAAGAAGCAACAGCTCCTCGGTGCTAACTACCATGGAGGACCATTCCCAGGCTCCCTTATTCTGAGAAGGGGCAAGCCAGGTCTTTCAGCTTTCATTCTTGAGGCTTACCACAGGCAGAATTGTCCTGCCTAACCTGGCCTTCACATTTGAGTCCTCTGTTGGTTCATTTTGTATGTTGGTTCCTGTCCAGACATGGACTAGTGGCTCCTGGGAGGTGCTCAAGACCCCAGAATTCAGGCCATCTAGTTCATATGGTTAAAATAGGACAATCTCCTTATGTAGATCTCAGACTGAGGGAAGATTCCCCAAAGGGCAATTCGGACCATCTAAGTTAAGGTGTGTCTCTGAATCACTCTGTGTAGGGGATTTGTTCTTTCCATTCCCTTACAGAGTTCTTTGGAAAATTAGCCTCTTCCTATAGGCAATGTCCAGCGGTGAAATGCAGGTTGGTGAGACATGAGACAGAAATTACTTTCTTCTTTTGAACCTGTTTTTTTGCTAATAGACTCTCAAAACTGTTAGCACCTGTTGGCTAATTTTAGAGAAGAAAATTTTAGGTCTTCATATGATTTCCAATAGATGTGTCCCCATCCCTCCAACCATTAATGCAATGCTGCCGGCAAAGTTAGAGTGCACTCTTTGTAGCCCGTACGTGAGGGTTACAGGAGCACCTCAGAGGGCAACATAGAATTTTGTGCTGGACTTCACCTCTTCTCTAACATTTAATTCCTAAGTCTTTGTAAAAGCAATCAATGAATAGACTTGTAAAACTTTTATTTTTTCCTTCCTTTTCAACATAAAACTACCCTGACCACATTAACGCAGTATGTCCTGAGCGCTAAAATTGGAAGGCTGCGCATTCCCAGTGGTATTGTCTTGTGGCTGGGAACCTGACGTTCCTTCCTTTCATTTGGTTTTAAATTAGAGACAATGTAAGCCAGTTTGTATAAAAATGTTTTAATTAACAGGACGCAGATGCAGCATCAGAAGTTCTAGTGGAATTTAAAAAAAACTACCTAGGATTTACTCCTCTAAATAGGTGTTTTAGAGCTATCTAAATTCCTCTCGTGTAATGCAGGCTCGTCCTGCAGTTGCTGCCTTGCTGCTTTTTTTTTTTTCTTTTTTACAGTAAGTTATGCTGGGCCATGATAAAAGGATGCCAACGTTTCAGTTTGAAACCATGGCAACTAGAAGTGGTGATTTGCATGTTTGCATGACAATGTGATCATGTTATCTCTGGAGATAATGCACATAATATACATAGTGGAAGTGCTCTACCTAAATCTGTGAAGTGGGAGGGAGGAAGGGGACAAGGGTCACCTCTGTTGCTTCAGGAATCCTGTTTAAGAAATGAAGTTATTTTTTCCCCTTGGGTGAATTGGAAGGTCAAGCAACCTATAAATGTTGGTGACTTCACCTTCTGATTCAATACATTCAAATACTGAACTCAACAGTGGCTTCCAGGGACATCCTCAGGAAGTGAAAAACTCCTCAAACTCCTCCTTTTCTCCAGATTCCTCTGTCCTCACGTATGAAGAAGGTACCACTAGAAATGTTTCCTGTTATTGATATAACTTTCTGCTAAAATGATTGCCAGAGGATACTTGGAGAGAAGATCAGGTAATCAAATATGAAACTGAAATGTTTAGTTTCAGTGTTAAGAGCAGGTTTGAAACCAGCCCTGGCTGCGGCAGTGCTACCTTTGCCTCCACAGTGTAATGGAAGCTGTACTAGGCCACTGCTTTGATCCATTTCTGCTAAAGTCTGGCATATATTTGGCACAACGGACTGCAGAGTAACCTTCAATAGATTAATTCAGCCTTCCCAAACAGGAACCAGAAACTCTCATGGCAGCAGTGAATCTCCCTGCCATGAATTCTAAAGACGAATAGCAAGAGCGGGGTATGAATTCTTTTTTTTTTTTCTCATTAATGGTGGAACAAACAGAAAAAGGTCCCTTGAAAGTTAAAGCTTAGCTACTGCAGAGTGTCCTCATGTATTATGAGTGAGAAACAAAGGAAACTGAGAAACTTCAAAGCTTCCTGTGGCATTCAGAGCTTTCCATCTTCAAAGCACCTCTCTCTTTTGTAGTTCTGCTCTGGGTTTAATTAATACATTTTAAATATTGTTACTGTAAACAGCGTCATCTTTGTTTTCTACCCAGTCTTTTTTCAGAGTAATTTGAATTATTTTATGAAGCTATCTGTCATCTTTATTTAGTGCCTCTTAACCTCTTTTCTTTTACAAATGAGTAGTCACCTCCAGTTGAGATTAAAACAACACTGGAAAGGGCTGTACGTGCATGTGAAGCAGTCCAGAAAAAAAATTTTGCTTTGCCTGTCTTTTATCTACATTCTCTAAAGTAAAAATAGTCATAACTCAGTTCATGTATTAGAAATATTTTAATATTTTAAGATGGAAAAGAGATATTTAGAAGTTATAATGTACCTTTTTTTTCCTTTAGAAAGCTAATTCTATACAACTGCATGTGAAAAAAAATGTGTGAAAATTGCACATCTGCATACTTAGAGTCTTTTTTTATTCATGCTGTCATTAAATTTTTTCGCATGTATTTTGTGGATATGGAGATGGGGGAGAAAGAGAAGAGGTCGACTAGAGGAAGCATAACATTTTGCGTCTTATCAAGCTATTTTTGTCAGTGTGGACTTAAGTAGCTTTACCCACTAAAATCATATATTTCTTACCTTTTCTTACCTTTTTAGTTCTTGCTTTAAAATATTAATTGATGAGAAAAGGTAGAGCATAATATTGAGGAAATATCATTTTGCTCATTAGTCGAAATACAGCCTTGTAGTTAACATTACTTAGTTGTATGAGTCTAAATGGAGTGATTTTTTTCTAGAAGTACCATAATACTAGGCATTTTAATATTTTTTCTGTGCTTAGTTCACTAACACTAGAAAGAAGAGGGAAAAGTAGCTAGCGAGGGAACTTGAGGAAAAAACGAAAGTATTTTTCAGCTCTGGTAAGTGATGTGAATGTAGTTGTGCTCTCATGACCGGGAGTCTCGGTTTCCCGTCGTTCCTGCCCCGCTCACACGACTGAGATCACGCCGCACTTGAGGTAGTGAAGAGGCATTTTTAATGCCTGCGTAGCATGATTTCAATCTCTCGGCTTTCCAAAACATAATCCTTCCTACCCTCCAGAATGTAAAAGGGCTCGAGTCAGAGGGCACTGAAGCTCATGAAAGCTTTCCTTCTGACACTCCCGGCCCTCCGTTCAGGCTTAAAGCACACAATGATTGCTGCTACCTTTAAGTCCTTTCTAAGCCCTCTTTTCAAATCACGACTCATCTCTTCCCTCTCCTATCGGAATACCCACCACTATGGCGCAATCTTGCCCCACCGCATGGAAACGGGAGGTTCCCCAGTGCCTGGAAAGGAGCAGGATCAAATGTTAAACGCAGTTTATGGGTCAGTGGTAGTGCTGTTGCTGATACAGGCTCACTATTGTCTTCCCGTGGCAATAATTTATATAATATTAGGACATGCAAAGTTGGCGGGGGGGGTTGTGCTGTGCAAAAAAGCAAACACTTTTGCATCTTGACTGTCTGTGTTTGTGCGTGCGTGCAGACAGCGAATTTTAACTTTATGTCAACATGACTGCAAAGAATGGAAAAAACTCCTACCGAAAATGTACCATATAAATATACAAGAATCAATCCCTGTTTACCAGACTTGGGTCAGGCGAGCGCTTATTAGTCCTACCTGCTCCTTCAGTGTTTCAGGGAAGATATAAATGGATACTACAAACTCAACACATGTTTCTATTACTAATGGAAAATAAAACAACACGTGTATTCTAAGCTGGACTTGCTTTGTGAATGTCATTTATTCACAATTTGATTATTCTGTCTTTCTGGTTACACAGCATCTGTTTTGTATTCATCTCTTGCATCTTACTGCAAGGTTCATGCAGGCCTTATTCAGCCCTTCCATTTTAATTCTTCTTCTAAGTTAAGGTTCTTTTTCTTTCTCTCTTTTTTTTTTTTTTTTTTGTTGTTGTTTTAATAGATTCTGCATTTGTGATGGATCCTCTGTTTTCATTTTTCCTTTCTCTTATCTTAAAAACTTCTTTCCTGTAAATCTTTTTCACCTCATTTCCATTTTTGCCTAATTTTCTGGTTCCCCAGCTCCCTATTTTTGCTGATATTTTCTGATCCTTCCTTTTTCATAATCCATTTTTCCTTATCTTTCTTTCTACTCCCTCATTTTTTACAAACCCTATCCCCACTCTTTCCTCTCTTTGGATCTTGTTTTTTTCTGGCTGACTGTCATTCAAAATACTGCAGTAACATAACGGGAAGATTCCATGAAAAACCCTGTGAAAGCCGTTCTTGTGATGTTTTCAGCAGGAAAAGTGCACAGAAAAGACCGGCTGGACCTGGGCCCCAACTTAAGATGCTGGTGAACTGTCCCTTGTAGTTTTTTCTCCAAGGTCTAAGGATGGGAAGAGATGTTCTCCCAACCCCGACTTGCCCGTTGCCCTAACTGTTATTTAGAGCATTGTGTTCAGGACTTTGGCTTGCTGTCAGCAATACACTCCCAGTAAATTTTTGGAAAGATCTGGTCTGGGGGTATTTGTATGTGTGCCAGGGGGGAGGTTTGTTTGGTATCTTTTTAGACAAAATGTGATTAAAATCATATTTAAATAATAAAATACAGCTTCTTTTGAATTTTAAATGCAATTTTGAAGTTTTCTTTGATATAAATGAATTAATTTAGCTAAGGACTTCAAGGGATTTCTAAATTAAAAAATAGATAATAGAAAAGAACCCACTGCAGCAACACTTTTTGCATGCAATTCCACAGCAAAATGTATGCTATTTGTGCACTTCTGTGTTAGGTTATAAATAAAAACATCTCTAATAAAGAGAGAATCCTAACTTTAAAGATACAATTTTAAATGTGCCAGAAGGATATCATGTTTCTAAGCTATTGTCAGCATTATAAAATGCAATGGCTAGTATTAATTATAACTGGAAACTTTTATTTTTTATTAAATTATGCTTATCCTTATGCTATACGCCTTTGGGGTACTCTATCCAGTAGAAAATAATATTTCCTGTTGCTATCACACCTACAAATAAATAATTGTCAGTGAAAAACACACCTGCCATTACATACATTTTTGGTGAAATTAGTACAGGGCTTTTTTTTTTTAACATTTTGCTAAATACGTGTAAACTTTTCATTTTTATATGAATGTATGTTAAACAGTTGGTGATGATGCTTGTGACAGGTGTAGTGGGTTATTTTTCTTTTAAAGAAAAACTTGTCAGGTGAACCATAACTTAATTTTAATGTCTACTTAATCCTTATCTAATATTTTGGTAGAAAGATGCAAAAGGAAGCGTTTCATTTGTTTATTTGGAAAGAGCTCGTCGTCGTTAGAATGTTTCAGCTCGCTTAGGCTGGTGTGTAAGAATCATCTGCTTGTGTGTGTTTGACTGGAAGTCAATGTTTCTGCACTACTAAGTCGAATAGGTAACCGTTTCCATGTGGATACATATATTTGCCAGCTTGTTTTCAGAGATTTTGCAGTGTTTCGGTTTGGTCTGCAGGCTCTTATTCACACAATGATTCTTCTGATACTAATACTGTTAATTAAGAATGTTTCCATACAAACTGCTGGTCGGTCAGAATCAGAATTAACAGATCAATACAACAATAATGGCTATTTTCTGAAACTTTTTTATTTGTCAGTGATTTCCACATTGTAATAGTACACAAGTTTGGCAAGAATTGCAAAATATGGTACACTAAGTAGCAAAATTTATTCAAATCATTTTTCAGTGCCATTTGAGGGTCTCAGCTTTTTCTCATGTTCATTACTGCATGTGTAAAGTCACTGATAAAATATCGCATAAATTGTTGTGATTTCATTCTCAGGTACACGATCTAGCCCAAAAGGAACATTATCTTCGTGTTTTATGGTAGTTTTCTACGGAAATAGGGTTGTACAGAACGAATACGTTCATTGCAGTTGTTAAGTTTTGAGTCTAGGAACTACTCTTTGTTTATCTCTGCTAAGAACATGTTAGAAAAATGTATAAATAAAAAGAAAACATTGGGACTTCAATCCAAGCTACTAATGTAAATGTTAAGATCTCTTGTAACCCTTCCATTCTTTCCTACCTTTGTTAATTGAACACATCTTCCTTGCACTCTTCTTCTGCCTTTGCCTCCCTTACTCTGTGAATCTTGGTATGTTTCAATATTACAGAAATTCCCAATTAGTTGTCTCAAATCAATAATTTGACATTCCCAGGTATTAGAATCAGTGGAATTTGCATGATAGGTTTTTCTAGTGTACTTTTTTTGGGAACCAAACAGGTAAGACTATTTTTCTTTGTTTTCACAATATGGTACTTTCTCCAAGTATATTTCTCAAGTAGAAAAAACCCAGATCATCACTAAAAGCCATTTTCTTGGTAGCTACAAGAACAAATAAGTCATATCATCTATATCTCTTTGGTTCAGAAGTAATTTGATGTACCTGTATTGAATGCAGTGATACCGATTCTATAATTTTATCTAAATAGGCACTAACTTCAGATGAAACTATGAAAGCTAAATAATGCATACACATCAGAAAGCACACTATGCCCTTTCTATCTTCCCCAGCCCTCTGGTTTCTATCTAAATCAATATCTGTGTACTGCTGTGATGGCTCACAGCACGACGTGCATTTGGCATACTGAAACTGTTACATGCTTTAAAGCAACGTAAGATCTTTTGGAAAGTCACTTTCCCCCTCCAAATGCTACTGCCAATGAAGCCCCATACAAATGGTCAATAACGACCAATTGCCTCCATTACAAAAGTCACTGAAATGGAAAAGTAACCCATACAACAGAAAATAAACTGAAAGGAAATTTTTCTTCTGGATCCATAGGAGGTTTTCTGTTTCACTAATCCAGAAAGCTTAACTTTGGTAAGAAATGCTTCTCTCTCTTTATTTGCATTTCTTTCTGATCTTTATCTCTGTTATTATATGAACTTTTTTCACAACATACTGCATCCCTTCTCAGTCTAGGTGTACTGAATTATTTAGGTCCCTGGCTTTTGTTTTTGGTCTTTGGTTGGGGTTTTTTTTCCTTTTTTTTCTTTTTTTCTTTTTTTGAGAAATTATCCATATCCACAGCAGCAATTTGATTTTGAGCCATCATTAATGGTACAGTTACAGGTCCATTCCTTTATCCAACAGCACTCCTGGAAATATAACTGAGAAAATTTGAATTATTATATTCAGTACTAGAAATGAAAACAGGGAAATAAAATGTAATGGCTGGTGACATGTCTTACAAGATGCTGCATCAGAAATATTATCCAGTGTCTGAAATTCAGGGACTGATGAGGGCCTCCTAATTGATATGTGGTTATTGTTATTTCAGCCAGGGCTGAAAATGGGTGGGAGACAGAACAAACCTGAAAATGACCCCTCTGGCAAAACACGATAATTGTATCACATCACCAGGAGGTGAAATGCTTCCTGTGTAACAGCTTTGTAAAAGGTGAAATAGCTTTGTTTCCGGCTTTTTAAGTCTTCCTGGAGTGGATTAACAGGTAGATATTAAATCTCAGAGTATTTCTCAAATGATGACTCAGCTGTTATGGTATTTCTCTGCTTTTACAGGACACCTTTTTTTTTACATAACCTCAGGTTCATTGAGCAACTTGTTTTCTGTGATCCAGATTTTGAATAACCTGTCCTGGCTATTCAAAAAGTATCCTGTTCTGACTATGTCTCAAAGAGGACAGGTTTCTTGGTCGCAGCCGATGTGCAGCTCCAGTGCTCTGGGAACATACAGTTTCCTTCTGCTCTAATTTCCCTGGGGAGGGCTGTGATCCCCACCTCTTCCCGGGCTGGGATACAGGGGAACATGTGGGAGGTGATAAGGGCCTTGTTGGCATGCGTTTCTTCCCAAATTCTGGGAAGCCCTAGAAAACATCAAACTTCAGTCCGTTTGTGCTTACGCTAGTGTAGTGGAGCTGTAGGTTAGTCTTTATTATAGTCTTGAAACGAAAATTGAGGTCTGTGAGTCCAAAGGTAGAAATGTTGCCTTTAACTTTCTTCTTGTAATTTGTGCTCACAAAATGAAGGTTTTTTTTGTTGTATACAAAGGTCAATCAATATACTAAATGTACCATACGTCTCTTGTTTCTACTTTCAAAATCTGAGGACCATTGTTAGAAAATACATTTGCAACTCTTGAGTAACCAGTCTAGGAGTCATGACTGTACACTGTGCTGCTATTTGAGAAGGTATCTTTATAAAGAATGAGAAAAAGCACAGAAAATGATGAAAGGGCATGGTTTGTCCTTTTGGCTTTCTTTTTAGTTTGTACATCTGTTTTTAGTACGCAATTTAAACGTTATGCAATTCCAGTCTTTCATTCCAATGACATTACTAATCTTTCGTTGATAGCTTTGGGGATACTAGAATGCAAAAACATTGTTTGCTTGTATAATTAACGTTGCAGATTGCAAACTAGAATACGTCTGAGTCTACACTAAGAATTCCCATTTATATGTCATATGTTTCCCTCTTTTAAGTCCGAAAGGTGTCATGTGATGTTATATAAGATATGTGCAGATTCAATACCTACAGTTACGTTTAACCAATGTATTTTAATGGAATCTATTTTAAATTAGATTAAAATATCTAAAGATACCTTCTAAAATTAGGTCAAACCTTTTCAATCCAAATATAAACCTTCAATACTAACACCTAAACAAATACATTTCTAACTTAATTATTGAGTTTATCTGTGGTCCCTGTTACAGAGCCTGGTTTATTTTGGCTTTGTTATCTGACTCGATTGTTTCATCCCAGTGAATTCACTTGTTCACAGTGGATCCACACAACCAAATCACCAGGCTTGTCACATGTACTGGCAGACCCTTGTAGTGACCCTCAGGTTGGGCGTGGTGTGTCCTCTCCTGCTCAGAGTTGGTTTGCTCCTAAATCTTCATATTCGCAGGGGTATCTGACTTGGCTGCCCCTCTCCCCCCGATCATCCCATAACTGCAGGTCAGCGCTGTATCACTCTCTATACAGATTTATATACCTAGGATGGGAAAGTAATGTCACACTCTAAAGCATTTCTGCCTTTCTGTATCTTGATAAATGACATGGTCTTCACGTGTCATGTGTATATCAGCTTACTTTTGACTTCATAACAATACTATTTGGAGTAATGGAAGGCGTAATAGTAATACAGGTCAAGGAACACAGATTAAGGACTGTTCTTGCATCTCCTCTTTTCATTTACTTCTAATCCACAAATGAAAATATTGGTTTTTCTCTCATTTCTGAGAGAAATAAAGCTTTTCTATTCAGTGGGTGAATGTTACAAACTCTACTTGTGGAAGCCTTGCAGGAATAAACCAGGGCTTTATTTTCTTGTATTACTTTACATTGGTATAGAAGATTATTTTGGAAATCTAAGGAATAATTTACTGTTCTGTATTGTAAATTATGCTATTCAGAGTCATCCTGGACTTTGATTTTACTATCTGTGGAGGTCTCAATGACCTGTAAAGAAAGAACTGTTCCTTTTCACGCTAGGATTATGAGAACTTTTTTAAGGGTACAAGTAGTACATGCATATACACAATGACATGGGTCAGATTAAAAATCCAAACACTTCCTGATTTAGAAAATATTTCTCAAGATACACCGTCTTCAGCTCTTCTTTATAATTTGATGCCCAGTAGTTTTTTGAAGGAGTTACATAACTTACCAAATTAATTACTCTGACACTTATTGGACATAATCTTACAATTCAGAAAATGCAAATTTTACTCCATGTAAATCAGAATTCGGGAGAAACTGAGGCAGCATGGCAATGGGATTCATCCTGGGCCAGCAGAGTGTCTAGGTACTTTACTTACCAGGTTTATTGTGATTATATTGTGCTACGTTTTGTAACCTTAATAGACTACAACGCCTAGAGCTACCATAGCATCTGGACTTTGAGTCAAAAGCAATTATGTCAACTGTGTGTAGAAGTCTATTCCAACTGTCTCTGTTAGTAGAAGGACGGGTAGGATACTACTGACACATGCTGATGTGGCTCCAGCTCTGTGATACTTGCATTTCAAATGCTTGTTGGCAAAATGACAGTGAGTTTTCTTTCCATATCATTTCCATCCAAATTTCAGTGATTTTATTGGCTGTGGCTTGCAGAAAGCCACATTCATATCTTCATTCATCTCTCTGCAGACAGTGCTTATTTTTAGTGCTGCAGTCACCACGGTGCCTGTGAGGGAGAAAACGTTTCTGTATAACAACAACCTAGAGAAGTTCCCTGTTAACATAGTAAAGATTGTCATCTGTGATATCACATCTTTCAAGTAGCAACACTGAGTAGAAAATAATAAAAAAACAACAATCCAGATTCCCAGTATACTCAGAATGCATTTCTACTACCAGTTGTGTATAAACCTACTTTATTATGACAGGATTGCAAACTCTGGACCGAGATGAAGAAGCATCAGAGTTCCAGAAATAGAAAATAATACTATTATTTCATTTATCCATGTCCTAGATACTATTGTAGCCACATCTTTCTCACACTTCCTTAGGAGGATGGGACATCTCTTCCTAACTTGGGTCACTAAGGTGAATTATTTTCTGGTTTCGAATCCTTTCTATGACACCTGTAAAAGCCCGGGTAACTCATATCAAGAACTAGGAGCAGTATATCCCCAGGCAAGTGGAAAAGCCAAGGGTGTTCAAAGATAATCAACAATGTCACAAGTTGCTAGTTATTTTAATCATTTGCGTGTTTTCATTCTCACCCTCTTCCTTGTTTCTTGTCTTTTTAATACCAAACAGTCTTTAAGGAAGAGGTCATCCATCCTTGTGCATGTTTGTTGAGCACAAATACATTCTGAATGTGGTAACTGTTTATTTCTACATTATAATTTTAAATGGCTGGATTTCTGTGGGTCTCGTGTGATACGGAAAACAGCATTTTCATGTTTGCAAAAAAATAAAAGCAAAAAGCACCAAAACACATGTCTGAAAAAGGGATCTGTTTGAAAGATCCCAGTTTTAATCTCAGCGATCTGGCATAAATTTTTTCCTAGAGTTTATTACCCTGGGAGTATCAACTCCTCCCAGCTGGTCCATTAAGCCTTGGGAAACATCCTGCATCTCACTTACCATAACTCTAAACTTGTAATTTGTAATACTTGCTTTATGTTCTAACCCTCATCATTGACTTCTGTTGCCAAGAAGCTGTATTCAGAAGTGGTGAGTTTCCTTATACCATCGTACTGGACTGCTGTTCATGAAATAATTTTAAAGTTATTTTTCTTTCTCAAGAGCCAGAGTATTTGTTGCTGATCTATCTACAACTTCAGGGATACAAGGCAGATCATAATTTTGTCATTCGTTGCAAAGCTATCTTCTTTCCTAATAGCCTCCGCACTTCCAACAATTTCCAGCAATCTGATAGCTTGTTTGCAGAGATAATCAGTCAGATTTTTCAGTGCTTTATAATCTTCAGTAACAATTGTGTTTTGTTATCCTTTGATCATTATCTCAACTACTTTAATTTTTCTCTTTCTCTTTAAGCCCAAGATCCAAGGTCTTCAAATTTATACATTGCAACAATTGAAATCAAAACCATTTCTGGGCACTTTTGAATAGCTGCTAAGTTCTTGCAAAACAAATTTTACAAATCTGTATCTTTTAACATTATGGACAATGGAAGTGAACAGACCTGCAGTAAATTCCTGATTAGAAGAAAACCCTGAAGAGAATTCAAATCTTTAGCTATCAGAGGTGTATATGCCAGTGGTACTGGATGTCTTTAGCATCCTATGAATCAACCCAAGAATATGAAAAGCTCAAGTAAATAAATACACAAAAGAATGGAGAGAAGCATGTTGTTTAGATGCAGTTCATTTCTGACATGACCCATCTGTCTTCCAAAGCGCATAAAAACTCGTCCCTTCTAACAACCATTTGATCAAGTCTGACAGAGTTTCTCTTGCTGTCTTAATGCTGTACCGATCTGGGCTAAGCACACACTGGCAGCAGTTGCAATTCAAATTTGTATTTTGTCTTTTGCTGGAAAATAGATGATTGATTGCCAGTGCAGTTCAGAAACACATGGGCCATTCATTCCTGGCTAGTTTTCTTCATGCACTTTCTACAATTGTCACTGTTTCCCTCAGCTCTTATTATAGAGCAAATCATTCCCTTGCCCCTCATCCTGCTGTGCATTCAAGGTTCCCAGCTGTCCTCATTTTCTCTATTCTTTTAGGGAAATCTCTTCAAGAATCTGCTCTTCAATGCCTTTTCCTAATTTTCTGTGGTTTTAGGATCTCTTGTAGTGCAAACCCACATGGGATATGGTCATTTGCATTATTCAACCCTATTATCTTGTTACTTTAAGCCATGCCACTTTCAACTGAAGTTGTCTAGTCTATTACTCTAGTTGTGGTTATTCTTTGCAGCATTTACTTTGATCCTCTTCTCTAAATGCGACATTTGAAAACCCGCTCTGCCTGATGCTTTTCTTCTTTTTCTGAGCATCATGTACATATGATTGCTGACCACAAAATACATTAGTTTAGCAAATATTTGTGCTCTCCAAATGTTTGGCATGCTGCATGCTTTGTCTTCTAAAAGACGAAGGTACAGGCATAAAGATAATTTTATGACAAACTAGTTGATGACAAGAGATTTCATATCTGTTTCTAATTCTACGTGACTGGCAAAATTAAGGAAAGAAAAGCATAGAAAATATCTACAGAATGGGAAAGATCATACTTCTTTTGTCATAAAAATTCAATGAAGGATTGATTAAAGTTTCCAGAGCACTTTGGGACTCTGAATCCCAAAAGGACTGTGGTCTTTATCACACCTGAAGACAATGGAACCGACTTACTCAAATATCCTTAGGACCTTATTTTCTTTGTCATCACTGTTTAATTTGATTTGTCACAGGAAACAATTAGCTAAGTACACTCAAGGTACTTCATACTTCCCAGCGGATAAGATAGTGGTAGTGTTAGTGGCAGTGTCTGTGGTTTAGCGGTAGAGTTAGTGGCAACGCTTTTAAGTGTTCTTTCTGTCTAAATATTCACCAGGTGCATATCAGAAATGTAATCTCATAGTTTCATCTAACTATTTAAATTCAATGTCTCATTTACAGGAGAAAAGGTAGACAATTAATTCATTTTGTCTTTTCCCATACTGAGAAATCTTTGAGGAAAAAATAAAATTCAAATAAAATTTCACTGTTTCTAGGTACTGCCATACCATCAAAAACTTTATTGAAGGATTTAATTTAACTACCTTTTCTTAATATTTCTCATTAAGGGGTCTCCTAACTGAGGTGAGTTTTGCCCTTGGAGAAGTAAGGCTTATTATTATTATGGGGAGGTCTAGATACAAAATCCATCTGCCTGCCTTTTCCTATACTGAATTATAATACTTGAAAATAAATATTTTAATTCTTTTTAAAGCAAGTTACTACACACTTGGTCCAGTTAGACATAAGGTCCTCTTCTTAAGTCTCTCCAGAGGCTAAAGTATTCCCAAATCCTGTCAGCAATCTGGGGTCTTCTATATTGGACTCTCTTGTTGTTTGTAAAGTATCTATCTCGTAAACCTCCCCATAAATATACATTATCCACATTTCTTTAGGGCTTTTGATCCAAGCATTTTTCATCCTCATCCGCAATTTTCCTTTGGACTGATTCACTCAGAAAACTTCCTATTCATCGACATCTTTACCACTCTCTTTTACTGGGAGGTTTTTTATTTAAGTTGAACAGATTATACTTCTCTTTGTTTTGTAGCAAATGTGTATTTTCTTTTTTTTAAAAAAAGTCACTGTTTGGTATTTATTAACAATAATTTGATTGTTTTTCTTGTTACCTATCTCTAATTTCCCTGACTCCTTATGTCCCCCCAAATTCAAAAGGGTGTACTACGGTCTGCATTTTCTTCCACTGTAAAAATTTATGGGCTATTTTAATACAGATTAGTGAAAGTGCAATACCAAAGCACTGTAGGTGGTAAAACCCAGTTATCATTTGTATGATTAGTTTCACCTTGTAGCCGTGTCTCTGAAAAACGCAATTAACAGTTTCATATTCAGCATAGCTGGCTTTTATTCCTGCTGCATGGTGTGCAACATTTGCATCATAAAAAAAATCCTAATTGGTAAACACAGCCTTGCCAGATTCTCTGCAATTCACCCAATTCTCGTAACGTTAATTGGCTCAGCTTCAACACACATTGGATGGGTTTTCAAAGGCAGCCGCAGATTAGAGAGCTTGCAAGCACTTGTGTTTCACAGTACTGACTCCAAGGAGACTGAGGGAGGAAAAAAAAATATTTTAAATTAATGCTGAATGCAGGCGAGCTCTCTTGTCCGATGGTTGCCATGGAAACTGTTTTGTCTGCTAATCTGATAGCAGAGTGTATGTTTATTGGTACACATCTCTAATGACCTTCAGAGACTAAACTCAGCTGGAAAGTAGTATTCTACCACTGTGGTCAGAGACAGCAGCTAAGTGATTACATCCTAAACTCTATTATTGTAGCTTATACTGTTGTCTTGGTTTTTTTTTTCCCTTCATTATTATTGTTCCCTGCTATGCATTGCCCCAAAAATGACAATTTGCAGTGCTTAGATGTGTATCTTTAGTAAGAGATACCATGCGTCGGATACAGTATGTAAAGTTTTTATGGTGAGATCTTTGAACTGAAAATTCTTGTATTGCTGAGCTGAGGGAATTTGTCACTTCTCTGTCTCTAACAATGGGTTAATTCAAAATAGTTGTGACTTAAAAAAAGAAAAAAATGAAGAGAAATTTAATATGATGTGTTATTCTGGAAAAATAGGGGAAAACCCGATATTCCTCTTCTTGATGATCAAACCCATTTAGATCCATTCTTTTAAACCCGAACAACATTGTTTCTCATGCCATTAGAAAAGGTAATTCTCAAAATTCAGGTCTTATGCCTTTAAGTCAGAAACATTAATTACAGCTGCTTTGCTGACAGTTTTTAATTTTGCGATAATTGTACACAAACTTATTATTGGAACAATTTCTAGAAGCAGACAAAAACAAATTGTATCCTAATTAACCAAGCAATCTTTCTTTAGATCTGGGGGTATATTGAGTGTTGACTCAGCCTTAATTACCAGCACCGCATGCATGGATGCCGTACGATAGCCAATTAATACAGGAGCTGTCAGACTCATACAGAAAAGGAGTGTGGGTTTGTTTTCAAATTCTACAGACCAAATGGCACCTCAGCCTTGCACAGACCGTTCGCATCAACCTGCACCAGGTATCATTTTGGCCTTTACGAATTAAGCATCGATTGGTAAAAGTCGTTTGCTTTGAGGTGTAGTAAATGGGAAGGTGCTGCACGGGCATCGCCGAGGTGGTGCGTCTCCCGGGAGCGAGGGCTGCGCAGCGTGGGGCGTGCGGGAGAGCGCGAGATGCAGGAGCGGGGCTGGCCGCCGCCTCGGGCCGTTGCCGGTCCTTGAGGCTCGCTGCCTTTTGCCTAGAGGAGAAGTGCGAAAGCTGCTGCTGCGCTTGTCCTGCCCTGCGAGCAGTCCGCGGACAGGAGCTGGAGTGGCTCCTCTCCCTCTCCTGGGCTTCCCATGGCAGGAGATGGAGGGTCCAAAGGTGCAGAGACCCAACAGAAAACCACCTGAGGAGTAAAGACACAATAAAAAGTGAGAGTTAAGGGGCGGAAAAGAAGATGAAAACAGGCAGCGAAAAGAAGCTGAGCTAGGAAACAAAAAATAACTGTGATAATTCTGAAGTGATTTGGCTACCTACATCCACCTCTATCATTCAAGTGAGCATGAATGGTGAATGCCACCGAAAAGTATGAAGGAAAGATCTTGAAACAGGGGAAAAAATATAGGAGAGACTAAAAGGGAACTCTTATTTAATAAGGGAACTATCTGAATTATTTTGCCTACCAGGATGTTCAAAGTTTGATTTCCTCACTTTAAAATCTTTGATCTCAAAGATTGATCCTGTCATTAATGGGGAAATAAGATAATTAGCATACTGAGCTGTGTCCCTGTTATCATGATCCTCTCTGTTCTTTTATTATTATTGTCAGAGCTTAGGACACATCGGAAACACCACAGATCTGCAAACCTTTCTAGTGGTTAGGTCTTGAAATCTGCAAATCTTATCAAGCGGCACCAGCCTAAACCTACGGTCCTGCAGGCACTCGTCTCCCGCTGCACCTCTCCCACGGGGCTGCAACACCAGCTTCTTGGGGAGAAGGGGTGAAACCTGTCTCCATACTGATATCAGGTGCTCCCTTAGCCAAGCTCCAGACATGTTTATGTCAGATCTTCAAACGATGTTAGTGCAGAGAATTTATTTTTAAACCTTTGCAGGAATGAGCTTTCAATCCCTTCTTGTTGTTCCCCTCCTATTCTCCCTTGACAAAATTTGGTCATTTGATAAGGTATGAAATCCCCTTGTCCTTAGAATGCTTCCTTTCAAGGTTTGACCCGCTTCCCATTCCAAACTTTGTTCTTTAAAATGAAAAAAAATGGAGACTAATGTAAACCCTTCTTTTATTTTCATCTATATTAGCTGTTATTTTCTTTTGAAAATACCAATCCCTGCATTTTATGAATTTGATTTAAACCGTTGGCTGCAGCTGCTTCAGCCTAACAGAGTGGTGTGCTAACTTAGCAGCAGATGCAATTCAAAGCTGTTTATTTGTGCAAGGGCTTCAGGAAGAGACCCTGCTATGTGTTATTGGAAAAATACATGCATTTTCATGCAGGAGTTTGCATCTTTTCTCAATGAGATAGGTAGAAAAATGCATAAAGTAAAGGCTAGACTGATTTTTTTTTATGCTGTTGACGTTCTGTTGACCTTCTTTGCAAGAGTTGACTTATGTTCACAAAAATTAAAATCTTCAAATCACTGTCAGGTACTTCTCTTTCACCAATTAAGGTATCTATCTTCACATATGTTTCAAAAAATAATGGCAATGCTTTCTGTTCTCCTGTTTGAAGAGTGTCTCATACCCTTGGTTTATCCATAAATTTCTTTTTTTTTTTTTAATGGAAAGAAAGGCAGTTGCAATTTTATCCTTTCCTTTCTGTCATTATTCCTTGAATGCAGTCCTCCAGTCTGGTTCTGAAAGGTGCTTGAGAACCCTGATTTTTTGCCCTAAATTACCAGGTTATTAATGATCACCTTTGTATCTAAGTAGGGAGTGCTGATAGGGCTACTTAGCAAGCTGTTCAAAGCTGATTCCAACATCTCCTTTAGGACCCCAATCGCAATGCAAGTCAAGTCAATTGAACATCTTCAGTGAGGAAGGACAAAGTTCTAAATCGTCCCGTTTCTCTTAGCTATGGTTTGCTCTGAAAGGCTCCTTTTTTGAAAAACAATCCATTGGCCATTTTCTGGTTGAGAAGCATGGTTATAAGAAATGTATTCTTTGCACTTTAAAAGAGATAAGAGCAGAAATGGAAAGCCAAGTTTTGTCCCTTGAACTAGAAAAGTATATATGTGAGTATTAGTGCTTTTTTACAGTTTGCAAAAGTGTATATTACGTCTCAGTAACAAAATCTTTCCTTAGCATCCAACTCTAAAATATGTATGTACCATATTTGTAGTGCTGTACATATTTATGTTAATGTTAATTGGACAGACCACAGTTGAACTGTTTTTTTAAATATAATGATACTTGCATCAAAATGCACTGAAAAAAAATTGAAGTTCCAGACTTATATTTTATAGAAGATCAATAAAATAGATCAGAATGAAAGCATAATTAACCCTTTCATTTTATACAAAATATTTTATTAAAGTTGCTTTAATACAGCATTCCAAACATTTTCAGTTTTCAGGCTGATTAGGGGAAAAAAAGCCATGTTTCAAATTTCAGACTTTTTTTTTCCTTTTTCATGTCTGATATACAAAAACAAAGAAACATTTCTGTGGAAGAATTTATGTCACATTTGTTATTTATTCTTATTCTTGTGCATGTATATGTTGACACAACTGATTTCACCTTTTCAATAGTTCAGGGGTTTTATAGGATTCTATAATATTTGGGGAGGGAAGAAAAAAATCTTTTTCTAGTTGTCTGAATAGTCTGTGCTGGATATTGCCTATAATCTTAGAGGTATATAAAGAATTTGATCTATTTTTGCTTATGTTTGTAGATTGACAGCCACCATTGAATCTGAGTCATCTGTTTCATTTGTCATGCGCTTTCGTTAGTGATGGCAATTATTTCTAGAAATCTAATTAGTGTAACCTTTCTAGAACTTGCAACCCAGTTTATCTATACAGACAAAAAAAAAATCTGTAAAAGGGCATTAGGTCTTTTTTTATATTTTCTACACTGGGATTTTTTTCACGCAGAAGACCCAAAATAACATAACTTTTTTATTTTACCCATGTTGAGTGAAAAGACTTTATGCCTGCTTCCTTGCAGAAGTACTCGAGTAGGTTTTTTGTCCCTTGCTACCTTGATAACTATTTCTGTGGTAGTGAATCACTGTTGAGTCATTATCATCATCAGTTACAGAGTGCTTTACTGATTTTTTCCAACAAATGCATGGGTTTTCTGCTGCCTTTCTGTGCAAAGGTGAGTTAGCTAATCATTACAACACCCTCAGAGTAGGTAAATACCACAGGTATCAACCTCGCAATTGTTTCAGGAAAAAGGGAGATGTCCTGTAATAAAATGAAAGAGATGCAGAAGGTAAACTGAAAAGACTCTGTTTTAAGGATGTGTCTGATCTCCAGCTGTGTTCTAACATGTCTGTTTAGTCTTCTACTTACTTACCCAAATTTTTGCAAACACCTTGCCAAAAATAATGGCTTGTGAAATAATAAATAAATAAATAATGCTCATCTGATTCCATTTTAGGATAATACTTAAATATGGAGGGCTAAATTTCACCAAAATCTCATTCTTAAGCACGTGCTTAACTTGAGGCTATTGAAGTAAATTGTGCATATCCACCACTAAACACACATGGACTTTTTGACAATTCTGTTACAGAAATAAGGGACTAATAATTGTCTTATTTGACTTTTCCCCTCATGCAGCACTGCTGTGCTCAGTACCTTCTCCATTGCTCTGTAAGAGCTTGTCAGACCATGTCATGTTCTCCAGTTTGTGCTGATGCCTCTTTGCAACACAGAGGAGTAGTTAAGGCTATATCGGTGTAGGATACATCTTCTAACAATTAAACTGTATTTTCATGACTTGAATTGACTGCTGTAGAGAATTTCAAAAGGAACTCATTTCCAAATCATTCCACCTACCTTTTCTTTGTTTTACAAAAACTCTTAAGATAAAAAGAAAGTCTGCGTTTTCTTGACCTTTATCTAAACTAGGCGAAGCATTTGACATATACACTGAAATGAAAATGCAGATGAAACCTGAAATTCTTTTCTTCTCACTACACTCCATCTGGACATAACATCATGTGTGATTTCAACATAAAATTATCTTGAGAAGCAAATTCAGACTGAAACCTTTGCCCATATATACATACATACACAAAAAGAATAAGCTCAGCATGAGAAAATGGTCCTATGGTTTAAAAATTCTATTTAAATTTCCTTTTGTTAAAGATGTCATTCTCTGTAATAGAAAATGGATAAATTAGTGGTGCTTATTTCCAGTGCAACATAGGCAATTATGTCCCTTAATTCTGTAATCTCTAGTTTTAAAAATATGAACAAATGATCACAGAAGTCCAGCAGCACCAGCCATTACATAAAAAATGTCCATTGCTTTACGACTTCAAAATTTCTAAAATAGATTAACCTATCCCCTGACAGTGAAAGGGCTGTTTCATGAAAATACTCACATTTTCTCCTTCATTCAAAACTTATTTTACCAAACAGCTCAATTCAACGATGTCACTGTTTGCACAGTTATCTTCAAAGCTGATCCCCCACTCAAACAAGAAGCCTATTTTGAATTTAAAGTATAGAATATTCCCATTAAAATTCATGGAATTTGGCTTATCTATATTGTTCTGAACATTTGGCATTTTAAATAATATAGTAACCTCCACAAAAGGCAAGATAGATGAAGAGTAATGCCAAGATGTCAAGATTATGCTGCTGCTTCCACTCTGTCATCACACTACACAAATACTGTAGACAAGTTACTGCAAAGCTAAAGGGCCACACAACATGAGGAAACCACAGAAATATGAATATCTGCAATGATTCAGAATCTATGACATGCATATTCTGTTGACATATATATGGAAATTTCCATACAGAAACACAATTAGTTTCTTCCTAATTTTTCTTAGTAAAACCTTACCTTTTATTCATGCTATTTCAGATAGCCCCTGAAGAGCATTTCAGAGTGCATTTCTGGTTCTCTGTCTCCAGCTCTGTCTACTGAGATGGAAATATAAGTTTATCCTTCTCTGAGATCATCTCCTGACCCTACAGCTCCTAGATATCACCGGGGGTTTCCACAGTAGGTCTGACTTATTTGCAAACCCTCCACTTGGAGAAACTGGCAGCAACCAAATAACGGCTTGAAAGCCATTTATAATTTGTTTAGGACAAAAGCATGTCAGAGGAGAGAGACATAGTTTTAAACTTAGACTGCATCTAAGCTTTCCCTAACCTGGACCCAAGAATGAGCAGTGCCTTTGGACACGCTTTGCAGAGTCTTAGTCCCTTTGTCAACCTGCCAATCCAGATTGCCTTCGACAGGGCTTCTCCTCTCGGGTTGAAGTTCCTCTCATTCAAACACTTCGCTATCCAAGCTTGACAGTGCGAGTTTGTGTCCTCCTTGGATATCTCTCAATTGGTAATTAGGTACATCATGCTAGAGTGTCTTCTTGCCTTTGCGTTGTCACCCTTGTTTTTTCAGTCACTTCCAGTATAGGTTTGGTCTACAAGACTCAATATACAGTCACTTCTTTCACTGATCTGGACAAGCACAATTTTCATAAAATTGTTGCCTCTAACGTTCATTACAATAGTAGATGTCAGCTCCACTGTCACAGATGTATCGCTCAGGATGTGTTGTGGTGCTCCAGCCTTGTACTTTAAAAAGCTTTATTCAGTTTATTTTGGTTTGTAAATATTTATTTAGTGATAAAAGTCTGAAAGTAGCTTTCCTTTCTGATTTTGGGGTTATTTTTTCTCTGTCTAAAGAAGGTTTCACAGTGAAATGCCACTTCTAATCTGATTTTCTGTGTCTAGAGTATATTTTATTAACCCTTTTTTATTTTCTTCAGTGAGAGATTAGTAAATTCCAAAGTAGCTTAGAAACATTGCTTAGTGACCTTTTTGTTCTTTGCGTTTTTTGAGGAGAAATCAACAAAAGACAACAATAGTAACCTTTCCATATTCATTACCATAAGCTGCACTGACCTTAAGAAGCAGCCTTATGATTCCACACTTGTATACAGGGCACGGCAGCTGTGCTGATTTCAAGAACTTGACAGTTTTTCTCTTCTTAGTTAGGGCTGTGAGGGACAAAGAAATTAGGTACATTATAAATACCTGCGCATTTGCACAGGATGGAACAACAGGTGAATCTCCCAAACCTTACATTGTAAGAGTAACCTTTTGTGAATATTTCCCCAAAAATTAACTTCTAGGTGATATTAAGTATAAAAATCTGAAGGTGTCTTAGAAATCTGGTAAGAACAGGATCATTTTAATTATCGGTTTTGATTTATTTAGAAATAAGCTTATTGTTATTTGTATTTAATTTTTGAGAGAATGAAAATGTATTTAAAAACAATATTCCTTTCTTTCCCTGCCCTGGAGAGGAGGATAGGCCAAATGAGGAGTATTAGTGTTTAAAGAGTGAAGGAAAAATAGGAAGTATGTGTAAACCGAGCATTGATGAACCTACATTATTGGATTAAGCTTGATTTCTGGAGTTTCTTGATATTTGATCTTGATAATTAGTGTTGCTGCTAAACTCCACATTATTTTCTGGGAGATTTTATGAAATAAAAAAGAGAACAGAAAGAAAGAAAAGTAATATGTGTAACTTGTAGCCTTATCTGGTGAAATCAAAATAATTTCTAGTTCATAAAGAATTAGGTGATGATGAAACTATTGTATTCTGTATTGAGTAGCCCTGTGGTTTTAAAAATACATTAGTTGGTGATAACTTAAGACAAAATTGTCAAAAAAAGACAAACATATATTCTGGCAAAACTCTGAACTTACTGTCCTCTCTGTCCTGAATAACCTGAAAAATTACTATGTGCCTGTTTTCCTGCCTACCAACACACAATCCCTTTCTAGATTATTAATGAATCTATTAAATAGCCAGGGACCTAGAAAGTATCCACGAGATGCCCTGTCATTAACCTTTTGCCATGATAAAAACGCACCATTTAATCATACTCTGTTTTTTCTCTTCTGCCCATTTGTTGGTCTGGGGAAGTGTTTTCCTCTTTACCTATGCTCGTCTCTTATAAGGGACCTTGAAAAATCATTTTGGCAATCTGAATAAAGTATGTCAAAAGATTCTTCTTTATTCACTATTTTATCAACATATCACAAGGTTTCTAAGATTGTTGCTCTAAGACATGTTTTCTTCAGCAATAAACCAAATTTAGAGAAGATCTTGCTTATTTTTCCTGTTATGCCACTGTCATTGCCTTCCCCTGTAGTAAACACAACTATTTGTGGAGCTGGGTTATACGGTTTGATTTTAAAATCAAAGAAATAACACAATTTTTTAGGAATTTTATTTTTCTTGTAATCTAATTTAGAGAATAATTCTCAAACAATGGTATTGGAATAATTGTTGTAAGGGCATTACAAAATACGTGAGGGGAGTGGAAACTGGGGCGGGGGGGGGGAGGGTGAAGGTGGCTTTTCCAGAAATAAAACGTAGAGCTATAGTCTAAGAGATAAGACATGGTATTTCTGCACCTAAACAGTGCTGATTAATTAACCCTTTATTATCATCATCTTCCACGTGTTTTGTTTTACTGATCTGAACTGTCATTTACATCCACTGGTCAGTAATTCCCTGGAGTGATTTTAGAGCTCTGGATTGATTTTAAATATAGCCGCAGCGTGCTGCGCGCATCAGGAGCAGCAGAAAGTGTATTTTATAAACGTTTCAGATAACTTGTAGGTGAGTTTTTTCAGAAGCTTTGGGTGCTTGCTGTTTGTTCCAGATTGCCTGGCACCTCTGTTTTGGTAGTATGTAGTCTTAATTACCAGAAAGGAGCAAGGGGCTCTTGTTCCACTGAGGCAAAGGATCATTTGGCTTCTTGGATGGACCTTTCTCTTCCTTAACTGCTTCATTAACCTTTTCTGGTCTTGAGCAGATTTTTCTTATTCTCTTCATTCTGATGTCCTCAAAGTATCACTTATTTGGTTTTCACTTCAAAATCAGTTTAGACTCTCCGATTTTCCTCTTTCACAGTGTTGGCTATAGCTTATACTTCCACTGGGGCTCTACCAAACACTTTAGCTCCAAATTTTAATTAATTTCAGTCAAAATTAACTGGCCTCTTGGATCTGGCCATTAAGAATTTATTCTCATCTTCCTGCTTTCTTCATCGTGCATTTTGATACCCTCTTAATTTTTCTCTGAGTAACACCAATCCTTTCTGGAGATTTTATTTCATTTCTGTTTTTCAAATTCTTATTAGCCTTTGGGCTATCATTCCTCAAAAATTTCTCCTTTGAAAGTTTAATAACACTTCTTGCACTCTTTTGGCAAAAATACCCTACAGACTATATCTAGAATGGGGTTATCTGTGGTAGGACCACAGGAGCAGCAACACACTATAATTAGCAGTGCTACATCTTTAATTTCTGAGACTTAATGAAATAAACTCTCCCTTGCTTTTTATGTTTTATGATGGTTGAAACAAAACTCTGTGAGAGAAATAATTCTAGTTTTAGAAGATTAATTTCCATTCCAAGAAGCAAAAGTGCAGAAAAATAATGCTAAGCCTTGGCTTCTTTGTGATCGAGGAAACCCTGTGTCCTACACCAACTCCAGTAAAATGCAATCTCTTCTGCGTACTGGAGAAACATAAACAGCCCCTCGTCACCAGAGGGTGTAATAATAGTGTCATCCCTTGAAGTACAGTTCATCTGAGTGAACCTAGTTAGAAATTAGTAGTCCCTCTCTAGTCAAAGCAATGGAAGTACCTCCACATAATAATTCATATATTCTGATTTACAATTCATATATTCTGCTTTAGACATTTATTTTAAACACCACTTCTGGAGCTGCCTGCCTGCCTCCAGCAACTATAGAGAGACCCTAAATAACAGACCGTAGGTGGCAAAGTTAGGTGTAATCAGTCCCGCTGTTACCGTCATCTTGGGGTTCAGTAAAACCTGCGACTCCCGGTACCACCACCAGCCCCCCGGGCGGCTCCTGCTGTGTCCATGGCTTCTGTGGCAGAAGGGAAGAGGGGCAGGATTTTCCCCTTAGATGTTTTATGCTACGTATCTAAAAAGGTCATGATGTTATATCTGTTTCTTAAATGTTTTTTTGCTATGTATCTATAAAGGTCATGTTTCACCACAGCCTGAGGTGTCTGTCCTTCCCGGGGAGCTGTGTGAGCCTGTTTCTATTCCCAGTCTGTCATGGCATACATGCTAAAGCATAAGTTGTGTACTTAGTTATAGAAATGTAAACTCTGCTGTCTTGAAAACTTTAATGCATCCAATTGTTTCCAAAACGTTGATAAGTATTCTGCATTCACAAAGTACGGCTGGTGCCTTTAACAATTTTGGGGTTTCTCTCTTGAAGTCTTGTGGTTATGTGATAATTTCATGCTTTTTTCAGAAAAAATGTCTCCAGTTATTGAGACTTCTTTCAAAGAAACAATAGCTGCATTTTGCATTGCATACATTTTAGATGCTGAGCCATCTGTTACACCAAAAGTTTTTCAAGATTCTGGGTTCAGAAAGGATAAAACTAAAATCTCTACCTGGGGACTGGGTCTCATTTTTCTGCCCTTCATAAAAACATTTAATGAATCCATGTTAACGTCATTTTTGGAAAGGCGTCTGTAAGGCCTCATGACTGCTCACGTTCTGTTTCTTCAGAGGTCACCTCATGATACGTCTACGGAAGGTGTGAGAAAACTGCTATTTTCTTCTGTTACCGTTGCCATCGCGGAGGATGTTGTCTTTCGCTACATCAGATTTCAAACTTTACTTTTGTTTGGGTTTGTATGCATGGTGGAAATGGGAATGTAAGTGTAACCTCTCAGATATACAACCTCGCTCCAACATGGAAGGAAAAAAATCACTGTAATTACCCACCAGTAATAATTCTATCATATTTGGTGGCACTGAGAATATACTTACAAAGCCTGATGAACTCTCACTGTAAAGGGCCAGTGCTGTAGTTCCGCTAGCTGGATTTTATCAAATGCAAGGAGGAGCAGCAGCAAGCTCTGAGAAAGTAATTGCAAACAGTAGATCCTTCCCTTGATTTGATAGTATGGATTGGATAATTTTCCAAATCACTAATTCCTCAGGACAGCGTACGGCACAGGTGGCTGCTGCTAACTCAAGCCTGCGAAGACTCACAAAGCCGACTTGTTCGCAGCATTGCTGCTGCTGCATGTGTTGGTATAAGATACACAACAATGCTCCTAAGGAGGAGAAAGAATGAGAAACGATAACATTAAATCAATAATCTTTATTTGGCTCCTTTTATCTTTGTTCAGCTCAGTAGCACAGGAAAATGAAAGCAATGGGTTTTGTGAGAAATTTGGATAGCAGAGAGCGCTCAGCCACCATGAAAGTAATTTCATATCTGGAGATGAGCTGTGAAAGCAGCTTTTCTATTTATGTGAAGGCTAGAGCAGAGAGGCCCAATATGGCCAGGAGCAGTTTGAAAACAGCAGAAAGGAGTAGCTGCACGTTTCTCTTTAAGTGTCTTAAATCTCTTTCAGATTAGGAAACCGATCTCTTGAGGAGGCATTAAATATGGTACACATCTTCAACCTGCTAAATGGTGGTAGCGCTGCCGTCATTAGCTACGAGTTTATTTTGGTAGCATGCAGAGATCAGATTGTATAATTATTGCACTGGCTCTTGCAATATGTTATTGGCTCAAACCTTGGCAGACACACAGTAGCTGAGCAGACTGATCAGGTTCAGCCCCAAATAGTCTGATTTTTCAGGATATGCAAGCCATATGACACACAAAAGCCAAGGGGTTTAAAACTTTTTATAAATACCAGATACAAAAGGAAAGATCTTTTTACCTCTCCCTCCCCCGCCACAGCACCCTTCTCACACTTTTTATTGTAGACCCAACACCTGAGTACTACCACTCCCAGAACAAGCATCTTTCTTAAAAGAATTTGGAGCTCACAGTCTAGCCACATTATTATCGTTATCTCTACGGTCATCGTTAAATGGATGACAGCAGTTTATGGGCGGGGTAGGGAAATATTTGCACATAGATAAGGAATGCCTGTTGTACTTTTTGACCACTACTTAAAATCTTCCTGTCACAATATGGTCATGTATTAGTCTAAAGGGAAGTGGAAAAGGCCAAAGCAAAACTCCTACCAGCTGAGACTATTTAACCTACCATCTGCTTCTGACCTGCTGACTAGCCTCTAGTTACCGAGGAAGCCGCCATCCAGCCAACATTACCGAGCAGCGTGTTTCTGGACTTCAACTAATGGAGGCAGAATAGGAAGAAATGCACAGATTTTAGGTTCTGTGCTTCTTTTCATTGAGAGCCTGTCGTCTGGAGTGCCCTTATTAAAGTAAAATCGCAGCAGCGGTACTTCTGAGGTTTTCTCGTGGTGCTGTGTATTGCAGATTCTGTGCAAGTATTAAACGTGCTGTCTAACAACGTCAAGCATGTGAGAAGACTGTGCCTCCAAAGCAGGCATGTTCTGAGCTGGTAAGATTATTTCTTATAGCTGTAGTATTAGCAAATTTTTCAAACAACTCTTTTGTTTAGCACCTTTGCTCTTACATTACTTCACTTTCCAGTTAATTTATTGGCTCTGAGAGCACTGCAGCTTGGATGTGATCTCACCAGACGGTGCTGACTAAACCTCATCATAGATGGTCTGCAAATGGAAAGGGGACCTAATGTGTTGAATAAATATTCCTAGGAATTCTGTAGGTGGCACTCTTTGCTCTGCATCAGTCTTTACAGAGTGCTAGTTGTTTTCTATACAAGATACCAGGACAGGTATCTCTGTTTAAATCCAATTTCGGTAAGCAGACTCTATGTAAATGATGCTTTTAGAGTCAACTATATATTCTCTACTTGCTGTCCTAGATTATCACAGTGTATTGCTGTGCGCTCCTAAACACTTAATGGCTTGTGGTGGTGGTGATATTCATCACTGCATTATTTCTTTTGTGCTAATGGGTACACGCACAGTTTTACTGAACATAAAATTTGGTGGGTTAATTATGACCGTTGTTATAATTATTAACAGGCGCTCTGGGTTGAGTTCTGCTATTTTGGCTCACACCAAGTGGTACCTGTAACTGAAATAATCCCATTGATGTCAGTGAATTCAGAAAGGATGGTTCAACCTGGTGGGGAGCGAGGATGGCTGACTCCACTCCAGTGCTAGGAGGCTGTCAGCTCTGAGACGTTAAATTTTGGACTGTTTTCTCAGACTTGAGCAGTTTCCCAGGCTGAACAAGGAGTGGGATGTCTTTCCTCGCAACTGAGCATTGTCAGACCATACATGACAGAGTAATGGCTGCATCCTGCTTGGTGTTTCCAAGAAAAGAATAATCCTTAAAAGAAGTCTGATCTTTTTATCAGCACCTTGATCAGTTTATGGGTAGAAAGAGGCTGGAGATGGCATTACCTTTATAAAAAAAAAAAGAATAATAAAAAGGTGCGTTGGGAATGAGACAGTTTCTCCCCCTGCTAATGGCTCAGTCCCCCTTGCAACACAAAACCCCTTGTTTTTGAAGTTCCTGGGGAGTGAATTCTGACATTTCAGCCCACTTACCACATCTGAGATACAAGACCTTAACTATCTCGCCTTAGTTGAAGGGAATGCCTGAAAGGAGAAACCATGGGTGCATGCCTTCTTGAACTAGTAACAATTTTGTCAACTCAATGACATCAAGAGATGTGAGACACTGATGCCACCTCAAAGGCTTCTAGCTTGTTAGCCTTTCACACTCCTATTAGGACGCTCCTAGTCTAGCTCATCGGGTAAATTCAGTAATTGTCTTTAAGAGATGTATAGAAATCTGAAAGGTGGCTGTCAGCAGAGCATTAGAAGATGCAGGCTGGTTAGTAAAGGGAGCAGCGGGAAGCTGAAAAAAGTCAAACTTTACCTGCAGCCACAAACCTTGTAAAACTCCTCCCCTGTTTTGGGCAGCTTTTAAAGTATTTACTGTAATAATTATGTATACATACTAATGTAAAAGAACTTTCAGAATAGCTATTTCAGCCATAGGTGTAACAGGGATTGTTAAGTAAATATGATAACTAAAATTAGATTGTATATTTCTAAAGAGATAGATGGGAAAACATGCAAGAGCATGATACGCTGGCCCAAACTATTCCTCATGGAATTGCATTGTGGAGTGAAATAGTCTTATCAAGGGCCTCTCACTCCTGAGGTGAATCAGATTAATAAGAAAGTAGAGGGGAAAAAATCTTTTTTTTAATTAACCATCCAAATGGTTAGTAAATATAGAGATATAGATGTACAAGATACTTGTACAGACCTAACTGGGGAAAATCTGCTTTTTTGGAATATTTTAGAGGGTAGGAATTTCCTCTTTATCTTGTCCGAGTACAGTTTTCCTTCTTATGTTCTCTGCAGAGATGAAAATTAACGTTTTGAAGTGTCTTATTTATATCTTCTAGTTTGCTGGTTTAAAGCTCTTCTGTAATTTCTACAGTCTTTTATTATATTTCAAATATAATAAAAGCAGAAAGCTCAGAGGAAATTTACCTAACTGATTTTCGCTTTCCTGAATAAATATAATGACAATATGCATAACACTCTAAAATACACCACCTGTAATTTTGTAGGTTTTACCTAATACTACCTACTGGCCTGATTCAGCCAGTTCCTTCCACTCTTGTTGACATTATGTAGTATTTTGCTGCTTAAGAAATCATACTCAAATAGCTTCTAGAACTACTCCTGCAGAGGCAGGTTTTGGCCCCTGGTATTAAGTCTCAGCTAACGGAGGCCACAGACATGGATTACTGGCTACGTAACATCATTTATCTGATTGCTGATCATAGGTCCTCTTGTATAAGGCAAATTCAGCTGCTTAAACGAACCTGAGTAAGAGGTACTGGATGCAGGCTCCTGCACGCATGCACTGAGATCGTTGACTCTCCTGCTCCTCATAAATGTGCGGCCACTTCTTGCAAGGCATGGTCTTGCCTTTAACGTAACATGAGATAGCTGGCTGGACTCACGGTGCTGAGGAAATAACACGGGTATAATGGTCACTGCCTCCACTGAGGGCAGAGATAATTTTAGAAAATTCCTCCTAAGGGCCTAGAGAGTCTAGCCTATCTTTTGATCACAGGATTAAAGAACAAGATTGGACCAAATTAATTTAATTTGGTTAAATTAATTAATAAAGTAGTTTAACAGCAGTTAGACCAAATTAATACTAATGCAAAAGGTTTGACTTGATATTGCTGAGTGATCCCCTTGCCCTCCGCTCCCTCTGGACCTCCGCAGGAAGAGTTTCGAAGTGGAATGTGGGTGACCTTGTCCTCATCTGTCCCCAGCCTCCTTTGAGCCAGGCTTTGGAGGGGCGGTGGTCAAGATGCTTTTCTTCCAAGCGGTGGTGGCTCTACATAGCCCCTGGGGAGTTACTGTCAGCCTTCACAGCCACATGAACCACAGGCAACTTTTTTCCTCGGCGTGCTTCTCCTTTTCCCTCCCAAGTGGTCAGGAGTCCAGCTGCATGTCAGCCAATACCCACCTGCATCGGGTTTCGACCCTGCTGTTTGCAACTCAGCTAAGCCGGTTACGGTTAAATCCCATGGCAAGGATTCATGCATTCCTCTTCAGGCAGACTTCATACCACAGCCAGGCATAAAAACTGTTCCCTTGAGTCTCTAAGCTGATTCTGGATATTGCATCAGCATCAGTCTTTCTGTCTCCTCAATAAATCACAACACAATTACTAAAAGTATTTTGAGATGAGTCGAGAGGCAGAATTTTGCTGGACTGCTTTAGCCTGGCCAAACAAGGAAATGGTGCAACACATGCAATTGGTTTTCAAGAGGATTTTAAGAAACACTTCTGAACCGAAAGAAAGACCTATTAAATCTTGGCTGACAACACTCATATCCTTACAGTATTCAAATCAGTTTGTTCATCTGGAGAAAGACATCTGTTAGGACTTGTGCACTGAGAAAATCTGAGTTTATCAGGCATGAAAAATAACATACAATTGGAAGGAGAACCAGATTTGTGAAGTTGATGGGTTTTGTTTACCAAACTACCATGTTATGTACAAAGAAATTTTTTTGAACTTGGTTCTGCGTGCTGTGTAATGTAACATGACATTTCTGTATATGACAGCAGAAGATTCAGCACTCAGACTTCTCACAGTATGACTCAACACCTCCTGACAACTCAGCAAAAAACAAAAAAACCCCCCATATTTAATCAATTCCTTTACTCTGTAATCTCAGTTGCGATCATATAGAATTACCCATTAGTCTCAATTGGGATCACACAAAATCACTCAAGTCTTTCATGACTTCATATTCAGCTTTTCCACCAGAAAAAGAATATATGCAGCTAATGAAAAGGTAAACTCCCTGTGTACACGTTGACATAAATGTCAAATTTTAATGATTGCCCTCTTTGAACTTCGGACAACTCATACATACTGTGGGATGCTGCATAGGAAACAGTAAATGTCATCAAGAGAGTGCATGGGATGTAATATATTATAATAAAAGGCCAAATGACTTGAAAGTCAGGTTTTCTTGCATTTTTTATGAAAGAAAAATTGACCCATTTTTGTGAAAGATGTCACTAAGTCATAGTATAATTTTTGTTGCAAAATTGAAGTCAGTGACCGAGACTTGTGTTCCTAGAGACAGCTAGACACTTTTGGAAATGCTTCTCCTAATTAAAAGATACTGGCTGATTCAACCAAAAATGCTTTCATCTTTCATCCTCTGGAAATTGGTACATGGCCATGAAAACTGATTTTTTTTTTTTTTCCCTCTTTCGCTCTGAGCTTTTGCAGACTTCAGCTGCAGTATGGAAACAGACTATATTTTTGGCTGAGCAGAGACCCTTCTGTTGAAAATAGCTTTGATGTCTAGGAAAGGATAGTGGATGCGTCTCTGCATTTGACATTTTTCTTGAAATTAGATCAAAGAAAATCTTTATTTCACTGCCTCAGATTTTTATATATATATATATATATATGTAAAGGTATGTATGCATTTGGCAAAGAATGAGGAACTAAAAGACAAAGAGATTCCTTTGAATTTTAACTTTTTCCTACCTTTAATGATTACCATTAATGCTTTCTTGCAGAGCACCTCTCTCTAAGAAAATACATGGTAATACTTAGCGTAAGCCAAGAAGTTAATCTAACATGATGTTTATTTTACATTACCAAAAGACTGAAAACTAAAAATGGCAATGAATCCTAAATAAATCTAAATTCTGCATTTGGTCAATCTCTGGGTATGACTAAATACATTAATTTGTGTTTCTATCGTAATAGTATCAGTTATCCTCCTGAAATTGTATTTTTTTCTTGAAGGCAGCATTTTCATGAAGCCAGGGTTAATTTAATTTATGTAAAAATGCATAACTAGTAAGATTTGGGAATTTGAAGACCCCTCCCTTTGTTTCACATGCTGTGAGTACACAAGCACCCGTGGGTACACGGGAGAAAGGAGGAAGGATCAAACGCAATAGTAGTACTTTCTGAATTCCTTGTCATGAAGTTCACAGCAGAACGCAGCAAATTGGCCATGAACATTGGAAAATTGTGTGCAGGAAGCTCATTTTCGGAGTTTGCCCTCTGTTTTCGAACGCAATACATATGAAGTTGCTGTGCAAGGAGAAGAAGAAAGCTTGTGACGCAGAGCAGCAGGGAGCCTGTTTAAGAACGCAGTTCGGGCCTGCCATGGTGGTACGGTTTAGCTGTGCCGGGAGAAGCAGCGGTCCTGCAGCCTTTCCTCATGAATCCAAGCAACAAAAAGGGCACGCAGAACCGCAGGCTTGGTTTGGGTGCCGAGGGCTCGGCACCAGCAGATCTCTTGGCTCGGCACCCTTCTCCTTGACAGGAGCAAAGCGAGTTATCCGGACTTCCCTGCGCCGGAGGCAAGCTCAGAAGCGTGCGGGCCGGTCGCGCAGCAGCAGCTGAGCGCTTGGAGCAAATCGGGGCGGCCAGCCGTACCGGTGACTTCCCGTCATGCCACCAGCCCCAGTGGGGACAGTGCCCCAAGGCAGGGCGCTGGAAGAGGGGAGGTGGGAATGGAGCTTTTGAGGACCAAGCGGCTGTGAAAGCAAAGTAGACAGGCCAAGATCTCCCCAAGGATGTCTCGATCTGTCACGATTTTCTTCGGTCGCTTGCCCCGTTCCTTAAACATAATTGTTCTTCATCTGCCACTCTTCGGTTGTTATTTGCCGCTCTCGGTAGCACATGTGGAACCAGCGGCGTACGTGGGACTGGACACGCAGGCACGCCAGCGGTCTGTGCGCTGTGTACGGTTCTCGTGGGCATATGCTGATACCCTGTGTCACAGGCTCTGCTCATGCGCAAGCCAAGCCTCACACCAAATAGCCGTAAATGATTTTGACAGGAGTGGGAAAACAGATGCTGGTTTCAGAACCAGCCCCCAGACTTGTTTCGTTATAATTTCATATTGATGAAAACTTTGCCACAGAGTGAACTCCTGTGGAAAGTAATGCTTGCAAAATTAAGAGAATTCTTCTTCATTTTTTTGCATTGAAGTTTTCTGGTAATAATTGCCTGTCCATACTATTTGGAAGTAAATTAGCTACCATCAGGCTTGATAAAGTGCTGTGGAATATCTGTAGGTTCATTCTGTTCGTGTTCCTGTTCAGGGTCAGTTCAGTTCAGATGGTCTATACAGATGGTACCGTTTACTTTTTAAGAAACAGCCAACACAAAAGGAGAATGTTAAATGCCAGAATTAAAAGTCCTCGCACACATATTGTCATATGAGACTACTCTGTTTGTATTCAGTTTGATAGTCTCACAGTTCTTTTACTCAAATCAAAAGCTTACATTTTGAATAGATTTTGTTACAAAATGGCCCTTCCTCCCCCAGATATAGGAAGCATAGTTAATCAAAAAGAGAAATATAGGCAGAGAATTTCAAAGATTCCTATGGTGGAGGGTAATAGGTATTTAGGAAGATATAGTTAGCACGCCAGAATAGTTTAGTAGTTTAGGGGAGGTATTAGGTGTGCAGAATGCAATTAAACCAAACTGGTTCAGCAGAAATTCAGGGGCCGAGGTCCCCAGTATTAGCAAATAACGCGCAGAGTCACTCATGAGTACACAGCGGTCAGGAGCTCTCGTACCCGGTATGAAAGACGGCACTTCCACCAGCGTACTCTTCATTAGCATCTTCCTGAGGCATTGGCTTCAGGGACGGCTATCTGTTATTTTTGGCAAAATTTTTTGTTTTTCTTTAAGATATGCCAGTCAAGTCCCAATTCAGCACCTCTTTATCTGAAGAAATCTATTTTCAGTCTCTTTTTATAGGGAAGTAAAATGGTCAGTGAGGTGTTAATTTCATAGTCCTAAAAGTTATTGTACATTTAAGGTAAATTTCAATTAATTTCAATGATTTCAATTAAATCATTCTGCAGTTATATTAAAGTTCCATAGTAGGAATTGCTATTTTTTCTTAGTATTTTACCACTTTAATTGCAGGTAAATGGCTTGGCCTAATGCATCTCAGTAAGGTACAGCCCTGTTTTCAAACAGTTTGGTTAAATATTAATGATGAGCAGTACACAAAAGCTATTACAAAACAGCGAATAAAAAATTCATCCTTCAACTCCACTTTGTAATACTGAGCTTTTAAAAATATTTCGATATGTTCACACCATCCTCCCCTTTAAGAATTGTTACTTAATGTTCCCATGTAAACTTCACATAAAAAAGGAAATCTGCTGTCATTTTGCACTGAGTATGAGCTTTACTATTAAAAGAAGAGCTGCATATTCTGATTGTCGTGCAGGCTTAATTCACGCATGAAATGACTGTGCTTGCTCATATTGTAGGACTGTACGCATATTGAGATCCTCCTAATGCTGTCTACACCTGCACCTTGGTACACAACACTGCTTTTTGTACTCCAGCGGACGCTCAGGGCTGCAGCCATGGTGGGCCCAAGAGGTGCAGGTATATGGGATGATGGTAGTCCTTGAATTCAGGAGCTTTTGTGTCTACCTAGATGAGAGAAACAAGAAGCGGGCACACAAAAAAGAAGCCCTCATTGTGCTGCTGGGAAGCTGAGTTATGTAGAGGCTGTGTCCAGACTTCAGAGTAGCGCAGGCTGCTGCTTTCCCCGTTTGTCAGATCTGAGGTGTAGCCTGGATAAGGGATAGCTCTCTTCTGCATCAGTTTTGTGGGGCTTCCTTCCCTTGGAAGCCAAGGCATTCCTTGCAGACTGATGAATACCCACGGCTCATTTTATCAAATGAAGTCAAATCTCCCTACTGCAGTATTTTCTCTTCACAGGTATCTAAAATAATACGATGGCTTGTGTTAAGGAGCTTGGGCACTTGCACATCAGGACTTTCTATATATCACTCCAGACATTTATCAGATTGTAGCACTATTCCAGGAAACATATCTTAAGAAATTGCTTTAGTGAAAACAAAAATTAATTGCTTTCGTGAGATAGGTTGATGATTTGCTACGTCTGCGAGTACCTCTGCATGGTTTCTCACAAGTCAAGAAGTTGCCTAAAGGAACGGTTCACAGCATGTCTTTCTTAAGACTGATGTCCATATGCTGGAATTTTATATTTGCTCATTGCAAAAAATACCTCGTTCCTTGTTGACGGGAATGGAAGTTTCCCAAATGCTCTCTCTCCTGCTGGTGGCAAGACTGAAGTCAGAGGTAGGAGTGGGGGCCTTTAGCCCGCTCACCTGTGGAGGAACCGCACTCTCCCCTCCTTACCCGCAAGAATAAGTAACTCCTGTTGAAAGCAGTGGTGAAAGAGCAGAAAGAGCAAAGGCTCGGGAGCTCTGGCTCCGCTGCTGTGACCTGTTGCAGCAGCACACAGGTGTCAGGGCTCTGCTGTGCAATGCAGGACCACGACACAGCAATGGCTCTCTTGGGTTGTATGGAAGTGCTCTGCTTTTTAAAACTAAGTTGGTCTGGGGACGTGGGTCTCTACTGCATTAAATGCTACTCTTGGTCCTCAAAACATTTGGTGATAGAAGATAATGTTTTTTCACGTTACTTTTACCTACTATGATGGACCCATACAAAACTATTCATCTGCATTAAAGCTGGTCTTGCTGTGCATTTACTGCCGTAAGTGATTGTATCGTTTTCTCAGATTACCCTCTGCTTTTTCCTTGTCTCTTTTTTAAAATGTTCTCGTTGTGCCATGTGTTTTGTAAGGTGCTTGCCAACTTGTCATCATCATCGTTCCTTTTCTACTCTGTGAGGTACATCAGGAAGAATCTTGAGAGTATTGTGCAAAGAAATCTTGTGGTTTTCTGTATTTCTAAAACAATTACGTATCACGATGCTCATCGGGGACTGTAGTCATTAAAAATAATACAAACAGAAAACAACAAAGGACTTCAACAAGTGAAGTGAGTCTTTTTGGTCTAGTGAGAGCAAAATACATAGGTGCTAGAATTGTATATCTACATACATTTATACTCTGCCCAGTAGTTTGAAATTGTTTTTTTTTTTCTATCCCCAGACAAAAATTTTTGGATGAAAGAAGCTTCCTGGTGCTTAGATCAAAATTCAAAGAAATCTATTTATCTGGATCTGACTCTGTCAGTTAAATAGCTGGTTTGAATCCTGGTAGGAGTTATACCTCTTGCTTATGGATCATTCATTGCTTGCAAGGTGAACGGCCAAATTAAAAATAGCCCATGTACTTCTGATTTCCTGATACTCAAATGGAATTTAGTGAGGAGGTTCTTTTAAAAGTTTATTTGTAATCAAAATATTATTAAATATGTAATTGCTTTAGGAATTAATCTGTTGAATACTTAAAAACAGTTGTTTCCAAAATATCTCTCTAGGTCTCTAAGATGGGAGGTGCCTAGTCATTGTTCAGTTCCCTTACCATGTTTTGCTCTGCTCAAAGTTGTTCATGTATGTGCATCTACATGGGAATTAAGAGAAAGGCGACCTACTTTTAAAGCGGTAATTGTATTTTATTCCTAATATTAATCAGATGCCTGGTGAGATACATACGTCACATATTGAGATACATGCTTGGCTGAAGGATTTCAGTTGACTGTTACACTGTTCTCTTTAGTTTGTTGTCATACAACTTCAGTATTAAAACGCTGTTTTAGTTGAGGCATGAACATCAGAGGGCTTCATTGGCTTGGCTACAGGAAGCAGAATACGGACCCATTAAGCTCTTTTTTCCCCCTCAATATTGAATTGCTTTATGTGATGTCTCCCTGATACTATACAAATATCATGTCTATGTTTCTGACTGGTGATTTAAGAGATATCTTTTGGTTTGGTGTGATCCAAAATAAGTGCAGTCATAAACTACTATACAGAGGCAAGTATTGTGGGGCTGATTCTTCACATAGCGTAAACTACCACAACTCAAATGAATCCAAGGAGTCCGTGACAATTTATGCCATCTGGAGTTTGGAATGAGCAGTTTGCACCCCTGCTTGGTCCTAAGGTCCAAGTTGCGATTTTTATTCTGCTCTGAGCAGCAAAGCTTAGAATGAAGATGTGAAAGATTAGGAATGCTTAATTTATTCAGCATGTAGATTTAGGGTTGGTAATTTTTATGAATAAATTCTTAAATATTTCTTCCTCTTCTGGCTAATCTTCTCTAGGCCAAACTCTGGGATTCATCGAGAGGATAGTTTTAATCCCTTGTTTGTTTTTTCTTTCTTCTCATGCTCTAAGTAAAAGTTACTTTTATTTCCCCCAGTGATTGAAATAATTTTCTTTGCTGTACTAAATTGGTTTTGTATTTCATAATTTGCATCCAAATCTAGTGAAAATACTTTGGCAAAATACAAACCTCATGAATGAAACTGCTTTAAGCTTTAGAAAGTAGGCATGTTGTCCTGAAATTTTGAAGTTACATTTATACGTTCTCGCAGGCAATGAAATTTAAAACGTACCTTAAAGCCTATCTTCTCTCCCAGTGTGACACCTGAACTTAATGCTGAAACGGGCTGGCTCAGCTCATTATAGGAAACTTGCATTTTAACTTCATTCTATTATTTGCTGATATATGATCTTCCGTGTGGCCTGTAATATATTTTGGCAAAGTGAGTGTCAGCTGTAGCAGGTATCAGAAAATAGAAGGCTGCAAACCAAGGTGAACACTAAAACAAGGCGTTCGGCAGTAATCTTTCCCACGACTTAATATGCAGGTTTTATAAGCAAAGTCACGACCCCGGCACAATATTCATTTCACGGCTTTCATAGAATAGGGAGGTTAGTAATAAGATAGGACTTCCCTGCATTATGATTTCCGTATCATAACTCCAAGCTGTAGTGAATTGCCAAAGCATCCCCGGTTACTTTCTTCCCCCAGCTGGACCTGTTGGTATCAGTAGGAAAGAGCGGTTCCCCGTGGCTTTCAGTCTGTGGGCAGCCTCCGTGCAGGTACAACCGCCAGCCAGGCCATACCTCAGCCTCACCGGCTCACATGTCCTGTCCCAGATTTGGCAGACACGGTGGTGGAGCTGCCCGGTGAGGTAAAAGCCAAGCTCCAGGGCAGACCTCAGCCTGCCCAGCCCATCTCACGGACCAGCGGAGTTTAACATCTTCGCAGCATCACAGAATCACTAGGTTGGAAAGGACCTTCAAGATCATCAAGTCCAACCATTAATCCAGTGCCACCATGTTCCCTAAACCATGTTTTGAAGTGCCACATCCACACGTTTTTTGAACACTTCCAGAGATGGCGAGCGATCTTCTGAGCTCATGAATTGAGAAGCGGTTGTCTGGTGGTGGCCTCGGACGTTGACTGCTCAGCCTTGCTCTCCTGAATGAATGAGTGAGATAATGGGGCCCTGTCCAGATACTGAGTGGATATCTTCTCCCTGCGGGAACATCTGGTTTTTGTAGAATGAGGTGAGGAAGGCCTGTTTCTGAGGACAAGCATGGATGCCGCCTTTCCAGACAGTGGAGCCACCTCCATCTGGATGCTCATTCCAAGCCACATCAAACTGTATATTCATTCCCAAACCCAAGGCATTAAACTTCACCAGATTCCACCTCTTCTACACCTGTATGAAACATAGGTTTAGATTCAAAATCCCTTTCTCTGTGACCTAGGTTAGAAACAGGAGAGGTGGTAGGTGCCTGGGTTCTTCTCTTCTTCACATAAAACCTACAATATACATTCAAGTACTTCTTAGAAGCAGACAACACAGCTCCAACTCTACATGAAAAGAACAAAATCAAGGCCACACAGAAATTGTGTAATGCCAGGACTAAGGTTGCTTCTGCAAAACTTAATTTGGCCCCTTTGAGAGAAGGCATTCTGACATTCTTTTAAAAATGAATACTGTTTTTTCCATGTGACCATGCTTCATCAGCAGTTAGCTTGTGTTTCTTTCCATCCTCTTCATGTATTATGTGGTCCCAGGGCTTTCCTTGCCACACATCATTCAAAACCTGCACTGAATACAAAATTATTGGTTGCTTCTTTGTTCTCACAGATGTCATACCTGAATGCTTCACACAGTGTAATGAAATTACCTGCATAATACCCTGTCCATTCATGGTTTTGTTATCCTTACTTCAGAAGGTTATGGACAGAGGCACAGAGAAGAATAAAATAGTTGACAACGTACCAACTAATTTCTAAATAATATTTTTTTCATAGTCTCCATAATTTTAACCAACCTTTATGTGTATATAAATACAGTTTTAATCTACATCAATTGCAGCTATAAGTGTTCAATAGCTCAGCTCAGTTGTCATGTGTAGAGGCCAGAAAATGAGGAACATCAAATTAATGGTCATCTCTGGGAAATGTGAAGTGATTTGTCCAACATCACACAGGAAGTCTTTGGCAGATCCAGAAATGGAATTCAGCTCTTCAGTGGCAGCTGCCTTAACCATTACATCTTATTTTCTCGTTCTGTAGTCCCTTGCTGGTTCATTATATACCTTCCAGTTCCTGAAACAAATGAGGCAGAGAGAAATGAAAGCCTCATTCGCTACATAAACCTGACTCATTCCCAGAATACCGTTTCTCAGAACACCATCCACAGTGCACACACAAAGAGCTGCAGCTATACCATAGAAATATAGTCTGTGATCACATAATTGAAGATAGTTTTATAGCAGATATGTTCAAGAGGTCCAAACTGAGCTGCATAAGCAATTTTGATCTGGCATTTCCTACCTTTTGAATACTTGAATTTGAATGGAGTCCTTAGTAATTATTTCCGATACTTTGAAAAGAAATAGTAAAACCAAATTTCTGCTCTCTTGAGCAATAGTTACCTTAAGCTTAGATGATCAGAATGTATATCTTCACCTTTATAGTAGAGACAAGTAGCACCTGAGCTCTTAAAGTAAACATTGTTCATAAATGGCTACTTAACTTTTATGAGAATCAATCACTAGAGTGAAAACAAAGTGCACCTTCTTTTCACAAAAAAAACATAAAGTACTAAATGTCTACCTTCACACAGAGGTCTAGAGGTACTTCGATGTATACAGGGAAGACCTATCAGTTCCTGTATATTTGAGCTCTCTTTCTCTCTTTGTGTACATGTTTGTCTCTTCACCCTGCAGATTTTCTGCCCCTTCTCCACTGATTTTTTGCCATCACACACTTCAGAACAGAATATTTTTCTGTGGCTCGTTGTATTTGTTGGTTAGCAGGTTGAAAGAACTGATAAAAGGAGACACAATAATAGGAGTGCCCTATCTAGACACTACAAGTGATAACCATATCTGGAGAATAGGAAGGGCACTGAATTGAGCTGAAGTGATTTTAGGTTGTTGAGGACCTTCAGAAGGCTGGAATGCAGAGGAGAGCAGATGGAATTGGGCAATCAGATGGGAGTTCCTGCTATTATTCTTGCCAAAAGGGTCCAGGGTTTCTGTTTCTTGACCGGAAAATCAGAGGTACTCAGTGGGCAAATATCCCAGGCTACCTATTTTGAAGTTCAACTCAAGGCAGTAACTCCAGCTGGTGTATACATCAGCTGTTACATACCACTGCAAGCTTGTACAGGGCACGGCACAGTGCTTCCTTCCATGCTTTGACTCTTGGCTTTTTAGAGTCATATGACATGTGCATTGACAGTTTTTTACAAGTGGGACAGAGTATATTGAGGGGGTCAAATTTCACTGTGAATTTCTTGTTCTTAAGCGAATCATGGCTGGGTGACGAAGCATACCCTCTTAGATCCAGATTTGCCGGCCCTTCTCCACGGTGCTCTATGAGCCGCTCTAATGCTGCAGTGCGGAGGCTAAAAGTCAATGAGGAGTCAGGCTTGGGCATGGATAAATCTATTACTTTCCTAAAGAATTTTGGCTTAGCTTTCTCACTTCGCTTGTTAGTACATTTTTCAGTTTCTGGCTTCTTGGTCAGGAGCCAAAATTGCCCCTCCTGTTACATGCTGCCATAGAGGAAGGGTAATCCCTGTGGCTTTGGCAGGTGCCGATAACTTCCGAAGGGAAGTAGCTTTTGCGAAGGCGTATTGTGACAGGGAGCGTTGCTCCCTAATGCATTCCTATCCCATTTGCCTATCATAATTCAGCTGTGCAGGACCAGCTCATTTGAAATAGCCTCTCGTTTGTTAGCTATTAGTGCATGTCAGATCGCAAAAGAAGCCATGGCTTATTTGCATACCATATATTTTCCCTCAAACTTACACAGATTTCTCAGTTTGACTACTTCAGCTGTAGCTCACATGCAGAGGATTTCTTTTACGTTTTCTGGTAACTCTTAATAACCTTACTGGCTTTTTTTAAACAGAGTTTCTCCTGATTTATGCTCAAGGATTAAAACCACATTGGTCTTGATTCTGCTGTGCTTTTGACACCTGTTTCTTTGGTTGTAATTCACCCACATAAATTTATAGAATGTAAAATAAAATTAGCAAAAATTTATTTTAAACTTTATTTGAAAAAAACACCATAGCTTCAAGCTTCTTTTAGGGCTTGGTTCTTTTCCAGTTAGAATATATTTTTAATTTTGCTTTAGGAAATGTACTATAAATTGTTTATAAATCATGAGGAAAATAAATGGTTTGCATAGGAATTAATTCTGTCCCCAGAGAAGAGGTAACACCGATGTGAGAATAAGCCCCTGGCACAGCCACTTTTGTCCATTCAAGTCCTATTTTAAGGATGCTGTGAAAAGAGGTAGATGATGTTCAGGTTGATTTTTCAGGAATAAAATTAACCTGATCTAGGAGCAGTGTTTATCACTTTGAGGTCCACAGACTGGGGGGGAAAAAAAAAAAGAAGGAAAAGAAAGCACACTTTTCCCCATGTGTAAGTAAACAAAAAGTGAGAATCACTACAGATTCAATGTTTTGCCTAATTTTTTACTTGTTTGGAAATGAAAACCATTGTGATGATTCTGTACAGGGTGAAACAAGATTCTTTCTTTAGAAATGGTTTGAATAATTTCTAAAGATATTTAATTGTATTTGAATTTCAAAAGGCTATGAAATACAAGACTAGGGACAGCAGTTGGCCAGACAGGTCACGCAGGCATGTTATCATTAGATCTGCATGAGCCCATACAGCTGACAACAGAAGCAGTACAGTCAGCCTATTCCCTCGAGATCAGAATGTGGCCCTGAAAGGTCAATAACAGAAATTGCATTCATCAGCTCCAAAATAATGAGTCTTCCCTGGTTTTATTATTCTACCTTTGTCTGGCTGGTACCCACAGTAAAACCTTTCCACCTCTACAGTAATGGGCACTTCAGAACCTGGTTCTTCCATAAACTTTGTGGAAGTTTACCATGCTATTATTTATAAAGCCTGTAGTCCTTTCCCTTGGATTGTTGCAGGTTCTAGTCGTTGGTTCTCTGGAGGTTTGGTTAGTTTAGTCTGTCAGTATGTTCAAAACTGTGGGGAGCACACTGTTGTGCGGAAGGTATATTGCTCAAGGCCAAATGCAAATGTTCTGGTTTGCATACACTCCCAAAGGTTTTAATTGCTGGAGCAAGGCCTCGCACTTAATAAACAAGTATTGGTGAAGCTCACATCTGGAATAGCTAGTTACGTTACTCTTTGTGAGGAGGAAAAAAAAAAAAAAAAAATCAGTCTTTTTGTTTGTATTTCCAAACCTTGGAAGAATTCCTTTGATTGTTGAAGCTATATTCCTATTTATTTAGTCCCAAAAGTAATCACAGCTGTTCTCTCTTGTATGCCACACATCTTGAAAGATTTTATAAGGTGTTTTATATGTCATTAAAAATCTGTGGGAAACGTTTCTCATGAACTCAGTTTTTGAAATAATTCAATATTCATAATGAGGTTGAACGTAAGAAATGGTTTTGTAAAATTAGTAGTATGCTGGACTGTCCAAGGCTCTATGCAAATCCAGGCTTGATGTCACCACCACTTTTCTTGAGCTTGTGGTCTAAGGATGGGAAGGATTATTATTCAACGTTGCGGGCAGAGATACTGAGATGTTAGCTCAAGGTTATGTGGTTCAATGTGGGGCAGAGCAGGGAATAAGACTCCTGAGAGCTTCTGAATCCAGGTCCACATTTTAACCACCACAGCTCCTTAACAGGAAACTATGACTGTCTGATACATTTTGTCCTGCAATCAAAATGAAGGAATAATTACTCATTTAGAGACTGTTTCCTACAATGACAAAGTAAATGAAACCAAAGAGGTGACACACAAAAATCCTTAATCTAAGACTTGGGTTTGAGGAACTCTTTATTCAAGCCACGATCAGTTATGAAAATTAATCGGAAAGGTAATGATAATTATTATTTTATTTGAGATAAAAGGCCAGAAGTAAATTTTGAATGTTGCTTAGTTGTGGTGTTCTGTTTATAGCCCTGGAAATTTCTTGCCAATTAAAGGCAAGCCCAGAAGTGCACAGAGAAGGAAGACCTTCATTCTCAGCGTTCCATTAGGTTGTTAATTAGCCATAATGTTTATGACTTTCTAAAGCAAGTTGCTGGAACGGGCTTAGGGTAACATTCACATTCTTTTGTGTCCTGGCAGTTTATAAATTGCAGCTGATTGTAAGGTATATCAAAGTGTAAGACTTCACAGAAGCATGTGATGGATATAATTTGTTAAAGGAACAATTCAGATTATAGCATATGTATTTCTTCCATTAAATATGTATGTGCCAAATAAATTTTTCTGCTTGTCCTTTGAAAGGACAGATTTCTGGTTAAATCTGTGCAGGGACAGATTCTTCTTCATCTTTTTGCTGGCATTTATGAATTTTTATTTTTTTGTCTCAGCTAACTCTGCATGTTGGGGTGTATGTTTTTAATTTCTCTTGTGACCTCTCCATATTTCTTAAATCACCCCTTTTTCTAGTTAAAGAAATACATGTAGAGAGGAGGGGGAGTGTGTGACTTTCTTTATGAAGACCAAAGCAGTCCTTAGGCCTGATGTGATACATTTTACATTTTTGAAAGTAGATTTATTTTTCAAAATATTGAAGTGGAATAAACTTTTTTATTTGTACAGATTGCTAAAAAATTCTAACTTTTAAACGTTGTTAAAAATATCTCTCTTAGTTTTTTGCGATGTAAGATTTGGACAAAACCTTCTAGCACAAATTTTATTTAAGAAATAAAGCAAGAGCTCCTGGAAGAGCTATGTAGCTATTTTTGGTGATGTTTAGTGAAAGGATGACAGCACTGACCTTTAGAGTGTTTGTCAAGTATGAGCGAAGTGCTTGAACCGTTCACTCTAGTGATGTAAAGCTGCCAAGAATATAATCTATGAGAATAGGTGCAAGTACAGTAATAATTCTTTATAGACCTAAGGTTTTGTTCTAGCATTTTTAATGCTGTGAGTGTTTATCCTTTCTTTTCCTATCACATGTCTACTGATGATAGGGTTCATGTGTGAGCTGCATTGTAGTGTGCCAAAATAAAAGCCGAACTGCGTGGCAGTACACTAATCTACAGCATGGAGTTGGGCTCATGTAATTTAAATTATGTCCAGAGGTAATAAAAATTTCTATTTCTAGTTTATAAGGGAACAACATGAACCCTAACAGCTGTAGAACAGTTCACAAGAGACAATTTACCCACAGTTGTACTGAGGCTGGTTTATAATGTATGATGAGCTGTCACAGGCTGGACTTCTCATTTTTAGATGGTCCTATTTTTTTATTAGTAAAGATAATAGTAGAATAGTTCTGCCACTATTCCAGATAGGACTAATAAATGTAGTAGGTACCAATCTGAAAATATATGGATAAAAAAATATACATCTTGAGAAAAAATAACCTATCAACATTAAAGTTGAATGGAATAGCTGTTTTTTGACATTCTGCAGTACTTTTAGCACTGAAAGGAATTTTACTGAAAGGGGAAATTTCTGAAATATGAGAAGCTTAAGAGGGTTTGTGTTTAGATTTGACTGAAAAATCAAATAGTGGTCCTTCTGAATGCAGTGATGAAAAAGGTAGTCTTAAACTTCAGAGAGAAGGGGTTAACCATAAACACATTTGTTTCAAGAAAACATGCAACTGGAACAGATGTCTGAGTGGCAAAAAGGAGAACTAAAATACTTTCAAGGGAGGATGAAGAGGCTGGGTTGAAAAAATCACTTATACTGATCTTGGCTCAAGTATTTTCATCACTATCAGGAGATAGGTAACTCAGACTTGCATAGTCCTGCTTCAGCATAGTTAGCAAATACAAAGTGCATTGGAAATAAATTAACAATTCAACAGGACATAAATGGGCAGCATAATAGAAAATAATTAAGCATAGTTTTGCAGCATGAAAGATCAAACTTTTAAAAATGAGCTTTATATTTGAGTAATTGAGATTAAATTGTTTGTTTGCTTGTTTCCTGTATGGTCTCATCTGTGTTTTAAGCATTTCACAAAATTCTTTTAAGTTCTCCTCTTTCCCCTCAAAAGTCTAGGTCAGTGTAAAAATGAGTCATTTTCCAAAGCAAACCAGCTGCAAAAGTCTATAAAGAAAAAAGGAACAATAACATCTTGCTTTCATATAACACCTTTCATCCTGTAGACTCACCAGGTCTTTTTATGTTAAGGTAAACCATTCTGTGATTCTAAGATGTCCTTTGACTCATCAGCTCTCGGGTGGAAAGCTACAGTGTTAAAGTGCACAGTAACAACTGTCCAAAAGTCCAGGCCAGAAAAAGAAAGAAAATCCCCTTCCTTTTGCTTAGCAGTGAGAATTTTGGTAAGCAGAATGTAATTAGTCAAACTGGAATTTGGCCATAACTTTTGGGATGATGCCTAATAATTTTTTTCTTATTCTGGGACACTGTTGCAAAAAGCATCTTGAGATCTTTGATAATGATGAATGGTAAGCACCTGGCTTTAAAAATCTTTTTCTTCAGTCAGGGTAAATCAGCTAAGCCGTAGCATCTGGTGCTAAATCCCATTCAAATTACTGTGCTTCAGGAGGTATAACCTGAAACTACAGAGAGACTTTGACTCTGGGGGGGCTCACAGCAGGAGAATATTTGTCAAGGATGGAAGTACATCCTTTGGGCAGGAAGTCCCAAAGACCAGACTGACCCAGATCTTTGGTTACCAGGATGGGAAAAGCTGGGGATAGGAACTCACGGTCGGCTGGACAGTTTAATTCCTCTCACTAGGGTCTTAGCCAGCCGTGCTTTGCTGCTGGCTAGGAAGGTGCCATCTTCTGAACTGTTGGTATCGTTCCTTGCAGCTTATGGATTTACAGATGTTCAGGCCAAGTTTTAGCCTGATCTAACCGTAACTTACAATTGTGAAGAATGAAGCCATGTCTGCAGTTAGTCAGTGACAAGGGTCTGCACCGATAAACACAAAAAAGCAATTGTCCAAGTTGGAAACTGCAGCTGCAGTAAATATCTAACGCAACATGAGGGTGTCGCTACCAAAAATTCAGGAATATTTTATGCAAGGTATCTGGCCGGTGAGCATCGGCCTCTGAAATATTCTTCAAGAAAAGATGTTGTCCCTTGTGAAGGAGAATTAATAAGTAGAAAAAGAATAAAGCCATAAAGGCAGCAGTGACAGATCGGGGGGGCGAATGAATCTTAAACGCTATACGTACTACTTTTCCACCAAGGGATTCTTATGGTGTAACAGTATTTTTCATCTCTAATCACTGGTGCTGCGTGTCAGTATCTCTTATTCCTTTCCCGATTTGAGTGACACAGTGTGATATGTCTAATGACAACTAGAACAAATTTCAGTAATGAGGTCACCTTGGGCCTGTATTACTGTCTGACTGCTGTTTTCCATAGAAATTATTTGTGAAAGCAGACCACATGCTCTGCATAACTTCCTCTGCTTTACTGAGAGTGACGAAAGGGAGATATGTTAAAACTTGCAAGGTGCAGATGGTTTGCATTGATCTATTCCTGATTTTGAGCTGTAAATTGATATGTAATGAGAAAGCTGCCACTTTGGTCCCTAGGAAAAAAGGTTTATGGGTTTGGTTGAATTGCTTAACTTTTCTTTATAAATGTAAAATCATGCAGATTCTTACTGACGATGGGCAAACATATGCCAGCAAGGAAAATAATAAGTGTCGGAAAGATGAGCCCAAATGAAAATCTAAAGTCAAAAACCTAACTTTGCCTCCAGCACAAGATAAACTGAAACTTTGGAAAATAGTGCAGGAAAGTAATGATCCTGAGAGACTGGGAAATAGAGAGTCAAGTCAGAACTTCTCTAATTATAGTAAAATTCCACTGTTTTCTACAATACAATATGAAGCTTATTTTAAAAAGGGAAGTTTTTCTACTTCTAGTATGCCACAGAAAAGTAGTTGTTTAGAAATTTTGCTCAGTGTTCCCAACAGAGAGGAAAGAACTACTGTCAGTTCTGCAGAGACTATGGAGGCATCATTCTGTTGCTCGCCGTGCAGAAATAAACCAGGAATACTTGGACAGCAATATCAGCCAATTTGGACTGGATTAATTCCAAAGACTACAAGGAATTTGTATTACAGTGATGTGAGGGAGGTCAGAATACATCTACTGCATATGTACCAGTTTTCATCCTATAAACGTCAGCTAAGTAACTATTCACCGTAAGAACAGGATTTCTCTGGGACTACACATAAAGGTACTCTCCTGTGTGCAAAAGCAGGCTTTAATTAAGTTTTTTAACTAGATTCCCAGGAATGTAAGGAATCACAAGTGGATAGGAATATGGACAGAGTGCTTCAAAATAGCATTTTATTGAGGAAAGGTCTAAGAAAGAGGGAATATGTATTTGAAATATTTTTTGGTGTTAATAGAGTATTTTGGTGTGTACTTAGAGTCCAGTACAAAAGAACAATTTCAGCTTTCCTTTTGGCTTTGACAGGAATCCCCTGCAACCATATTTTCTTCCAGAGGTAGTGATAAATAGCAAACTGCTGTCCTTTACGATGCCACTGTTCTGTCATTATTAAATAAGATGGTGCTGAAGCAACAGACTATGTAATGTTTGTGCAAGAATCCCCACCAGAAAAACAGCCATTTATCTTAAAAATCTGCACCATTTCTCATGAATTGACGGATCATTGTTTTATTAGTTAATGGATTTCATTGCATGTTCGTGTGTATTTCAAATTCACAATACACTTACAGAGCTACATAAAGATGATCACCAGGCGAGGAATCAAATTATAACTAAATCAATACATTGATCAGAAAGAACATTTCTAAATTAGCTCAATTAAGGTGTTTTTTCTAGTACATGGGCTTATAGAAATCCATGAAAGCTTAGTGCCTTCCACAGAGAGGTATAAAATATTCCCTAGATTGAAAGCTTTTTCCTGACAACTAATACTGAGAGTTGTGCTGGCTCCTTGCAGCAGTCATGCTCACTGAGGCTAATTGGTCCTGATTCTGTTCTCTGATTTATAGTTAGTCAGAAGGTGAAATTAATTGAAATCAATGGGGCTATAACAGTACAAGATGTTCTGATCTCATATTAAATGCTATGAAGGTAAAATCAAGTCCAGTGTTTTCTCATCTGTAATTCCATTAATTCAGAAAATCAGTGTTCTTTGAAATTTGTTACTGTTTTTACTAGTAATATGATATTGAAGGGAAAAGAGCTGCTGCTTTTACGTGCCATACATTGTCATGTATACAATTAAAATTATACAATTAAAATTGTATTTTAATGTCAATCACTGCTTTGTTTTGGAAAGATCTGTCATCTATTAATTCAGAGCCTCACCTGATGTAAACAGACAGTGTCTTGCTGACAGTTTCTATGGCCTTAGATTTCACTTGAGCTATTTATACACTCTTTCCAAGGGGTGACCCCTCAATATTTGCCGGAAAACTTGTGACTTAATCGTCGTATTTAACTTATGCAAACTGTATCCCAGAGCTGAGTTAAAAACTGAACAGCAAAATAAAATTATGTTGAACTTCTCCTTCTCTTGGATGTTGGCCTGTAACTTCTAGGAGTAGACATATGTAGCTAAGGTATACTGCTGATGACAACAACATCTTCCCCATCAACTTGGGTGTCATTTTCAGGTTTTTTCCCTTGTTCTTTTTTCATCTATAGGCTGTGCACAAATTTTGCTGACTCTCCAACATTTTCTCTTTGCATCTGCTCTCAGTCCTGGCCAACTCAAACATAACTCTGACACATACCAAGTGTAGCTGTTAGGCTTATTATTGTAGCTTGTGCTCTGGCCATTTCACTCCTCTCTACAGGCTGCCTTTGTTCCATTAGAGATTTATAATTCTTGATCCTGTCTTCCCTGTTTTCCCAATTGTGTTCTTTTTGCTCTCATGTAGTAATGCTATGCTGTATTCCCTACAACCTTCCTGATCTGGTTTGCTCTGAACTATATGCAGTCATGCTTCTTACTTCTTTACTTCAGTAGTCTTCCAAGTGAGATTTCTAGTCTTCTTACTGTAAAGCTAAATGTCGAACTGTAAGCTTCCAAAACCACATTTGGGTCCACAACTAAATAAACCTCTTTTTCTTCTGAAGAGCTGTGTACTTGTAGTGCTCAAAGAAATCAAGACTACAGAAGACAGGTGAACAATTTTCTCTTTCTTCTTGCTAATTAGAAATAAAATACTTAATTGTGGCAAAATTTATGTTCTTGAGAGTTCATTTTGGAGCATAATGCTAGATTAAGAATTGTTGGCAATATGACAGGTAAACAGTTATTTGACTGCAGAGTTCTCAGAATTCCAAACGTTATATGCTGTATAATCTACATTATGATGACATAATTGTTCTTTCCAGGGCCTAGTTTGTGTGAGAGAGAATTGTTGCCAACTAAGAAATTTCAGCTAAAGCTCTGACACTGTTGAAAATATCATCAGAATATTTTTAACTGCAGTGGCATTAGGCTGGATTCAGACTGCACCCTTTAGTTCAGGTATTTTCAGTCCTCTAATGATATATTCAGCATATCTTTTGGAGGATCGCTCCACCCCTTGCAGAAAGATATGTGGAATGGAGATAACATAAGTAGTTTATGTAGGTTATGTAGACTCCTTATTTCGGGAATCATGCCATCCTATTCCTATCAAATATTAAACATATGATTTAAATTATTTAAATGCTCGTCGTGTTCCCACTATTGCAGGAAGGACTAAACTGCCCTCTGAAGGTGTCTCCCTCACTGAGAGTCCAGGCAGCTCAGACTCAATTCCTCGCCCCACTCATAGCTGTCTGTTGCCTTTTGAAATGGTACTTGATACTTGCACATGAATTGTCAGGTATGACACAGGACATACAGAAGACCTGTGCCTTTCTGCAGTGATTGCAGGAGGCCAAAGTACCCAAGGGCATCTCAGATAGCACTAGATATCGATGAGTAAGCAGCTGAATTATAGTTTAGACTGGAGATGGGATTCTCCCTAGACATGCCTTCATGTGAGATTATTTGCATTCCTACTACAGTCAATACAGTTACTTGTATCAGCTGAACTTAGTGTAGGCATTTACTTTAGATAAATGCAATAGCCCCCTTGGCCTTGTTGACTGGGTCAGTATGAATCACATACGTAGGTCACAGATAGACACCTATTTTTGGTTGTCTTAATCTGAGAGTTGACTCTCATGCTGGAAGTAAGCTTTTAGATTCCATCACTGATGTTTATTTACCTGAAGAATTAAGTATTTAATTATGAGTTTACTTGCCCTATAGATTATGTAATTTTCTAACTGCCTTTGCCACACAGGAAGCAAGTATGTTTGTCTGTACTGCCAGGTACACGTGTTTTGTACTGCTGAATAAGACATGGACAGAGAGCTGCCTTGACCGGTGGATCACTGACTGTTGGGATCACTGTATTGCTTGTCTGCTGACATGGTCCCATCCCAACTAGGATTTTTCCCCACTGCTTGCGCGTGACTCAAGGAACAGCATACTCCAAGGGACATTACCTGTAGGTAACAGCACTGCACCAGATTTTGCTTTCTTTATAATCCTCCAGTACTATCCCTGAAGGCTTTATGGCATGAAATACCCTGTATATGCCCTCATAGCATACTCCATGGAAATCAGCATACAGGCTTTTCATGTAATGGAAATACGACTCTGGTGAGGTACAACCCAGCCCTTATTTCAGACACCTTGAACCCCTCCCTGCAAACATTAAACAATTATGCCTTATTGTCACAGAGAGGGCCCAGAGGAGGTCCATGGCCAAGGGTGGGGTAGTGTAGAAGGGGCCTCAAGACTAGAGCTCAGTCACTGGCTGTGTTTTATTTAGCACTATTGGAGTAGCCATAGTTACAAGAACCAAAGGATTAGGATTCTTAGGATTTGTAAGAATATTATTGTTTGAAAAGAGATTTGATGGGCAAGAGGTGGTAAATAGTAACTTCGAGTTATAAATAGAGCGTAGATGTTAAGATGCTAGATGATATTGGGTGGGGAGTTGGTAAAGTGAGTCACTTAATGTAAAAATTTGCTGTAGACTACAGGAGAAAATAAAAACAGGCAAGGCAGATTTGTTGGCTGTGGAAGATTGGAATAGAAAGCTTTACTTTGTGAAGAAAAAGGTGGGAAGTTATCGACTGTTTTCCTGGTACAGTGAGGGAGGTTGGAACAGTGGCAGATGTTGGCTGGGTTTACATTATAGTCTTGATAGGATTGGAAGCCTTGGGGTCCGAGGAGGTGCACATTAGTGCTGAATAGTCCTGGTAAAAATCAGAAGGCTAAAGAACACTGCTGATTCACTACGTCCCGAGAGTTGACTTCCCTTAGTAAAGTTACAGTTGCACAGCTGAAGTACTGAATCATTCTTATATTTTCCCCTGATCAGTGAATACAACAAAGGAACATATGTGGGGTGATTATCTCTGATTTTTGTTCTAAGGCAGTAAAAAAGAAAGATTTTTGTCCTATATATTAAGAAAGCAAGCAGGCAAGCATAGATCCTTCAATTGGAACACAGTTTTTATTTTGAAAAACTCATGAAAATTCAGCATCATTAGGCTATTCCTAGACTATCAAAGAAAATTATATGATAAATTTGTTGAGAAATTTGCTAATAGATGCCAAAGCCATGAATGATTAAAACCAAATCTGAACTCGAGGGAATGAACAAAAAAATCTCATTTTAACCCTCCGTAAGAAATAATGTTACGGACAGTTTGAATGGCCATGAATGTTAAAAAATTATTTGAATATCAAGGAGAATTACAAACATTAACATGCAACACTATACTGTATTCCTAATGATCTTAAAACATACTTACTGCTCTTAGGCTCAACTGAAACAGGAGTTTTGCTGGTTGCTGTGCTCACAGGGGCTTGTATTTTTCTTAAATGATTGAATAATCTTTGCTTGAAATTCAGGATTGGTTTGAACTCTTTTTTTTTTTTAGTGTGGTTCAAAACATTTCTTGAGTTTCTGATTGTTCCTGCATGCAGGAAATAACTGAGGCTACAATATCTGAACCAGCAACACCCATAGTCTATTTTGTTGGTTGTTTTACAATTCACTAATCAACAGTGAAAGTCTAAGCTCCTTAGCACACTGATCAGGAGCAGGGGCTGCATAACATGTCCACATCTCATATACTTCAAACCTAAAAAGGAATGGTCAGGGAGATCTAATTATAAATGTGTCATTCTGTATTTACTTTAAATGAAAAGCTCATTGAAGGACTCTTAATGTAGATGACAAGTGAACAAACTGAAATGTACCCCAAGCTGATTGCTACTAGAGAGATTACAGGATTAAAGGAGCTGTGTTGCTTTCCTCATTGTCTCTTCAGAAAAAAATTCTTTAAAAAAATCCACCACATAGTATATTTCTTTGGCCTTTCACATTGTATTTCTAACGATAGAAAGGTATTTAATATTTAAGGGAAGCATTATAGTTTTGGTTAGTGAACACTGATAACGTAAAGCTTCCTCCTTTCCTTTATTGTCTTGCTATTGTTATATTGTTAGCATTGTTCATTTTGAGGGAAGCCGAACTAGACACTAACTGCAGGATATATGTTCCCATATGTAGTGCGTCGCCTCTGAATAGTTCTGTCAGGTGCCAGGAAGGCATTTTCATCCAGTTACTCTGCAATGCAGCTCTCTCTTTACTTTCTTAACTTCGGCCCTGGTTTTCTCTCAGGGGGAGAATTCTGAATGTTTTTCCATTCTTGTTAGAGGTCTAAAAAATTACTCCTCATTTCCCCCTCTGATTTAACCCTTGCATGAAAACTGATAAGGTTTAATCAAAGACATCATCTTCTTTTTAGCTACAGGGACTGGCTTGGATTCCCTCTGGAACCAGGATATACTATTTCTGAACGGGTTGAAAGAAGCCCTGCGGAGGCACGTGTGGCAATTGCCCCTGCTCCAGGGCTTTGCTGCTGTTTGTGCATCACGCCCCTCCTGGAGGGTTAAACACCCTGCAAGGCTTGAGTTCCTTTGCCATGATCTCCTTCCTTCCACACTGCCCCTCAGCTGCACGCATTCCCTGTGGGAATACTCAAGCCCTGTTTATTTGCATTTTCATGTCCTTGAACACCGGTCAGCAGTGCAGTGTGTCGCACATTGATTCTAGCTTTCATCTTTTCGAGTGTGAGTATTATTTGTTATATTTCAGGTGCCAGTATGAGTGATTGTCATCCACAGACAGATGTGCTTTTGAGGTAGCAAAAAAAAAAAAAAAAAGATTGACATGACTTTTGACATGATTTTTGTCAAGACTTTAGCATGCCATTTGCTGGAATACCTAGTCTAATGAATACCTTTTACTCCTCCGAGATGTGCAATCTAATGTTATGCTATCTTTCTTCCTCTTTGATATCTAAATGTCAATCATCAGTAGGAAAATTATGTTAGTGAATAGGTAGCATGCAACTTATCCCATAGAAATTAAATATCTATCTGGGTTAGTGAAACGAGTCTTTTCCATACCCAAATGCAATTTCTGCATATAATTTTGTGCTTGCCAAAATTTCATTTGCACATATGGAACATTGTTTTTATAAGTCATCTTGCAGTGAGTATTTAATACATGTGGTGTTATTTTAAAAATAATTTTGTACATGTGCTGCTAACAGAGGGAAAGTTACTGCCAGCAGTAGAATTAAGGCTTCTTGCTTCCCCAAGGAGTGCTCTGACCGTTGAGTTAAACCAGTAGCTATTGTAGCCCGAGGCAAGAAAAGCCTTGCTGTTTCACCACAGACTTTCTTACAACAGTGCAACACTTCTTTTTGTTTTTTAATTCATTTGGGGGTTGTGTTGTAATGCAGATATGAAATGTGCCCTCCCTCAGCTGATGCTAAAAATTCTGAACTTTACAGTCACTTAATGCTGAATTATGGTGGAAATACTACGGAGGTACTCACAAGGAAGTCCTTACTTACCATAAATTATTTCGTCATGACTAAGGCTAACATAAGAAATTCCAGTGGGTTAATTATGATTTTCATAACTTCAAAGAGCTATAAAAAATAAAAAATAAATCTTTAATCCTCGCTATATATGCTTAACAATATCAACAAATGTTTGTTCCATGTTCTGCAGTATGTCGTCCTTTGTGCGAAAGAATTGGTGAAGCTTTTCAAATTAAATTTCTGCTCAGTTTGGAGAGTGTGAATGGTTACAACTTTATCTGAGAAGTGTCAGAAAGATAAACTTTTTAAATTCATGCCTAGACATGTGTTGGGGCTAACCAGTCCTTTCTTTGTTTTCTTTTTAATTTAATTTCTAAGGATAAACAACATAAATTTTGCCTGAATAAAGACAGAAGAAAAATTGCCTCTCTGAAGGAGGGGCGTGTTTGTCTACATTTGTGTGGAGTTTTATATTTCAAATGCAAAGAAAAGGAGGTGACAGAGCTGTCTTTGTGTTGTACCGACTGAGCCAGGAGACTGGGCCACAGGATGGTCAGTGGGTGTCTGAACCTTGGCAAAAGCATGTGTGAAACATGTAATTTCTCCAGACGTTATCACTGTTTGCTACCTAAGAAAAAACAAGAGTCTGCAGAGGGATTTAGTATTTCCAGGCAAACAATGATGTCTCATCCATTCGTCACCTTGCGTACTCAACAACTTTTCACCTCTTCTGACCAGGGAATCAATCATGTTATAATTAGGCTATTTGAGACTGTTATTGCAATATAAGCAGTGCCTAAGACTACCATAAAATCGCATATTAATGCAGAAATCACAAGAGACAAACTACATTTGTGATTCAGTAAATCCATCTTCTTTGGCTATAGCAGATCAATAATACTGGAAGAAATTTGGATTCAGCTTCTAAAATATCACTTAGGGAGTCTGTCTATCTGGGATGCTTTCCACAAGGGATTTACCTAAAATTTTCATAAGTCATCGCAATTCACAACTCATTTCATGAGGTATCAAACTAGGAAGGAAACATTCACGCTAGCAAGTAAAGCTGTAGTGAAAACTACTTTTAACACTCGTGCTTGGGATGGGTGTGAACATTTATACAGGGATGTACACACAAATGCAAATACATGTGCTATAGCTTTAAATAATTTACTACAACCAGATACAAAAAGTTTCATGAAAAATTCTTCTTTAAGCAAGAAAACCAATAACATGTCTAGACTGCAGGTAAGTCATATCTGAACAGGTGTTATGTGGAAGTTTTCCATGTGTTGTAGGCATTCCAGAAGACATGAACTACCCATACCAAGAGAGAGAGAGGGGAAAAAACCAACCACTATATATAAAACTGTCTACATTAGCTTGCTTACTCATATAGTTATTATACATCTCATCCAAAAATAGAATTTCTTCTTCAGAGAAAAAACAATATTTTAACTTCCTTTCAATCTGCATTGAATTAAAAAGTTGCAACTTAAAGAAGAAATTCCAAAAAGAAATTTTTAAGTAAATATATTTCTAGACATCTAGATTGGTTACTGAAAATTTCATGTCAGTAACGCCGAAACAGTTCAGCTTGACAATCTCAGCACATTAGAATACGATATTGAATTATAGGAAACAATATTGCATTGTTTAGAAATTAAGTTTTCAAACAAGTGCAAATAGAAATAGAACAAGATTGTACCACCAGGACAAAATCAAGTAAGAAAGCCCAATGTTCCATTTTTATTTGAAGCATTTGAATTTTTCTGTCAAATACCACAAAAATCAACATGTTCACTAAAATCTTTCCATTTCAATGAAACAGCATTTCCTGATGGAGGATGGTTCTTTGGAAAAATGTTACCAGCTCTATCAGATAAATGCTTTGAGATAGGCACTCTTCTCTGAAAAGGACCATTAATTTTGAAGGTGACAATTTCTGCAGTAAAGGAATAAGGTAGACAAAGACTGACGTTATTTCGTCAAGAGCAAAGCCAGATAACTTCTTCCTTTTAAAAGAGAAAGAGGTCATACATTTGTTTGCTTCAATAAGTTGGCTGCAGCTTCATTTTGGGCTGGAGAGAAGAGAAAATCTTATCGAGTGAATGCATGAGAGAGATGGTGCGGGGGTGGGTGTCCCTCTGCGTGTGTGTCTCTCGGTGGCCATAATATTGGTACGGCAGGAGGAGGTTGTGTGTTTTTCCACTGTCGTGCCGTTGTCTCAGTATCATAGCAAAACAAGGGAGAAGGTTTTGAATGGCTCGTGCTCAGAGAGACAGCTGCCTGGCGAAGCCGAAAACCTAGTGACTGTGTACTCAGTCCCTCTCTGAATGAAAGTGATCTCTTGCATATAAATTTTCCATTTCCTAACCCCTCCTGATGATGTAAATTCTATAGCTCTTCCCTGAACCTATAAAAGAAAAATGCTCAGCATCCCTGTCATTTGCCTCAGTTACAAGAGGCAACGATGCCACTATTCTTCCATTCATAAAAACCTGTACCCCTGTAGGTGGACAAATCTTTTCATTCATGCGCACGTGGAAGAGGGAAAGTACTATGAAGAGAAAAGCTAATCTGCATAAAAGTGGTCTCCAGAGGCTATTTTTGAAGAAGTGCTCAAATTCATGCACAACTTCGGTTAATGGAATTTCTGCACCTATCCCCCCGGAGGGCTTTTGAAATGTACTCTGTTTATAAGCAGCTAATTAAACGTGCTTTCTGGTATGCAGGTAATTAGTTGTTTTTAACAATAATTCAGGTGCTGTAAGTAAAAGGTAACGATGAATTTTAATTTTTTGATGTTGATTCTTTTCCCACACTGAAATACATATGCTGGATACTAAAAGGCAGCTGCCACCATCTTTCTATATTGGCAGTCAGATAACCAAAAAAGAAAAATACACTTCTAATTTTCGGAAGTGTCAACCTTAATGCTGTGAACCATAATCCAGTGGATTTAGCAGACCCAGATTTTGGATCAGAACTTGAGTTGTTATAATTGTAGACAATCAGTTTTAAAAATATACATATATACGTATACACATGCACGTGCATGCGTGCACACACGTACACACTCTCTCAGCTTGAACTTAATCAAGAAAAATGTTCTTTGGTTTATGAGGTCAGATTAGATGATCATAGTGGTCCCATCTGGCTTTGCAATCCATGAGGCTAATTTATTGATACAACTGAAAAAATAATGTATAACTGTGCAAAATTAAATTTGATATATGAAGACTGATAGCTGCTAAATAGAAAAGGTAAATGAAATTTCATTAATAGTGACAGGAAGTCAGAGTTGTTTGTTCTTTTAAATTTTATCTTCCCTATCACCAGAAAGAGTGTATTCTCATGGTGATGGTATGAGGATTTTTTTTTTACCTTCTATTTACTTCATTTTCATAATGTCGTAGCTCTTGTTACTTCAGCGAAGAAACTGAAGTAAAATTCATATTTTTCAGTCTTTACAAGGTCAGCATATGCTCCAATAATTGTGAGGAATTTTGACAAATGCAGAAAAAAAATTGTTTTGCCTAATTTGTGTTGTCATACATGTCGTCTCATGTATCTCTAAAAAAGAACTAATACTATCTATGCTGCGTAAATTAACATTTATGTAAAATAAACATTTGTGTTTCTGTCAGGGTTGCTGCACCATATTGTCCTGCAGAAGGCAAAGGCAAACTCATTTTACGTTGTGGCTTAGATGGCTCCAACGGATGCTTGGCTTCACCCTCGCAGTGCAAAATAATCAACATTTCTTGGTGCGATTCCGTCCTGTTACTCCTATGAGTCCTTTTTGTGCCGTAATTACTCTCTATTTAAAATAATATTATTTATGTCTATCTGTGGTTGATTGCCTTTCTAATTCTTGAAGAGCAGAACAGTATCTTCACATTCCATTTCAAACCTAGTAAATGAAAATAGTTGAACCTAGGGGTGGCTAACACACATGGCTCATATATGAATAATGCCTTGTCTAGGATGAAGTGACAATCCTTGAAGTTTATAAATGTTTAAAATATATGTTTAACGCAATACAAAACTGAATTTTGGAGAGTGGTAAGGTAACACGCAAAGTTTTGCACAGAGCAGGGAAATGGAAGGTCTGCCTTCAGTGAAGAGTAGAGCCGAATACCTCCTTCGTTCTTCAGAGCTGTTCTGTATCCATAAGCCAATTTTTGTTGCTGATACTTGTTGGCATTCTGGTATTATGGTGACAGTGAGGACCAAAGGTTGCAACTGGCAGAAGCCGCAGCTAGGTGTTGACTGTATATCTTTCCTACGGTGGAGGCAGAAGAGATGAAAGTATGGTTTCCTACAGGCGAGGACTTTTGGTGAAGGAAAAGCAGTCCTGGGGAGCTCTTTCAATTCTGGTGGAAAGGAACAACTGGAACACGAACAGTTATGTGGTGAAGTATTTTAAATCTAACCTCATCAAAGGCTTTATTAGGAGCACTGCTGTTTAACTTGACATATTATCAGAGTTTCTCAATACTAGTGCTCATGAAAGAAAAAAGGGAAATACGATTTTGTGTTTCAGAATGAAATGTAATTTTGTGCAATAGCATCATACTGCCGACATATTCAAGTTTTTGATTTTTTTTACTACAATGGTGCCATGAAGCAAGGCTTCTTGCTACAGTGTTTCATGGATGCTGAAATTTGAAGCTATATCACGACCAACAACTTGAAGATGCCTATTATTTCTAAGCATGTTCTCTTTTCTGGTGATACTGCACTTCAAATGGAGAAACACATTTTTGCACATCCACAAATCCATTTATTTTATTGTAGAAGGCAGTGAGGTCGGTCAGGCATGTTTTACCTTTGGTGAATTCATCCTGACTGTTCCCAGTTACCTTCTTCTTGTCCTTCATATGCCTAAAAATGTGTTCCAAGAGGACTATTAAAGTTATGGTGTAATACTTTTCATACTGGAAGACTACTTCCTCTTTAGTTAATAGAAATATTTGGAGGCTTTTTAACTTTGTATAAACATTTTTACATTGTACTGACCTGTGAGAAATAATGTCATGAACTGTAGAACATCTCACTCCAACATTGCTGAGTCTAAACCCTTCTTTCCTAGTCTCTCCATCTTTCCTGACCTCATTCTGTTAGATCACAAATATATTTCTTAATTGATCCGATTGCATAAAATTAAAAAAAACCCTACTTCCCCAGTTTAGGTTTCCACATTTGTTTATTTTCTTCTTCTTTCGCATTGATGGCAGTTGTGATAATATTTGTTACTTCTGGTTTTGTGACATACTTTGCAGAGCGACTAAGTCCTCTGGTGATCAAATATTTTAGAGAGCCACTTGCAAACAGCCAGAAGTTCCTATTCACTGTTTGATTAACTAAACCCAAGATTTATTTGGAGGAGCGCATCCCTGGGAAGGTTTTGCAAGTTATTGTAGAAATGACATATCATGTTTAATCTGTGAGGGCAGCTGAGCCTTGATGCCTCACGCATTTTCAAACAGATCCTAAGCACCTGTAAGTAGATCTGTAAATGTGTTCCTTTGAAGTATATTGCCATAAGAAAGAGCTATATTACTGTGACTTTGGGAGCGCCTTTACTCCCACTGCAGTGCAAAAGCTATCCACATGAATACTTAAGTGGGAGGTTGAAATTGGAATTGTATGGTTCACAGCATTTCACTTTAGAGGGACTAAAAAGAGTCCTTCTCTCTGTACAGCTTTTTTAATTTTCTTCTGCTGAGTATCACTTGGCCTTTAGTTAACTGGAGGCTTTTTAGGCTGCTGGAAATAAAATATCAAATTAGGTTCAAATAGCCACCTTTTTATCCTGGCAGCTGCAGCTGGCTTCCTCTCACCCGGAACCTCTTTTAACCTGACACTAGGGGGAAAAAACTCTTCCCCCAAACCTCACATCATAACTTTTTCCACATTTATCTGCTTTTGTGTTCTGTGGGGGATGTCACCCCGAGGATGTGAGGTCAGGGGATGAAGCGTGAAAATGTTAACCCCATTGGAGAGCGCAGAAAGCGCGGCTCCTCAGCACCGCTCGGTGCAAGCCACTGAAAAAGAGGTAGGTGACAGCCAGGTGTTGGCAATGGGGGTACCCCATGGGCCACCAGCACGCGGCAGGGCATAGCCACCACTGCTACATGTGGTCCCTGGAAGCGATTCCTGCACTGACGCTGATCACTGCACTTGCGGGTGGCTGACTTTGCTCCCTGTCCAGGAAATGCTGAAGAACCTCTTTGTTTTCTTCTCCATGTTCCACAAGCAGCTTTCTGTTCTCTGGTGAATTTATCTTCTCTCTTTTCTTCAGTTTCCACTGAGAGCCATAAAAGCCCACAACCCAGTATCTTCCACTTAAAGCAGGTTCAGAGAGTTTGTTCTGAATGTCACTATTTTTATTTTTTGTGCTACTGTTTTTCTTACATATTAGATTTCTCACCGAAGTCTCAGCTGTTTTCTCTTATGCTTTCTCTGTGGTTTTACAATAAAGAAGCTGATGATGAAACACGATCCTATCAGACGTGTGGCAATCAGCACGTAAGAACTGAAGTGCTGGGTCTCCAGTGTGCTTTACTGGCAAAGCCATTTCTTTCACTTCCATCAGTATTTTTGTTGGCTTTTTCATCTGCACTGAACCTTATTGGACTCTGCAGTTCTAACAAATGCAGGCTGTTACAAGGGCGTGCAGAAGTGCCTTGTTTGGCGTGTCCCATGGAAGGGATTGCTCAGCTGATCGCAGAGATAGGGAAGTGGTGCATGACTGCTCCAAGTAGATGTTATGATTTGTCTGGTTAACGCTGATGTCAGCTGAGATTGGCATGACGACTAGAGGTGCAACCCCCAGAAGGTCAACCTTTACTTGAGCCATTCCTGTAACAGATTTACAATATATTTTGTGTTGTTAAGACTTGGCTCAGTTTGAACTCTGCACTGATTGAATTACTTGATGAGGACCAGCAAATGCAATGATTCCTCCTAGGACTTTGCATCTGATAGCACCCCAGTCTCTAATTTACTGTGTGCATGTGCTAGAATACAAATCATTCTCTCAGAGTTGTACAATCAGTGTTTATCCTGGCCTGTTATTTGAATAAGTACATTATGTAATGACTCTGATTTTATCATCTTCTATTTTTTATTGAAATAATAGCTCTTTTCTTTATCTAAATTGAGACTTGGGGCTCCTAGAACTGACCTGATATCCAGTATTTTCTTCTTCAAATAACTTTTTTAAACCTATCTTCACCATCGCACATCTTCTCTGCATGGTAATATTCTTATAGTTCTGATCCTTAAGGGAAGGAAGGACTCCAATGATGAAAAGACTTTTTTTGGACCCACTGGTACAGCTGGAAAAAGCAAGTAAACTGCATAATCCATTAAATAGAAGCTGTTGCCTTCTTTTACAAATCTTGTCTCATAATATGTGCCAACATAAATCACTTACCAGTGGGCAGGTTGGGGACAGATGAATATAGATGGTGTTTACAATTCTTCTTTTATAACAATAAAAAATAATGATGCGTATATTTGATTGTACTTTGCTCCATCCTTCTAAGTCACTTTTTTCTTTCACAGTATGGAGCACATTTATCTGCCGTAATCTAAACATCAAAAGTTAGACATGTAAGTCTGAGTCAGTCACTTTATATTTCCTTGTAGTCAGTACAGAGAGGTAGATACCTCTGTTAGCCTTATTTTCAGATAGGTATCCAGGATATGTCAGGGCTTTTCCTTCTAGATCTACCTATGTCTTAACACAAACTATAAAGTGTGGGCTGGAATGTCTAACTTACTTTTGAACATTGATTTATCATGAATCCATGATGCAGTTTTTCTAGTTAGGGATATTTTCTTTGTCTTTGCATCACGTGGCACAACTGGGCATTGGATCTGAATGCAATAGAAATAGATGGTGGTGGCAATATCTGTTCTCTAAGAAACAAATGAAACAGTCATTAGAAAAAATCTAAGCTTAAAACATCAGCCAGGTAATTAGTGGTTAGGGCCAGTCTTCCCATGTGGCCCCTTTATGTCCTACTCCTTGGCATGAAACTTGCAATCTGCCCACAAATGTGCTTGCCTTGATCACCGCTAGCTTTCTCTTTTTGCCACTCCACAGATCCTCTGTTCAGTGCCAGGGTAGTGCCAAACATACTTATACCTCATGCAAAAGCTTGGCTCAAAGGTGATCCACGGAAAGCAAAGAGACAGAGCCCGAAGCTCTGATGATTCAAAGTTTTCTTTGCATCTTCTTCTGAGCTTGGAAAGTGCAATAAGCGTGCATGCATGCTAGTACTAATAAGTGAATGCATGCAGCCTTACCGTTTGAAGTGTAAAGCTTGATCTTTGGGGAAGCATTTAGAAATCCATAGCATTTAAATTTTGATACCAGAATATTCCTTAAAGAAAAGAATTAAATACTGTAACAGATACAGATTAAATACTGTTCCAAGCAATGTTGCACTTTGAGCTGAAGTAGTAGCAGTAAAATTACAAAAGCATTTAGGAAGTGTTAGATGACCTGTGAAAGATCCACATAACTGACAAAAATGGACGAGTAAGCAGACTAGTGGGATTTCGAAAATAATTGACAGATACCAAACTAACCAATAAGAAATTAGGCCAAATTTTGTCATATTTTGAGTCACCTTGTTCTGACAAAGTGCTCAGTAACCCATTGTTTTTAATTGATGATCTTCTATGACTGTGAAAGTAGTTAACATTAAATTAAATTAAATGAATCTTACAGGATGCAACACTTTTTTAAAGGAGTAAATAGTGATTATGGCAAGTGCAGAAGGAAAGCAAAGAATTCATGGGCTAATTTAACATAAAATCAAACAGAACAACTTTACTATTCATTACTATCTCCAATACCTTGTATTTCTCTCCCAGCATTATCGGACAGGATGCGTACATTTTAGACAGCTGAGGTTACAGCCCACAAACATACTTTGAGTGCCTTTTGCTTTCTTCTGTATTTTTAGAATTAGAGATGGTATTTACTTTATTAACTGTGTTTTTTAAGTTTACAGTGGAATTATTCAGAGCTAGTGATATCTTTCTCTTATGTATGTTCATCATTTACCACACCGTGACTTCAAAATCATTTACATCCAGCCTATTCTCCTATAATGCAATTAAATCACATTGCTAGAAGGTGAAAAATCTCTTTCAGAGATTTGAGATTTTTATTCAATTTCTACAATATTTTTCTCCATTTGTTGGCCAGCTTTCTGTGTAAATTTGAAAAATGCAGCATCATAAATCAAGAAAAACTAGCAATGGTGCTAAGGTCAGAGTCATGTACCTGAACATATATGACCTATGGATATTTTTAAAATAGCTCTAGTGATTTTCTGGGATAAATAATTTACATGCCCATGAAATGTATTCAACAGAGCTTCTTGCACCACTTTGCCTTCATATAACCCTAAGATTTGAAAATAGATTTGTCCTATCAAGAGGTTCATCCCAGTTACCTATTTCAATGAGAATTATATTTTGGAGAGACTAAACGCAATAGAAAATTAGGTTATTACTTCTTCCTGCATATTCCCATTAGCTCGTTTCCTTTGTCCGCTGGTCTGTGTGATTACTTGGGATACATCACTAACTAATGTTCCACAATTGAAGCACCTTGAACAGATATCCAAGAGAGCATTTAGTGAGCCAGCTCAGGTACAAGAAGCTGTTTGGTTATGTCATGGTATTTTGAGCTGATTTACCCATCTTCTCTGCAGGGCTAAGCAGCCCAGGCAAAGTGCCAGGCTAGATAGTTCTGCAACCCAGTGCAGCCTGTTAAAAGATACCTCTTGTATCTCTGCTTTCTGCCAGATTTGCTATGAGAAGTCATCTGGGCTACCAACAAAGTCCTGCTGGAGCCCTTGAACAGCCATGAAGACTCAGGCTGCAAGCAAGCTAAGCTTTGCTGAGACGCTTGGCTATAGCACACTTACGGTTGACCAAAAGTCTCTCAGCTGCCCAGTGGTTGCATACTGGATAATGTTACATTCCCTGTTCAGAGACATACGTGCTTTAAAATACCTTGATGATTTTCAGCCCAATTTTTTATGAAGTATCATGCATATAGGTATTTTTTCCCTTGGAAATTATGCAACTAAAGTGTAGGCATTAGCATGCAACAATGATAAATATCTGTGTTTCTCTATGCGTATATTTTTGTCGAATAAAAATTGTGTATATGGGACATCCTTGTTGTTAGTAAAAGATATGAAGCGTCTGAAGTACTAGTGTAGCAAAATGGCCATATCAGGGCAAGACACGGCAATCAGTTTCCTATGGCAAATGTGTAATTTCTGTTGTCATCAGTGGCAGTTACATATCTGCCATAAGAGGAAAATAGTTCCTTGAGAAATATATTCCCTGCAATGTAACATTGCATATTCTGCACAAAATTACACCTCAGCACTTCAGGTGTTCTTCCATTCAGGAAAAATAAAACATTAAAATTGCTGAAGACAATTTCATTCTGATCTGTACTCTCTGAAGGAAGGAAAAAACCTCCAAACCTCTATAACATTATAAACACTATACATTTTCCAATTCTTCTCTTTGCCATCTGTACAAAAAAAACCCAATAAAACTGTTCCCACTGGTAAGCAAAATAATGAGAAACATAGGATGGGTGATAAAGTGAGTATTATCTTTTGCTTTTCTAAACGTAGGCTGCTTGACACACATGTATAGCAGCAATTTTTTTAAATGGAAATGCTTTCTGTTGACAGTGTAAATACACTTCTATGTGAAGCATTTGAATGATATAACCCAGACCATTCTGCTCTCGCTACTTCCAGCAGGAGACTCTTCCACAATCTAATAGATTTCACATTTAGGAACTCTTTATTTATTGAACTTATCTTAATGCTTCTTTTCTGAATACCACCCCAGTACTGTGCAGAAATCTCTGTGGAATTCCTGAGGTAATTCCTCTTCTTAGTTAGTTATAGCCTTCAAATCACTAGTAAAGGTTCTCCTTTTCCAAACCTACCTCATGTTACCTTCATTTGCTCCTTGAGATAGGACTTTTTGCTTCTTCGCCCTCTGGATCACCCATTCAGGCACAGATTTTGCAGTCAGGAGGACTATGGGGTGGAACAAGGTCTGAAGGGGACTGGTGTTTACAAAGGAAAGGCAAAGCAGAATATCAGCATGGGACAAATTCCTGCTTGGTCCGTAAGGAGGGCTCCATATAGTTTCCTCTAGAACCAGCAATGCTTTGCATTCTGGAGATATGCAGGATTCCCAGCTGTTTATTTTACAGGCTTATTTAAAAAATAAATAAATTAATAAAAATCTTCTTGTCTTACAGGTCATTTACCTGTCCTTTTTGAGCAGCTCCTTATATAACAGTTCTCAAAGTGTTTAGTCCTGAGACTGTCAGATGAGAAACACTAGAACATCAAGGGTCACACGCTGATAACTTCAACGATACATTCATTTCTCAGAAATGCTTTAATGACCTCTTGGCAAAATTCAAGTAAAGAAAGACCAAAGGAGTAATGCTTTTGCAGTTACATGATGTCCTTAGAAGAAAAAATTAGTAGCTGTAATAAATAAGCAGATAGAGTTATTCAAAATCAGAAATAATAATCTCAAATTCTGACCCTGAGTGTTCTAGTAATAAGATCTATCAGCAGAGAAGGAGTTACCAAATCTAAAGCCTTTAAGATTAGGAAAGACTTAAAGAGTTGAGATCAAAAACCCTGGAGCTTTGGTTTATGAAGACTGAAAGATATTTTAGATGGACTTGTTTGAAGACTTTGAAATGCTGTGAGATGAGGTAATGCTGTAAGACCACAAGAGCTCTGAGGTCTCAGACATCATTGACTTTGCATTTTTGGGTCATTTGCCTGGATTATTTTAGAGTATGCTGCACTTAAAAAAAATCTTAAAATCTTCCCAAGAAATATCTTTAGTTAGGAAGAATAAAGTCCATGATGCCCAAACAAAAATTTATTTAAAGCTCTTCAGAAAGGTGAGATGGAAAAATGCTGTGAAGCAGTGAAACGTAGGATGCGATTCTGAGTGCACCCAGCATCACCAGGATGAAACAGAATTTTCAAACCAGCACAATAGACAACACCAGTCATGATAGCATTGTGTTTCATTGATTTGATTCTCTCCTGCCTCACATCTAATTTATAGCTGTGCAGCTGGTATGATCTAGAAACAAATACCTTGCAGAAACTGTAAATGATACCATATGGTGCCAAGGTATAGACTATTGCAATTTATGAGCCAGAACATTAAACCAAAGAGGGACTGCAGTCAGAATTAAGGAATATGTTCCCAAGGAGGGTATTTTAAAGGCAAAAGTTGACTTTGGCCCGTACCCTTGAACAATGTAGATGTTACATAGGGAACCTGCTGCTATAGCCTAATGGTTCTTCCTAGGCATGGGATTCTCTGAATGCTCTCCAAACACACTTATTTTGAATCTAGAGGAAAAGTGGAAATACAGATAGCATGAGTTAAATCAGGTTTCTGTAATCATATCAACATATATAATCGTACTAAACATATGTTAATTAGTGACCATGAAATAAGGGAGTTCAAGATTTCAAGGGGAATGAGGAAGACAGGTACCAGGACTTGGACTTCAGGAGATCAGACTTTGGCTTTTCAGGAAACTGGTAGGCAAGGTCTGGTAAGAGGCAATTCTAAAGAAAAAATCCAGCTCTGGAGAGCTGGCAGGTCACTAGGGTCAGAAAGCACAAGAACACTCTTTCCTGGTACTCAGGAAAATGAGATGCACCAGGAAATTGGCTTGGTAAGTCAGGACTGAGTTCCAATGTTAAATGGCTGTATACAGAAAGGACAGGGTACAGAGGAAGAATATAGAAAATATATAGAACCCAGGATGGTGCTAAGAAAGCCAATCTGCACTAGAGTTCAAACTGGGAAGGGACATCAAGGGCAACAAGAAGAGCTTCTACCACTGCATTAGAAGTAAAACTAAAAAAAAAGAGGCAAACATGGGCCCACCACTGAATGGGGCAGGTGATTCAGTGACAGCAAATGCAGACAGGCAGAATTGCTCAATATGGCCTTTGTGAACTGCAGCAAACAGATCTCCCAAGTTTTTATATGCAGAGATGGTTTTCAAGGGGAGAAACTATGATCTACGATAGTGGAAGACAATTGAGTCAAGGATCTCTTAAGAAATCCTGACACAGGAAAGTCCATGGGTCAAGATGGCTGCATACAAGGATGCTCAGAAAGGTAGATGATATCACAGAAAGGCCACTCTATCTTCTTAGAAAGTTGTGAAGATTGGGGGTTAAGGCTGGTGTTGCACCCATCTTTATATAAAGAGCAAGAAGGAATGCTCCAGGAAACTAGAGGCTGGTCAGCTTCACTTTGATCGCTGAGAAAATTACAGTGTGTTCTCTTGGAAGCTATTACTGGGCACATGAAGGGCAAGATGATGACTGGGACTAGTCAGCATAGATTAATCAAGGTCTGATCATGCCTGACCAACTTTATTGCCTTCTACAATGAAATTACAAACTCTGTGGATAAGCAGAGAACAGTGCTTGTTATCTACTTTGACTTAAACAAGACTTTTGACATGGTCTCCTGTAGCATCCATGAATTCAAGTTCAGACATTTCAGTCTCAATGAGTGAATTAGTACAAGAGTGAAAAACTGCCTGAATTGTTGGCATCAAAGGGAACTAATTAATGGTTCGTACTGTGCCTGGAGGCCTGTTATGAGCAGAATAACATTGTGCAACTGGCAATATTTGCTAGAAAAGCAGAAAATGTGACAGCCAGACAGTGTTGGAATTCATGAGCAAGATGGACCCCCTTGTCAGAGCATTGCCTGGCTGTCTAGATGCTTGCTTATATTTTAGATGACAAATCTGCTTCCTTTAAGAAATAGGAAATGAAGGTGGGAGACTTACTGCAACATTGAATTCTTTGCAGCATGCAGAGAAAGAAGTAAAGGGTCTTAAATCTGCAAGGTGTGTCCAGAGACTCTTGGCATAGTGAATCTGACAGGACACCTCAAGCCTGTCCTATGAGGATTCCTTAGGGACCGTATTAGGGCGAGGATGATAAGGCAGAAATGTTTCAGGGATAGCAGCAAAGTATGAGTTGATGTGGGGACTCCAGGTAGTGCTCCAGGTCAGACCCATCATGGAGGAGGCTGAGGAATAGGAAAGCCCTCAGGCCACTGCAGAGTTTCCTCATATTTCGTGGTTCCTAGAGGAGTTTAAGAGGAAAAGACACAAAACCAATGCAGCAGCATCCTATTTTTTTCCTTTTGGCAATATACTAAGGCTCACTTTAGGATGACTCTTTTAAATACATATGAAACAGAAAATAAATACTCAGAAACATAAAACTTTTCTCTCCCACCATTCAACTCCACCATAATGACCTGTGGCATAAAGGCTTTTATTACACTATTATCATCTTCCCTTGCTCAACAGAGAACAATTTGGAGTCTGTTGTAACAGGTCATAGAATCACAGAATCATAGAATCATAGAATAGTTTGGGTTGGAAGGGACAATTAACGGTCATCTAGTCCAAGCCCCCTGCAGTGAGCAGGGACATCTTCAACTAGAGCAGGTTGCTCAGAGCCCCGTCCAACCTGACCTGGAATGTTTCCAGGGATGGAGCATCTACCACCTCTCTGGGCAGCCTGGGCCAGGGTTTCACCACCCTCATTGTCAAAAATTTCTTCCTTAGATCTAGTCTGAATCTACCCTCTTTTAGTGTAAAACCATTACCCCTTGTCCTATCACAACAAGCCCCGCTAAAAAGTCTGTTCCCATTTGTCTTCTAAGCCCCCTTTAAGTACTAGAAGGCTGCAAGAAGGACTCCCTGGAGCCTTCTCTTCTTCAGGCTGAACAACCCCAAATCCCTCAGTCCTGTTTCAGACAATGAATTGTCCACAACACTCATCCAAAAACTGTCACTACTTACAGGAAAGATGTTTCATACTGTCCAACGGCCAGGAGTCATGGTTTTAAGTCACATTGTCAGTCCTTAGCATGTCTTCCTCAAATGTCCAAAAAAAAAAAAAAAAAAAAAAATCTAAGTTTTGATCTCAGTGAAATCCTTGGCAAAATTTCTGCTCTACTTAATGATGGCAGGATTTTCCCTTCCCTGGTTATCCCTGGCTTGGCTTTGTTTGTGCCACACTCCAGTTTTTTACACTGTCTCTGAAATCATCAGACCCATAAAGGAATATAAATATTGTATATGTAATAAGAGTTTTGCTTTTTAATGGCAATCTGTAAAGAAAAATACAACGAATTAAGAAAATAGGCAGAAAAGATACAGATGAAGAAGGAGTATGAAGGTATTCCCCTTGCTACCGCCTTGTGCTATGGCAGGGCTAGTAAAGAACCTGTAATTGTGCCCACTGACAGGCTGTCTTGAGAAACAAGCATTTGATTGTGATCATCCTTGACAAAGATATAGGGCACAAGCACCCATGGATGCCTAATTTATGGATTTTTATCTTGTTTTATAAACTGTCTGTAGGGTTAAACTGCTGAAAAGGAAATGCAAAGTGAGCTGGAGACAAGGTATTTGAAAGGCAGAACGCAAGGAAGACTAATAATAACGGTAGACTGAGAAAATCAGAGAGCTAAAAGACTGCTTCAGCTAAATAAACACAGAAGCCTCTGACCTCCTCTGAAATTCAGTGCGATGGTTATCAGTCTGAGAAATAATGTTACTTTATCAGCTCATTTTTAAATGGGCCCAAAGTAACAGGTTTCGATGAATTGTTAGATGTATTTATAATAAAGAACCCTTCAGTTAATCTATGATTTTATTATTGTGCACTGATTGCTGTTGTTTTCTCAAAGGTGGCTTCTCCTTTCCCAGAAGAATTTCCTTTATCTTTCTTCAAAAAAGGCAGTTATCCAAGGGTAAAAAAAAAAGGGGGGGGATATTTAGTCCAGCTGATTTCTTTGGCTCTATAATTTTATTTAAAGGGGGGGATATTTAGTCCAGCTGATTTCTTTAGCTCTATAATTTTATTTTAGCTTTACTTCTTTCTTTTCATCCTGAATCCCCCCATGCAAGTGTTTGACTACAACTTCCAGGCTGGGGTGAACGCTGTAAACTATCAGTATTTATAGAATTATTTTATTTTTCGCCACTGAGCCATGGGGTGAAACGTAGCGTCACTGAGTTTGGCTTCAGGACAGTGAGGAATTTCCATTTCTGGCAGTAGGCTGCTGGGTGACTCGCAGCAAATCACTTTTATCTCACTGTTTCACAACTTTCCCATCTCATGTGGAAGACAAAGACTTTTACTGATGCAGGTGTATAAAGCAGATAGGTCTACATTATGCAGGCTCTTTCCAATCACAAAACAGAAGCAGCTCAGTGTGACTATTATCTCTAACTGAAATATAACAGCAGTTATATTTTGAGTGAATTGAACTGAATGCCTATGAAAATGTGACCCTATAAAATTAGAAGGGTAAGTTTACTGTTTGACAGTGCCCACGTGGAACTCGACAGTGAAAAACAGTTATGACCTCAGACCAAGGTTCAGTCCCGGATCAAATTCTGAATTATGACCTAAGGATTATGCACCGAAAACTATTCTTCAAATTAAGTCTAACAATGCTGTAACACCAAGCTGTTTGGAGAGAACTCATAAACACATAGAAGAATTTCATACAAATCCATATTTACATTTGTATAGTATTATTATAACCACAAATCATTCAGACACCTTTGCTCTCATCAGCCAGGTAACCAACACTATGCCTAGTTAGCAAGTGCTCAAACAAAACTGCAAAACAGGAAAAAATGCAAGCTCAGTAGGGAAAATATCTTTTTTCCAGAGTTGATTTCTTAATAAAGTGAGATTAATTGGCCTGTATTTATATGCAGGGATGCAAGGGATGGCTTCAGCTATGGGACTCAGGCAGACACGCTCCGGTAGCTTTAGCTGCAAAACGTCCTGCAATGTCATGTATGGCTCCTACTCATCTGTTCTGGGGCTATCATTGCCATGGCAGACCAACAGACTGGGGCATGTGTCCAGTCGTCCCCTGCCACTGCCAGGCCCAGGGAGGGCAGAGCGTGCCGAGATGCAGCGATTCACCTCGGCAGCTCAGACACAAATCATATTCCGCTCTACAGTAGTAATTTCCGTGAAAGGAGTACCAGCTGCAATTATTATTAGCAACATCCTAGGTTCCCCCAAGTATGTGCTCTAGATCTTGCCGGGGAGCTTGCCGGTCTGTACATCAGCTGCTAATTATATGAACAACGGCAAGAGTTGTATTAATTAGAAAAAGGTATTTTAAAATACATTTGAAGCAAAAGCTAATAATGGAAGCAAAAGGTACCTGTCTACTTGTTTTGTTCTCACTTTTCATAAAACCACTTTCCCTAGTTCTCCAAAGAAAAGCTTATTGAACATATGTACAGTGGTCGCTGACATACTGGTACATCTTCACGCAAAGGAAGACAATTTTTTACAGTGTCTCAATTCCAGATACAGACTACTCCAAAGACATTCCGTGAAAACACCAAATCAAGTTATATTTCATTTATTATGATCCTAAACATGCTTTGGAGATTTGGAAAGAGTTGTATGGAGAACATTTTTTGGGAGGTATTGTGTTTTGGGTATTTGGGGTTTTTTTTAATAAACAAAACAAAAAAAACTTTCATTTGATTTGGGTAAACACCTAAAGAACAATTTTCTATTTTCCTACATCTTCTTGTGTTATTTCTATTCAATAATAGAAATTTATTAAACTAATTATTTGGTTTCAATTGTGCTTTAAGCTCTTTTCTGTCCTTTTCAGCAATTAGTTCTAGAAAAATTAAAAGGAAATTATAATCAAGTAAAAATATACAATGCTTTTCATGTCAAACAATGCATTTTGATTTTTTTTTTTGGGGGGGGTGTTTTTTCATTATATTTAACCAAAATTTCTAGCGGGACTTAATTTGGAAAAATTAACCCAGCTGTAGTCTGGAACAAGAAGTCTCAGTCATATAACTAATACTGGGTTTGTGTAGAAGTGTAGGTCACTGCAGGATGGTAGCTTAGTAACCGTCCCAGCTGATCAGCTGTCCCTCTTCTTTGGATCAGTTATGGAGAGTGTTCATCACTAAAAAATGAGAAATTGTTAATGGAAAATGGTTTTAAACTATATATGTTGCCAGATGTGTCTAATTCCACTTCCCCAGGTTTCGTGGTTTTAGGTTGTTTGGCTCCTGCTCGCTTTTGTCCTAACTAAATATAACATTTGAAATACACATTCATATGGAAAGTACTGTCCTAATGGTTACATGTCCAGATGTCATTTGGAGAAAGAAATCCGAATACCTTATATGCCATGTATTTTAACTTAAATAATGTTAAAAAAGCAACCTCTGCCTACTCCATAAAATATATTTCATAGTAGTTTCTTTTTCGTAGCATTGTAAAGTAGTATTTGTAGTTTTTATAATCTCTCTGGTCCAAAAGCCCAGAGTGTCATATATCTATCTCTGAATTACTACCCTGTGTGCTGATAACAAGCATAATGATAGAATAACTTGCATGTCCTTCTCAAATATTACATTTTAGTTGAAGCAGGATTTAAACTTATTGGGGTCAGTTCAAACTTTCATTGGATCTGCTAAATATTCAAGGTAAAGGAAGCCTTTCAAAATATGAAATCAATACCTGCATTTAGTGGCATCAGATGGTTGGTTCTCCTTTGATGCTGCTCTGCTCTTCTATCCCTTCTAACACTTCATGTTCCACACCAAAGGCGACACTTCACTTTGAACAACTGGAGTTCAAACTGTGCACAGAAAACGTATTTAGATACTCTGAGTGCTTTTCCCTTCAGATATATTAGGCTTTATAAGATATTATTTTCCTTTAATTCTAACACTACTGCTGCTGAAATAATAACTTTAAAATCTGGCATAGTGTATTTTAAGTACATAGTAAAATAGCACAAGTAATTACACGGTAGTGTAAAAGAATGAGGTAGATGCAGTACTATGAACGATATGATAATGGAAATGTATTTATATGTTGTAATTACAGAATAAGTAGTATATTTTGATTCCTTCTAATGAATTGTCAACAGTGCCTGCAGTTTGATTTAGATAGGGTTATGTCTTTAAAGTATTCTAACTACAACTACTAATGTAATTTCCACAAAGTAGCATAGTGCTATATTTAAAAGTTAATTTTAAGGTAATTATTATTTAAGTACTAATGTCTTTGGATTTAATTTAAAGATTGTAATTGAATGCAAGATTATAATGAATTATTAATGTCTATTATTTAATGTTATTTATAATATCAAACATCTTGTTGATTTTTTAATAAGAAAATAGATGGGTAGATCATTATACAGTGCGAAATTAAGAAAATGAAAGAGATGCATCTTCTCCCTGTTATCTCTGTTTCTATTCCTTCCTTTATTGCATGTTGTTTCACAAGATATTGAAGATCTAATGAATATTCAAATATATGCAAATCCTATTCCAGCACCATACATCATACACACAAAACACATACACTTTACATATAATTACACCCTACATATATCTCTATTTTACAAGACCCTGGTGCTTTTATCTGTTATAGATGGGTTTTTGTAGGAATTGCACTGACCCAAGGAATTGTCCAGATACAAAATTACAGAACATCTAATTAAGTTGGCTATCAAAAACACAAGATGCAGCAACCTATTAATTATCTTGCATTCATCTCCTCACCCATCCTACGCGTGAAAAACAAGCCTTCTTTCTCCTTCATATCTTCACTTGCGAGACAGCAGGGCGTTCAGCTTCTCATTCAACCTTTGGTGAAACTAATTGCTCAAAATTTCTCATTTTTTATATGTGGCACAATGTTACCTGAAGGAGCATTGACTCTTCCTGCTATGTGACAATGTAATATAGAAAGCTGTGCTCTTTTGCTGGTGCCTCCATTTATATGAATTCCCACGACAACCAAATCCTTTCAGGATAACCCTGGAGGCACTTCTTCCCCCTGATAATTTGTCAGCTTTTTGGGGGGAGGAAGTTTTTTGTAGACCTTATCAGAAATCAATCAAAATTGATTCTTACAACACACAAAATTCTGGGTTTTTTAATGAAAATACAAACCCTCTAACATCCCATTCTTTTGAAAACAGGCTGCTGAGTACTGAATGAAACAATTCATCAAAGTATTTAATATAACATAATTGCAGCACAAAAAAACCCCAATTTAATGATTCAGAAAAAAAAGATGTCATAGTCTGTACCTAGTAAAAACTATCCTTGATGTTTTAAAATTAATGAAATATTTTACAACTATCATTTTAACTCTTGTATTCTCTTGCTAGATTAAGTCAATCTTATCACTCTACATCAGTATTCCTCACTACTATTTTTCCTTTACTTTTATCCCTCTCTGTTTTCGTGGCTCTGTCTCTCTTCTGCCTCTACCTTTGTATCATCTGCCTCATGCTTGGCAGCACTAAGACTCGGTTGTGTCCTTTAATGACCTGCCATTTATGCAGTGACATTATGCTGCTTTGGGAAGAGACCTTTCTTCACACTTGAACAACATCGCACGCTATTCCTTTTCTTCTATTAATTTTTGCCTGTTCTAATATTATTGTTTTCTCTGAAAAAACTTCCTTTTACTTTTTTTTCATTATTCACATAACGTTCCATTTTTTAATCTTTTCAGTCTCTCCAGTTTTGCTGTCATAACCTAGTTCAGCTCTGTTTTGGTGACCATGCAGCTTTCTGTGCCACAAAAAAAGAGCAATAAAGCCCAAATGTTAGTTTGTTTTGAATTTTCCCAAATTTCTCTGTTTCTTTTCTTCACTCCACTCCAGTGCTTTTGAGCCATGATTCATCATCTGAACATGTCTTGAAGTGCTTTGCTGCCTAAGAACAAACTGTACCAGAAATAAAAATGCTTTGCTGAATCCAGGTCTGAGAGATGATGGTACTCTTGAGGACAGCAGCCTTTCCTCATAAGAACATGCACTACCTATTTCAAGTAACAGTTTATCAGTATTTCAGAAATGTCAGGATGGATGGTCTCTTGTGAAGAATCGCTGTCTTTAAAGATGTTATATATATATATATTTATAATCATAGAAAAATTTAAGTTGGAAAGGACCTCTGGAGGTCATTGTGTCCAACAGTGTCAAGCAGTGCCAAATCTGAAATTTGGCTTCTTGAGGCCCTGCTCCACCTGAATTATGGAAATCTCAAAGAACAGGCTCTCAGGGCAGCCTGTCCCAATGCTCAACCATCACTTACTCACTAAGAAAATAGTTTTTTCCTTCTGTCCAACCAGAAGTTCCTTTGTAGCAATTTGCCTCGAGTCCTTTCGGTATGCCTCTGCAAAAGTCTGGCTCCATCTTTTTTATGCTCCTGTCCAAGCAGCAGTTGGCAGCAGTTAAATCACTGTTTGGACTTCTTTCCCCAAGCAAACCCAGCGGTCTCAGCCTCTACTTAAATTCATGCTCCAGCCCCTTCGTGGCCTTTCTCTGCTCTCTCTCTGGTTTGCTGATGGCTTTGATGTGCTGGAGACCTAGCACTGGACATAAAGGACCTGAAACTATTACATGAGTCAGTCGCCAAGTGAAAAAATCACTAGCTGCCAAACACTGCATCTGGCTATATAAAGCAAAATGCTGGTAAAGTTCTGCAAAGCCGGAGAAGAACAAGACAGAAATGCCCTCCATCCCCACAGTGAACAGCAAAGCAACAGAAGGGCACCAGGGAAATTCAAATTATGAAACATTCTTGATGAAATATTAATAAAACCATACTATGGTCTTAATTGCTATAATTTAACACCCTGTATGGTATAAATATTTTAGAAACATGGTAAAATGGAACATTAAGAAGGGGTCAAGGGATAATAATATACATTAATCTTGATTGGCGGAGATGTATACCTCATACTTAATTTATGTTTATACTACTGTTCTGTATTCATTTTTTAAGAGTAGTGGGAAGAATAAGCATACACATATATATTGAGACATGCATGTTACGTGAGTATGTGTAGATTAGTGCAGGTATTTATAAAGTAAAGGGCTCTGGCATATGATATATACGTTTAAAAAAAGGAAATTTAAAATGCTTTCACAAGAGCATCTTCTCCTATAGAAACCAGTCACGGATCTAGCAGTCTGCAGAAGCAAAGAGGTCGGGAAATATGCAAACCACTTTCTCACAAAATTCTTTCCTGAGGGAGTCATCATCTGTACTGCCCTGGTAATGGCCACCTTCCTTTTGCAGTAGCAAGTATTTCTTTTAGGGCTGGTTTCCATGTATTTGCAGCAAGGGGAAGCTCTGGAAACAAGCCGGTGCTATGGCCAGGCGGGCAGGGCTGCTTTGCAGCCTGCCTCGGGCAGGAAGCCTGCCCGCCAAAGGGAGCAGTCGCAGAGAAGTCAGAAAATGTTCCACCACGCTTTTAACTCTCCTATAGATTTTCACCCCATAAGGAAGCTATTGTGCTAATTTCTGCAGAAAATAGCATGCAGAAATTGCTTGAAATTGCTGGCACTCTAATAGTGACCTATGCCCACGTACACATAAAGCGGATAGGCATTTCATTTACATTTATCGTAAATTGTACGCAGTAATGATTTCTATGTGTTAAATTGCATAATCCATACAAGTCTGACAGTCTCATAAAGGCTGTGGGCCGACGTCCTCTTGTGAATGCATCAGCGCCAATGACAGAGGTTATCGTACCCTTGACAGAGGTTACGGCCGTCTTGTATCCGCTAGTGGAGCTGCTCCCGTGGTCGCTCTCTGAACCACGTCACTCAAAATTTGCAGCGTAAACTCAAATAGTTTAAATAGCAGATTTTTTGCTAATGATGCACATTTTGCCAAAAAAAAAGGATAAGGGGCTGCTCACAAGAGTGTGTAGCTGGCATTTCGAGGGACAGCAAACTCCCTCAGCAGCATGGCTAACTGCGGGTACACAGTCTGAGTCCACAGCCTCACTCTCTGACAGTTATCTATCTTTACTTCTAATATTTCTGCAGTTGCTTTCTTAAGTTGATTCCTTACCAAAAAAAAAAAAAAAAAACCCCAAAAAAACAAACAGCATGACAGAAATGTTTTCCTTTCTGAACGTAACATTCTCCCACAAAGTGCACAGAGATCTGAGATACAGAACGGCGTCGTGCCCGATGAGAGGTTTATAATCTGGTTTATGATCCGCTTGGATTGAACTGGCACCACAGGGAATGGGACAGTCCGGGTATCCTTGTCTTTACGCTTCCTAGACATGTCATAAAAAATGGTTTCGTAGCATTGTTAGAGGAGAGAGGGTGCCAGCAGAAGCTCATGCCAATAAGTACTGGGTTAAGCCTACCGCAAAAGAGAGACCGCCCCGTCGCACCAGTTACACACCAGTTACAGAAAAGGAAAGCTTTGCCTTTGCTTCCAGCGCTTCCGGCAGCGCTGATCAGAGTGCCCTTTCCTGCCATTTCTCCTTATTTTAAACCTTGTCAATAAGTCTCTTCTGCTCCTCTAAACAGTGCAATGGTGAAAGTGCTGCAGCTTTTAAAGGATTTATAAGGCTTAGCTGATCAAATCACTTGCTGTGCCAAAAAAATAAGAGAAAGAATGTTGTGTGGATGGATGCTGTTTCGGTATTCTGCTGTCGTGTTGCCTGGTGTCAATTCCTCGTCATCCGTACTCCTCCCTATAGCCATTTACTGTCTCCAGGTGTTTGGTAGATACAAGCTCTTTTGCACAGGAACCACCTCTTAGTTGTCTGTTTGCACAGTGCCTTTCCCATGATGATTCTGGCCATGAGAAGAATTCGTAGGTGATGTAGTAATAATCATAATATTTTGCGTATCCCCGGGATCTGCGAAGTGGCCGTTCTTCACACATTTAGATCTTCCCTGTTAAATCCTTCCCCTCGTTCCCATCAAATGTGCATGCCTGCACATCGCACATTGCACACATGCACATGCGAATTCTGTAAATGCACGTAGGACCCAGTTGTCTCTGTAGACAAGCATTTATCTTCCTTATTTTGCACTTCACCCCTCCAAGGATAAACATAATGTTTTTTTATTACATGATTAAAGTCTATATTCTTCTAAAAATATTAGGCCAATATTTCTGAACTATAAGCAGGCTTCACTGATTCTTCCACTTTTTGCTGATTTTAAAGAAATTCTTTTCAAGGTAGCAAAGTAGCCTTCAAAGTTTTCATTGAGGCAGAATTATGAAAAATTACTGTGAGAAACGATGGGCAAGTTAACGTCGTCCCTATTCACTCTCACCTGAAAGCTTTATTGTGACTCCTGTTACCAGTGGCATCCTGGGTAACAAATATTTTCATTTCATTCTGAGGCAGAGCAAATAGATTTCGTTAGTGAATGACCTTGTGCATTAGCTGTGTTATTCATGATTTAGTGAGCCAGTCGGTTGAAATATTGCTAATGTTTTCCCAACTCAGTCTTGTTACATTTGTGCCACGAGGATGACATTAAGTGTAGTTGTAGATGAATAACAAATAACATCGCTTGAAGTTGTGTTTTGGATCATTAAAGAAATGAACCTACAGGGTACTGTTTTATTAACTGAGGAAATGACTGAAAAAAATTACAGTTCTTGAATGTGTAATTATTAAAAAGAACAACAGTTTGGCATGCTGAAAATTAGTGGTGGTGCCCCTTAATTTTTTTGTATACCAGTGCAAAAACACTACAGTGTCCATCCAAAGGTTTTGGCAGATTTTAAGTAAGAGTAAGAATAATTCATACATTTCAGGCTGTTTATGTGAAAAGACTCAAAGTGGTGCCAGCAGGAGAATGCTAAAAAAGTACAGCATAACAAAGACGAGGATTAATAATTAGAGGCCAGTATGTGTATTTTTCAATATTATATATTATCATATCAGTGAGGTTCAGTGTACTTTCCAGGGAGACCATCAGGAGGAGTGGATCGCATTTTTAAAAGTCCAACAACTGTTCTTGGTTTTCTTTTCCAGAGTGCTGTGGTTTGTTTTATGTTAAAAAAATAATAGAAGCTATATAAAAAGTAGCTGGCTTCTGGAGAGATGGTTTAGTTCTTTCCATTGCCCCAATAACACATCATCTATTCCAAAGAAGACACACAAGGTCAGTTAATTTCCAGATAACTGGGTGTCCTGAATTTCTACAAAACTACAACCATAAGTACCAACTTCTGGCTCACTTCAGTGGTTCTTTCTGCTTATAAACCACACCAGTTAATATTGCTAGAAAAGCGAGAACAGGGGAGAAAATTTTAATTCAGATATTAGTATTCCTGGACTCTTGGTAGGCAACTATTTTTGTTGCTATTAGACAAAGATATAAGTTTATAATTTTTCTACTTTTTCTAAAGCATTTGAAGGACAAGGAGTGGATTTTATGTAAAAGTTTGTATTTTTAAAGAGGACAGATGGTTCTTATTTAAAAATAATAAATCTCCAAAAGGAGATGCAGTGGATATCCTGAGGGATCAAAATGAAGTATATGGAAGGAAAGAATATTCGAAGAGAAGCAGAAGGCAAATACAAAACTAGAATATGTAGCTACCCTTGAAAATCTGAGTAGCTGCTATTATCTGTTTGATTTTTTGGTAGTATTTTCATCACAAGAAAATTAAAGCAATCTGTTGAATTCTTAACTATAAATAAAAGAAGACAGCAAAACTGTTCTTTTATAATGCTATTCCAAATGCCTGTCTTTTAAAAAGGAAAGAAAAGTAGCTGTGACCTTAAGCTTTTGTTATGGAGTGTTACTTTCCACAGTCTTGTGAAGGTGAGGAGGCAAAGACTTCCCTGCACTAAGAAGGGCTGAGAGAGGTCCAGGTGGTCCTTCTTCCCCACCCATCCCCTGGGACCACGAATCTTGCCTTCAAGTTTATAAATGTTAAGATTGAACACGTGATGGCGAACTTTAATGTTAAGCTAACTGGGACTCTAAAAAGTACAATTAAAAGTTGATCTAGACATAGCAATCAGCCCAGAAAGAAAGTTGCTGAGAAAAATTGTCTGCATTTGCACCGGTAGTCATGCCAGTTTGGTCCACTTGAAGGTATTCTGCTCTAGCTTCAGCTCAACATACTACAGGTTGTTTTATCTGCATTTTCTGTACAGAGCTGAAACTTGTCAAAGAATATTTATGTGAAGAAATTTTGATGTGAAAGGTGGAATGACACTTCTTTTTTTCATTTTCTGCTAACACTGGCTGAATTGGTACACCTTTAGCTATAAATAATGAATAAGTGTTTTAAATATGCAAGCAAATTTTTACATATGTGCTGCACTCCATCAGGTAATGTGCAGCATTGAATTGTCTCTGTTAAAATGGTCAATAGTATTAAAAATTGTCACTGTTAAGAATTCACTGAAACATATTCTGTATTTGTAAAAAATACATAGCCAAAGCATGGTTATTTTTGTTGTTAGCATTCAAACTCTTCTATAGATGGATATCAACTTCCTTATATTATTTAGGAGAATATTTTGAAAAATTGGTTTCTGAAGCTCTGCAGGAAAGTATTTAGAATAGATAAAGGTTTTTCATTTCTACAGTTTGAATTCATATAAACTAGTTTTGTTCATACTTCAAGAACAGAACCATCACATTGACACCACACCTTGAAAATTCTTCTCTGTAGCCATGGCATTGTCTACAGGAGAGTTTTACTGCTGAAGTATTTTTGCACTTATATACATATGTTTCTTACAAGGGTATGCCTGTGGGGAAAAAAACCTGTTTGGCCCAACGGGCCTTTCTAGGCTTATATTTATATACGACGAATAAATGATACCTATTTCAGGATGGGATAAGTCAATCCCTCGCAATACCTAGCTGACTAGTGAGGGAACCTTGACTGATTTCTTGGTTGAGAGAGCAATGTTTGTAGAGATGGATCCCACCATTAACAAAAAAGCTCCAGAGAAATACAAAAATGTTATTGCATTATCCCAAACTCCTCAACTACGATTTAAATGTCATGTTTTAGAATAGCAGTGTGCTCATGTTAAAGGACAGTTAAGGGAAAACATACAATTGAACAGTATCTATTAAATAAGTAAAAATAAATCAATGCAAGCAGTCAGGCGGAAAGAATGTGTTTAAAATACATACCTAATCTATGCAAACAGGCAGCTGTGTGAGGTCCTGATGTATCAGGTCTTTGCTGCTCTATCCTTGAATATTATCTGACCATGGGACATTAGGGACGTGGGAGGTAGATGGTTTAGAGAGAGAAAAATGACATTGTTTCAGTGACTGAATTTAAAAAATATACAGCTCTTCCTAGCTACTCAAGTATGGGCCAATTTTTCTCTTACAGCAACATGCAATGCTGCTATTTACCTGACAGATGGATTTGGTGTGTATTTTTTGACCAGAACTAAAGACAAACAGAGATGGAAAATTCCTTGACTGTGTGCATGGAGATTCGGCTGCCTTGTACCAAAAACTGTGGGAATGCAAAGGTGCACTGGGAGTGGTGAGCATGGCCTGAATTTCCACCTGCTGGTTTTATTGGCTAGAGCAGGTTGTAAAGGATGCGTGCCCTCAAAACTGCTGGAGATGCAAACAATATTTTAAATTACTCCAGGCAGCAAAGTACTGCATCTGAACAGATTGAAATCTGAAATGTTGATATCAGAAATTAAATTAATGCACGTGAGACGGAAACAATATCTAATTAAAATAATTTGAAAAATTACTTGAAAATTGAATATGACATAATATTTAGCAGGCTGTCGCTAGCACAGCTATGTGACTTTGACTTTTCTGCAACCATTTTCCTTCCAGGCTTGGCTTCCAGTTAACTAGAAATTACACATGAAGCAACTATCTCATGCCATCACCCAGTAAAGATTGGAAGACAAAATACCTTTTGCCTGCATCCTGTGTACTTGTCGCTCACTAACTGAAGTGTAAAATTGAGTAAAGGGACCCTTCCTCCCCTTGTATCTGGACACGAGTTAGTCATTTTTGTTTCAAGCTGGAGCATTTCGAATGCTCATGTTGTGGTTTTGATTTATTTACTTGCAGCCTGATGCTACCCCTGACCAGGGAGAGGAGTTACAGATTCACGGATTTGCTGTAGCCACTGGAGGAAGTGCCCAGGGCTGGGCACAGGTTCTCCACACACCACCCCGGAGATGTACACCAAAGTCAGGGAGAGTTTATCTTCTATTCCAGAAAGTCTATTCGTCTGAACATGGTCATACCTAACTATCTAATTCAAAGTTCATTAAAGTACTTTTTAATTACTTCCAGCAAAGGAAAGGGAATGAGGTGGGAAAAACCCGTGTAACATCGGGCTGTTCCATAGGGAAAAGACTTAGAGAGTGCTGAACCGACGGTGTGGTTTTCCTCTGTCCCATTCTCATTTAGTGGTCTGAATGCCTCAGCAGTTTCAGGAGGTGCATTGACTGTGCGAAGGCAGGTTTACTCTGGGACTGTGTTCTTCTCAACACGGGGAGAGCCCAAATATTATGGGAATCCATTTTCACTGAATTGCAAGGGACCAAGGTTTTAGTATCTTCTGCGTATATGCATGGCACAGTGTGTAGGTCTGCCAAACATAAAGGTAGTCTTTCTGGTCGACCTTGTGAAGAAATTTTCCATATAATCGGGACATTCTTCGTAGGGGAGGAGAAAGCAAAGACTAACTTGATGTAAATAAATGCAACATCTGCTTGTCATAGATTTGTGAAACTCGTTAAAAAGTGAAAAGCTATAACACTTACCATCTCTCTGGATTGCCCTTCCTCCTTTTCCCTTTCCTTTCCTCAAAGAGGGAAAAACAAACGCAATTCTTCTGAATGTGGCTCTATGAAAGGAGATTTGCAACAAGCTGATGGCAAGAAGGTGGTTGTTGTAGAATTCATCTGACAGCCGACAGTAAATCTGAACTAATTGCCCTCCATCACTTTATTGACTGGAGGTCGAGTCAATATAGTTAGTGAGTCTAGGGCATGAATTGGCTCATTCTAAAATGGGCATGTAATAGAGGTCAGGGGAATCACATGTCTGTAAGTACTTGGTTTTTTTCTTTTCTCCATTTAATTAAATACAGCACACCCTCAAATTCAGACTTACAGCAGAAAAATAAGGTTTCCTTGTGAGTGATACCATCTTCCCACAAATACTTTTTGTATTTAAGGATAGTTTCTTCTCTGGAGCAGGTAAATCCTGCAGCAGCACAGGAGACAGACCAAAGAAGCCTCCTGCAGAAACCCTTCCTTCGTTTCACTTGTGCCAGCGTGTGCTCCCACGGGTAAGCCGGAGGGTGCGGTTGTGCTTGGCAACGTGCTTTATAGAGATATAGTAAACCTTTGTGAACCATTCATTTCTCAGGGCTGCCTTCTTCCAGAAATGCTGTAATGAGGCTGGAGGTCTGCTCAAAGCCGTGTATAACTTGCTTCTCCTAATAACCGATGGACTCCAAGGTTAAACCTGCCAACTACAAAACTAGACACTCAAATTCCTGACTAAGCCACTGACAGATAACTTTGACAAAGGAAATGAACGTTAGCCCTCAGAAAACACATCAGACCTCCCTCAGGTTAGTGAAAACTATGAACAGTGACAATCCCTACCCTTAAAACACTCAGTAACACCCTCATCGTGCTCTCTAATAGAGCAAAGCCATTAAGTTGTCCCCATTGTAATTTAGATCACAGAAGAGACTTCCACAGATTCTTTCAGGTTAAAATAACTGGTATACAGAGAGTAGGCAAAATTATTCCACTGTAGCTACGTGCTTAATTATATGGAATACTGCATAAATTGTCAAGTGCAAAGAATTATTCTGATAAATTAAAATACTAATTAAATAGGCTATTGCAGAATTTTGAGACCATTATAGGGCTCCGCTTCTTCAGGTAATTTGCATATCCTTCATCTAGTGAATTTAATTTAAAGGCCTCCTTTTTTGTGTGTTTGGAAGCCCTTTTTGTTTCAGTGAAAGATTAAAAAAGGGATTTATATGTTGCTAACTGGGTTGGTTTGGGGTTTTTTTTTGCTTTTTTTTTTAATAGCTGTTTTTATTATGCCTCTTTGCTGATGAGCTTGTCAGTTCTCCATTAGTATTTTAGGACTTTAAACTGTGGCCATAAAAAATAAACTTTGATGGAATGTGCAATATACCATGTTACCCAGAATTATCATTTCCAGTTCATAAAATTTGCAACAGAAACATCATCTGCTGTATACTTGTACTGGAATAAAAGCTAGCAGGTAGTACACTAAAATACTATTTAAAAATTTAGGCCAATTTTCAAAAGATTAGTAGCTTGTTCTAAATATCTGTATTTATTTTCCCACCACTTCTTCCTCATCTATCTATAGGCTATCAACTACTTTTTATTGTCTTAAATTCTCAATTATAGTTAGGCATAGAAAAAGTTAAGTAGTTATATTCACTGTTCATCAGCTTCAAAGAGCTACTTGATATGTGGTTGATGCTTCATCTTCAGCATCACTCTTTTTGGCAGAATTTCTTGACCTTCCTGAACTGCTTGTGGAGTTCAAGGTTAGCTAAAATATGCTCCTGTACACACCTGGAGTGAACATGCTGGAGACTCTCTGCTGTGTCTCTCCACAATCTGACAGTGCCTGAGTTTGACCATTTTCAGGTTATGATTTAATCAATAACACATCGTGCCTTCATGCCTCCTAATTTTGGCAGGGTTTATGTTAGCACGGCTGTCAGAGCTGTCTTTTGTGTCTTAGCCAATATCAAGGGGGAAAGGGGAGTGTTAAGCAAACTTTTTTTGTTGTTTTTTAATATCAAAGCTTCAATAATTAAAGTCTGCAGGAAACCTATATAAAGGAGGTCAAATATGTAATAGTAATTATAAAATTCAGCAATCCAGCAGACCCAATATTTTCTATTAACTGTTCATGTGGTAGGAAATCACACACTGGGATTTAAGCCTTGTTATTTACTGATAGCCATTTATTTTGCAGCCGCTCTGCTGTGCAGTTGTCTTTATTCTAAGCTACCAAAGAATCATTTGTCGGACCATTCAGTTTCTTTGAAGGAGGCTGTGGAGCTTTCTGGTTTTATAGAACTTCCAAATTTTTACATGTGGTAGAAATCTGCCTTTAATGTGTATGCTGGGTGTGAGGCAGTGTGGTAGCATGGCATATCTTTGCAACAAAATGGCACAACCAAAAGGGGGAATGTTGTTACGTGACATGGCAGGTCATCAGCCGTCGGTCATCAGCCGTCGGTCATCAGCCGTCAGTGAAACACCACAGTCCAGGGTGCATCTCAAGGCTGAAAATCAACCTTGCTGGCAAAGATTTACTTCTTTTTGGAAAATTCATACGCACAACACATACAGCACAGTGAAAATGTAGCCTCAAACCGTGTGGTCCAGGCAACTATCCTTTTCATGTGGTCCCTGCAATTCTGGGTGGAATAAATATGTTTGTGAATGTGTAAAGCATGGCGTAAGTATTAAGTATATAAGTATTGTAAGCAGGTTTTAGGCTGTCATCCATGAAAACATGCATTTAAGCTTTCTTAGCTTGGGACTCCATGTTCCTACCTGCTTAATCGGTGGCATATTAAAAACAAGAAAAAATAAAGCTATGTGGGTCTAAAAGGTGGACAGAGCTTTCCTCTCCATTTATAATGAGCAATATTCATCCCTTTCTGGATGGGGGCATGTCAGAAAAGTTTCTCCGTATTAGAATTGCTTGAGGTTTCACTTCTTGAGTTTTTGCACATGCAAACTCTCAGCAAAATCTTTCCACATTTTAGATATATGAGGTGAGATTGAGCCCTAATGATATGACTCACCTCTGAAATAAATGTAAGTCATTTCTGTTGCACTTTGGACAAACTAAATAAAGTATCAGTTCACAATAATATTGCTTCTGAGAATTGTCTGCTGCAATCTGAACTGGTTTGAATGTGTTTCAAATGGCAACAATTAAAGAGTATTTTTCACAAATGAAAGAAAAATATTCCTTTCAGTATATTTATGTAAATTTACAGTGTACAATATGTTCTAGCACACTTCTTGTCCTTTCTGTAGGAACGTTTCCTTTAGGCGACTTAAATTGAAAAGCTGAGTCTATCCAAATTGTGTCTGTAATCAAAGGAAAGAGATGGCTGCCTGCAGATGTGTGTGAGACACGTGGGATGACTCATCGTATTAAATGTCCATCTCCTTCCATTGACTGCAAGGAGAACCTAGATGAGTCACTTGGATTACGTGGTCAATGACTAGAGGGCCAAAGGGAGGCGAGTTTAACAAGGCTGCAAGGCTTCATTTCTACTCATAAATAAATGTGTTGCCATGCTCTTCAGAGGTGGGAAAGTTTCCACTGAAGAAGTGAACTTTCCACTGAGAACTTTCCAAGCATGCTGTGTATGTGTTAAATGTGTATAATACTGTGTATACAAGGGAACTAGAATTGGTTTGGCTTTCTTTTTCACATAATAAGGAACAATTAATGGCATACCTATGCGTTCGAAAAACAGACTAGCAGAGTTGCTATCAGGGAAAGATATTCCATAGATGCACAGGTAGGAACTGTCATGAATTTACTGAGGGAGTAAAGAAGGTTTGTTATATTGTAAATGCTGCAAAATCATGCCTATTCCAGCTTTCCTTTAACTCTTTCAATCTTACTTTTCCTTACAGCCCTAAACAAAGAGAAGCTTGAAAAAACAACTGGACTGAAAATTCTGCAGACCGGTGTGGGGGAGGTAAGTGGCTTGGGGGCATTTTACACTCTCAAAAACATTTTAATTGTTGGGTTTTTTTAAGAAATACTGGAGCTCATAAACATTTGTGAGCTACCAGTCTGATAGTGCTAAGGGCCTTTTTATGATACAGTTGCATCTGTCAAAATACAATCTGCTGCACAAATAGCACTGTATCCCACAGAGAAAAAGATACCATCCTTATGAGAAAAGTGCAGCCGGCTTTAAGAAATGCAGTTTTTTGCTTTGTTGTATCACAGGAACAAAATCCCCAAAGATGAGCACAGCAACTGAAGTCATCGTATTATTCCCCTTGGTTTTGATGGAGTGCTATCTCATCTAAATCAATGAAAGTTTAAATTTGGGGTAAAGAGCCTTCAGATGTTAGAGAGAATCTGACAGTGAATGACTTGCTTATTTTGGATGTAACCTGAAGCATAAATAAAACATGTGTCTGTTATTATGGTGATATCACCAAGCAAAAACTCCACTAAGCAGTTCATCATTTATTAATAAAGATGATGCTATCTGCTAAGAACTTTGTACGAACTACAGTTGATTGTTAATTCTCATGCTAATTTTGTGTACATAGTTGTCTGTGGGGTTTTTTTTTTTTCATTTAAGTAATTTTCCTAGTGGTGGATGCTCACAGGGATAGACAAATGCCTTTTTTTTGTGACTACATTATTCTCAGTATTAAGAATAATGAACTACTAACTTGTAATATCCTGAAAGAGTGTTTACCTTTTTTTTTTCTTTTTCTACTGATTTTCATTTTTTATATTTCTAATTTTTACCAGTTCATGACTAAGAACTTAACTTGCCAGGATTTCCGAGGTTCCTTGTGTAACTATTGACATTATTAAGAGACTTGGTCCTGAAAAGGTACCAACACTGACACCTGCTGAGATGATCAGGGTCATAAGAATGCGTGTAAAAATTAGAAATTGGAAACAAACATAGGTGAGAACATCGGAAAATGAAAGACAGCGTCTCTCCTTAACTGGAGTTGGTTTAACTAGTTGAGGTTCTCAAGGGTGCTTAAACTCAAGAGCTGGGAAGTGTATCCTGCAGCATGGCTGTGCACCTCAGGCTGTGTGCTGACTGAGGACAGAGTAAAGCTTGCATTTGTGCTATCCACAAGCCCTGGTTTCTGCTAAATAACAGGAGCACCAGGACTGTGGCACATTCAGTAAAATTTTACCCAACAGGACTCCTCATCCTAATGAAATCACTAACTCCATGCAATTTGTCTGATTCCAGTTATTGAATGGATTCCAGTTGGCTTAAAAGTCATCTGGGAAATGAAAACCCACTTCACTTCAGATGCTTACTGTTAAATGAATTGTTATCTTATATGTGGTCGATGGAGAAAGAAAGAACTTTTGGATATTTTAAATGCAAAAAGTTTTCACCTGTTAAATGCATCATTGATCCACGTTGTAGCAATAGGGTTGTTGTAACCATGGTTGTCTAAGGATGTACTGGAGGTATAGCCTCGATAAAGCCTAGCTTTTTTTCAGACTAGCTAATAGAACTAGAAAAAAAATGGACAGATTCTTAGGCTAGAGATCTCCTCAGCCTGGTTCTTGTGCTCAGTTTAGTAAAGGCACTGCAGAACTCACATCCCATATATTTAGGCTATCATAGCTTTCTAAAGGCTATTTCAGGTTACATCTAACTATGTTAATCCAGTTTTGCAGTTTGTTTTTATTCACCCTGGTGTTTAACAGTATTAAAATAATAGAAAGTACATATTTTGACATAATGAAGGAGACTTTTGTTTAATAAGGACTTCTTTTTCTTTGCACTGTAGGAATGGAATTATATGTAATGTTAACTGTAAATCAAAGTCAAATGCTCAAATCAAAAGTACTTAGAAAAAACTCTTTAGTTTCAGAATGAGAAATGGCCTTTTTGTTTGGACAGTATGTCAGATTCATGACAAAGTTAATGGATATATAATCTTCACTTGCAGGACTGTAAAATAAAAAGGATTGATTTTGCATGGCAAGTTTCATATCTGAAATAGCTCAAGAGAAATATAGCCGAGATACTAGTGGCAAATGGAGCAGCTGTATAAACAAATGAAGGAACTGTTCTAAGCTCAGCAATAATTCATGTGTTGCTCTGGACAGTGGAATCTGTTTGAGGTGTTGATCTATGATAACAGCATTTGTGCCTCAGTAAGAAATGCACGGACACCAGTGACTACCCAGGCCTTGGCTGCGGCAGAAGGAAACTGTCTCTTTCCCTGTGGAGAAGAGAAATGCTTCTCAGAGCTACTCAATCTCTCACTTTCTCCTTCTATCTCAGGAAGAGCATTTCAAAAGCAACAACAGGTTATAAAATTCACGCCAAACTTAGTTAGACATTCAGTCAAGTCCAGGGAGGGCTGATGAATAGCTGTTATGTCACTGCATAAACATGTGCTACGTAGTCATTAACAATATGGGTCTGGAGTCTGCCACAGCTGCAATACCGTTCATCATCTTTGTGTCATGTAAAATTTCCACAGCTTCTTGAGTTTTTTGGATAGAGCTGAGGTTAGCTGCATTCTGACAACATAGCGTAGGCTCTGCTTATAGCAGGATTAAAAACGAGTTCCTAAACTGCAACACCAGAAGCTGCTCATGTGTCAGGATGTTGTCTCAAAAGTTCTATATGTTTCATGGGAAGGTTGGGAAGGTTTGGAGGATATAGTGCAAAGCATTGCCTGGACTGCAGGTGAGCAGAGCTTCTTTCAGGTCATTGTGGAACAACGGACTCTTACTGGTGCTTCAGTACTTAAAGGGTACTTGCTTAAAGTAAAGTACTTATAAGAAAGATGGGGACAGGCTTTTTAGCAGGCGCTGTTGCAATGGGACAAGGGGTAATGGTTTTAAACTAAAAGAGGGTAGATTTAGATTAGAGATAAGGAAGGAATTTTTGACAATGAAAGTGGTGAAACCCTGGCCCAGGTTGCCCAGAGAGGTGGTAGATGCCCCATCCCTGGAAACATTCCAGGTCAGGTTGGATGGGGCTCTGAGCAACCTGATCTAGTTGAAGATGTCCCTGCTCACTGCAGGGGGGGTGGACTAGATGGCCTCTAAAGGTCTCTTCCAACCCAAAGATTCTGTGATTCTGTGATTCCACAGCACAGCCACCTCAACACCTAAATGATGCCAACAGAATATTCAACAGTCCAGGGATGCAGAGAGTTGGATTGGAGTTTGATGTGCTGTGTGCCACTGTTAGTGTGCTAATTATTTTGGCACCTATCTTGTTTGTAAGAATGCTGTTATATCAGAAAACCAGGAATAACTCTGCTGTAAAGAAAACCAGTGCCGACACTGAAATCCTGAGGATGTGTGCATTGTTGTAGTACTGACTACCTCTGGAATTATATTTCCTAAGAAGTTTATTTTCTATTTGGAGTTTTCCAGCACCTATAACAGCTCTAAAACTTCCTATACAGTAGCCCTCCAAGATTTCTTTGAGTCGCTGTCATGCATGATGTTTGTGCCACACAAATTCATCGTGAGCTTTTCACACCTTCTTGGTTATTCAGATACAGTGAAGCTGCTGTTGTCTTTGAGGTATTTTCTTTTGATTTCCCACACATGAAATAAATCTCTGAAGTCCTAAGGTCGTCTTCAGAAGTTCAATAACCTCCTATAGTTGAGTGTATGTAAGGTATGAATGTAAGTGTTGTGTCATCTGTATGTATATTTGCATAATACCACAAGAGGCATAGTGCTGGTAAAAAAAAAAACCACACAGCATAAAAGAAAAGCTAAAGAGCATTTAAGCAGGACCGTAACTCCATTCTCCTATCTCACAACTTGATGTGGACCATTATGTTTTGCAGAAATAAGAATTGAACTTGTTGCTCTGCATGGCTGAGCACCCCTGTGAGATCTTGGGGACAGCATTTGGTCTCACACGGAGGGAAAGCCTCCTTAGCAGCAGCACGGCTCCGCCTGAGTCCTGCTGAGTTCAGGATTCAGTGGGCTCGGGAGCCCCAGTCCCACACAAATATTCGTCCAGCTGGACTTGTACCCAGGAGCTCAGCAGGCACCATGAACCACAGCCCCGCGCAGAAGTCACTGAGTAACCTGGAAATCCTTCCACATCCTTTAGGAACTTAACAACTTCTTTCTTTTCACATAAGCACTTGTGAATTATTATAAAAGTGCAGTATTTTTCAGTTCAATTCCACGCTGAGCTTGGCTGTGACTGGAGTTTGTCTGGTTCAAATCCAGCTCTGGTTTATGAAATTTCAAATAATAGTTCAAATGCAGTGACTATGGCATGCAAAAATAACTCTTTATCCAGCTTTTGGCTGAATTTTTTTTTCAACAATTTCAGAATAACAGGTCAGGCTCTCCAGTGGCTCAGGAAAGTGTAATGATTCAAATCATGTTTTGGAGTCTAAGAGTCTGTGATTTGAATAATAAATGATCTGAATCAAGGCCTGAAACAAGCCGAGGGAATGGCACTGTTTCTGTCTTGAGCTGGTGAAATAGCACCTACTCTGGAACACATTATTTTAAATTAACTCTTTCAATTTCCCAGTAGGGCCACACAAAATACACTCATCACTGGAATTGTACCTTTGTTTGTAGGATTTGAATCATGGTTCTCAGATGGCAGACATGAGAATTAGAATAGTTTTCTAAACCAAATTAAAATATCCCAAAATATTTGTGAAATAAACACTTTGCCATACCTCTGGATGTTCTAAAATAGAGCAGTGATATTTTGACATGTTTCAGGATATTCTGATTTACGGATGTTTTGATAGGTGTAGAATTATGTTGATGCTGCATAAAGTGATGTTACTACAATAAAGAAATCTGCATTTAAAAATTCTAATGAAGCTAGAGGACATGATAAGACAGGCTTTCCAGTGATGTGCAAGCCTCTGAGGCAGGAGTCAGATTTAGGACTTATTAACTTCCTTAATGTCACCAAATTTTGTCATTAATGTCTGTGTATCCAGATTTTACCCAGAATGATATTGGAAATCCATAAAAAATTGGAGTGAGTGCAGAACCTGACAAATCATTTGCAACTGCTGAAGAATAAGCTGAAGAATAAGGTGTCAGCTTTTTCTGATCTTCTCCGACTACTGGGTAGAACGCTAAAGGTTGGCTTTTGGCTTGTAAAGACCAAATTAGCCTGGGATCTCCTCCTGCTGCCTTTCCTCCAGTGACACCCCGGCAACCAGCAAACACTCCTGATCTGGAGCAGGTATGGTGCCCAGAGGTGCGCTGGCACAGGAAGGGACGCCGTACCCAAGATCGCGTAGGTAAGGTAGCTCCGATACCGACCGCGGCGTAGGAACAGCAGCTGTGCCTGAATAAATACTCAAGTTTTAGCCCAAGTCACGAGTAAGTTTTTCAACCTCCATTGAAATCCACCCTTTTCTTATCAGAATGAATTAGGCTGAAGCCAAGCACAGGTGCGTACGAGGGAACACGTCTCTGCCATACGGTGTAAGCATTCCCAGACCAGGGGACTCCCGGGAGGGCTTTTTCCACGAGTCTGCTTCCGGCATCTTTTCCTACAAAACCCAAGGCTTAGAGGTCAGAAAAGTGAGTTTTTTCCTGTTACATGAAATCTGGGATTAGCGATCCTGCAGACGGCTCTTGCTGTTGGCTTTTGCTGATCATTGTGGCTGTGGTGATTAGCAGTCGAACGGAGATTTCCAGAAGGACAGTGTTTTGGAGCAACTTACATTGCTATGGGCAAGGCATGTGCCAGGTCACAGATGGGCTCTTTGCTTTAAGGCATGTAACTTTAAGGCTATCTTTACAAATAAGAAAATTAATCGTTAAATGAAAAACTGTTAGGAGTACAATCCTAGAAATATTCTTGGTAAAGGCACAATGAGTAAGATTTACATTATGTCACACAGAGAAGTTACAGATTCTGAAGCTGTGTAACCCTTAAAAATTCATAGATTATATTTTACATAGAATGCTGCCAGTCATATACTACTTTTATGGAGTTTTACTGACAGTGAATAATATCTCGCTATTACAGTTTTGTGAATATACATGTATAGTAAAGTGATGCTAATCAGATGTTAGTCATACAGTAAGGTTTAGAAGTAATGCTTCAAGAGCTTTAAGGAATAAAGCTAAACAGAACATTAAATTTCTCTAAAGAGAATGATGGATCTTTATGGCTCATTTATTTAAGATCTTGTATGTTTTCACAAAATGTATTTTAGCTAATATTTAGAGATAATGTTAATGCTATTTATTAACTATTCATTATGGTACATAGCCCACCAGAGGACTGCTTTTCAAATAAATTGCATCCAGAGTATTAATAAACGGCAAAATAAAAACAAATAATATGCAGCATGAATATGTATATTATTTTATCACATTATTTTGTCATATGCTTTCTGTGACTGCGTGTTATATACAGAACATACTAAAACGATACAAATCATAGCCCCAACTCTGCAAACATTTAGAATACACTTAGCTTTAAGTATATAGTTAGCCTTTCCTTTTAAGCTACTGATAAGTTTATAAAGAGATGCCTGGATGCTACTGAGACTGTCTTCTGTCATATATCACACCGTCTCTGGTTGTGGAGGGGCAAAGTTCCAATGTTTATCCCCTGTATTTGATTTGAATATTGCATAGCAGAGGTATTTTGACATCCGAATGACAGGTCACAGCTTCAGTTTGGAAATCAGGTGTCAGTAGCAATTTCTTTTCTTGTGCTCTGATTGTGACAATGCCCTCCACCTTCTTTACAAATTTTTGAAGAACACAACAAGGAAATTAGGAGATTATAATGTTAAGAAAAATACAACAAACCTGATTTTCAGAGACAACTATCAGTGCTTATTGATTTATGTTTTCCTCCTGAAACAGTATAAAAAGCGCAAGTATTCAAGTGTCATCTTGGTTCATGAATTCCTTTACAGTAGCACTGTGTGATTTAAAGAAGCAGAAGTGCCAAGTGATGTGGCAGTTGCCATGACAACTACAGCAATTCAATTTTTATTCAGTATCATGTAAAATGAAACAAGATATGGTTTGCCTCGTGGCTTCAGGAACTTATGCATCCTACCAGTATTGTTTCTTTTTGTCTTTTTTAACATTGTTCCATTAAAAAAGTAGCATATGTTTGCTTTAAGGATTTGTCTTGGTTTTAGGCCATGTCACGCCATTGTTTTTAGTGCAGAGTTTCCCTTACAAACCATTACAGACCTGTAGAGAAAAGAGATTTAGATACTAGCACCAACTACATAATGCAAACTGCAGGGAAATTCTGCTTAAAAATCAGTGTTATCTACCCTATGATTTGGCAGCCTGCATTGGATATATTCATAAAGAAGATATGTAGAATCTTTACATAGGAGAACGTGATTGTTTATACTAGATAACGTATTCATTCACGAAATTCAACATCCTCCCTCTAGAAGCAGCCAGTTCATTATGACTCACAAGAAAACAAAATCTTCAGTAGCGTAATAGGTTGACTAGGGCAGTTGTAAATTAGGATTAAATTCTGTTTGACTGAAGTTTGAGTGATAGAGCTAGTCAGAAACTGTGAGAAGGGAGATTCTTCCACCTCGAGAGGCAAGAGCTTGATCCTGGCAGGAATGTGTGGCTTTCAAGCAGTCTCAAACACAGATTTAACAATTTGAGGAGAGGAAGAGGTGGCAGATCCCTCAGTCCCCTCTCTAGCAGCCCCTGCGCAGCACATTCCCCTCCAGGTCAACATGCTGACCTGGCCAGTCACAAGCGGTGTTCCCCAGGGCTCAGTTTTGGGGCCGGTCTTGTTCAATATCTTTATCAATGATCTGGATGAGGGGATCGAGTGCTCCCTCAGTAAGTTTGCAGATAACACCAAGTTGGGTGGGAGTGTTGATCTGCTGGAGGGTAGGAGGGCTCTGCAGAGGGATCTGGACGGGCTGGATCCATGGGCAGAGGTCAGCTGTATGAGGTTTAATAAGGCCAAGTGTTGGGTCCTACACTTGGGTCACAACAACCCCATGCAACGCTACAGGCTTGGGGAGGAGTGGGTGGAGAGCTGCCCAGCAGAAAAGGGCCTAGGGGTGTTGGTTGACAGCTGGCTGAATATGAGCCGGCAGTGTGCCCAGGTGGCCAAGAAGGCCAACAGCGTCCTGGCCTGTATCAGGAATAGTGTGGCCAGCAGGAGTAGGGAAGTGATCGTGCCCCTGTACTCGGCACTGGTGAGGCCGCAGCTTGAATCCTGTGTTCAGTTTTGGGCCCCTCGCTACAAGAAGGATGTTGAGGTGCTGGAGCGTGTCCAGAGAAGGGCAACGAAGCTGGTGAGGGATCTGGAGCACAAGTCTTATGAGGAGCGGCTGAGGGAACTGGGGTTGTTTAGTCTGGAGAAGAGGAGGCTGCAGGGAGACCTTATTGCTCTCTACAACTACCTGAAAGGGGGTTGTGGTGAGGTGGGTGTTGGTCTCTTCTCCCAAGTAACCAGCGATATTACGAGAGGAAATGGCCTCAAGTTACACCAGGGGAGATTTAGATTGGATATTAGGAAAAATTTCTTCACTGAAAGAGTGGTCAAGCATTGGAACAGGCTGCCCAGGGAAGTGGTGAAGTCACCATCACTGGAAGTATTTAGATGTGTAGATGTGTCACTTTGGGACATGGTTTAGTGGACATGATGGTATTGGGTTGATGGTTGGACTTGATGATCTTAGAAGTCTTTTCCAACTTTAATGATTCTATGATTCTATGACATGGAAAGCCACTCACCAGGACCTCTGCTCTCATTCTGTAATCATGGGAGAGTGTCTTGGGCTAAGTTTCAAGCTGTAAGACATCCAACCTTTCTATATGAATCGCTGGCATCAGGGGCCTTATAGCTATGTCAGCTTTAGTAAAATAAACAAGAACAAGGCACAGAGCCTGTCACGGTCCCACATTCATCCATACTGTTAAATTGTTGGCATGGTGACTCACATTGTGTCCTGTGGCAACTAGTACTTTTCTAGGTTGTTTTGCTTCTAAGTCTAAGCAAGATCCAGGCCAGGGACCATTCATAGCAGGCAGCTTCAGTGTGGTCTGCTTTGGAGCACAGGTATTAAGACCTGTGTTTTCCTTAGAATTAAAGTTTCATCTGCAGGTAATGACTTTTTTTTTTTTTTTTTTAATCCAGTTACAAGAATTGCTGTGCCATTTATTGTAGGTTTTTTGGTACTAGGCTGTAAAACTTAAGATCTGATCTGCTTTCTGGTAAGGCTGAAAGGTTGGTAGCACATTCTCATTCATCCTGCCCAGAACAGTTTTGCATCTGTACATCACTAAGTTTCCACCCTTAGAGGCACCGTTGTGTAGTGCTGATGCATGCCCATCACTTCAGCATCCTTCAGAATGCAAGGCTTTATGTGCTATACATAGAAAATCATATTTTAGTCAGAATATTTTTAACAAGGTTCTAAATTTAAGCACAAAGGCTCCTATTAAATTAGTTTTGTTGAAGCTCAGTTTTGTTTCTTTTTTCCATGAATCAGCAAGATTTATCCTGATGAGATAGATTTAAGATTTAATTAGGCAGATGTTTGAGTTGCTTTGACTAAGCATAGTTTTAACTGGTATTGAAGGGAAATGTTGGGGTTTTTAGATAGAATCACAAGCCTGATTAACTGAATTTGTAACTCAAAGCTTCTATAGAAACAGCAATGTAATGGGTCATGAACTGCAGAATGTCACTGATAGGTCTCTGCATTCACTTTGGCACAGGTAGGTATCTCTGATTTGCATTGCTGGGCGTTAGGCACAAGGAGATAACTGATCCTTTATAGCTATATACTGCAGCTCCAGCAAAATACCCAATTCAGTGAAGAATTATCTGTGTCTATGTACTGCACGCCAAGACCTGGATAGGGCATGAGCCCAGCATTTGGGAATGCACGTAAACAGCTCCTGGGTTGGTATGACTGTTTTTAGTGCTATGGATAGATCTATCACAGAGCAATTTTTCAATGTGGTCTCAGCTTATCTCGTGTTTGAGTATCAGAACCTGTGATGAGGACAAGGGACATGATTCTGTGCCACGGAAAAATGACCTAGTCCATTAACGCCCCAGGACAGTTGCGGCTGATGACAGTTCACTGTGCGCTTTGCTCTTGCAAAAGGATGTCATTTTGCAAACTACTTATCTCTGGCTCTTCACCTTTAGCAGGTAGACTAACGACTTCATTTTACAAACATCAGCGCTGTTTTTATGATACGGATCTCGATTGTTAAACTGTTAATTTACAGATCTGTACTAAGTGAATGCAAACAAATTCTGGTCCTCAAAGCTCTGCTAATGCACAATGTTCGAATTTTAATTTCCAGTCCATCTTAGATTACGGTGATGAAAAACAATATTTAATCCCTCGTTAACACATGAATAAGCGGAAACTGTCATTTCCCACCAAACAATAACGGGATTATCTCAAGAACTGTCAGTTTATGTGAAAACATTATGTTGCACAAATTTTCATAAAAATTAGCAGTGGGTAATATTCAAGATCAGAGCAATGGAAAGAGGGAAATCTGCATTCATGGTAATAAATATTCATATTTGTCTGCTCAGGAGATGAAAATCTAATCAAGGGGCTATTGATGCGCTGGCTTTTTTTTTTTTTTAAACCAAGATGTTTCATCTAAATTGGGTTTGATATGGAAATTAGTTTCACTCCAAGTCCTCCAGGCCATGAGCATGCTGGGATAACACGGAAGGTGTCCGGTACATCAGATGTTGCTGCTGGCATCTGCTTCTACAGACAACAAACACAATAAAATAAAATAAAAAATTGACAATATCTCAAGGGTCAAGCTCCCAGTGGCTTAGGGTGTTGTGGGGTATTTCCCCCCCCAAACATTTTAATTTTATCCCAGTTCAATCCTCAGTACTGCAGGGTTAAAAGTGTCGGCATTTTTTGCTTTTGTTGACAATTACCATAAATCAGAAGACACTCTGCATGAAGCTTAATGAAATATGTATGATCTAAAAATGGGAAGAAGATAAGTGCAGTATGTCGCTTTAGGGTTTTGCGTGTGTATCTATGTATCTGTAGGTGCATATGCACAACCTGAAGAGCTAACTTCTGTGTGCTGTGCACTGAATGGAAGAGGCAGGCAGATACCAACTGGAGAACATATAAAACATAAAAAACCTGTCATGTGAATAAAATGTATCATAGGTTGTCCAAAAGTGAGAGTAGTATGTTTTCTATCTCAGTTAATATGTTCAATTAATATACTTGTATGTTAAAATATACAGTTAATATTTCTTGATACTTTTTTTGTCTACACTAGTATGAAAATCTGGTCCACCCTAGAAGAAGTGTTTGCCTTGACATACTTTCTTTTTTTTATTATTGTTGTTGAGCTCAGTAGTTGTACATAATCTCTTGTCCTTGCTTGTACTTCTTGGGGGTTTTATGACCTTTTTTAAAAATTAAATATATCATTAAGGGCCTGATCTTACAAACAACTGCATATATACATATATATACACACACATATATATGAGCACATCCTTTTGTGGAAAGATATTGTGTTTTCTGAGATCTACCTAGCAGCCTTGTGAGTGTTACTGAACACCAGACACTTCCATCTAGCTACTGATTGCTGTGCACACACAAGCAACGTGTGACTCAGTCCTTTTAAAAAAGTCAAAATACCATCAGCGAGTTTATTTAATTCCTGGAGAAACTGTTGTACACAAGGTATCTTTTTTAGGTGTGGAACTGGACAAAAGTCATATCAGCAGCATTCAGCAATATTGCCTGTAGCAGAAGAAAGAAGAAAGGAGAGATAAGCAGAGACTGCTCTGAAAGAAAGGGTATTCTTACTGACCAAGAAAAAAGAATAGCTAGAATACAAATATTGCTTGTTGAGGAGGCTGCATTCTTTCATTTTCAAATCTATACCAAATAGAAATATGGAGATAAGGCTTGTAGTATTTCAGAATTCCAGTAATTTGTGCAATAAATCATTGAGAGGCAAGTATAAGCAGCCTGCAGAGTGTGGTGTGCATGTATTGGCAGACCTGATATCTTTTACTGTACAATCTGTGCTGGCATCTTTGTCCAAAATGTTTTTCAGAGACTTTATCTTCCTAATCAACTCCTTTGCCAAAGCTTAAATAAAAAAAAAAGGAAGGAAATGCATGTAGCATATATAGCAGATGGGTGTTCGGCAGCATACAGGTGTCTGGCACACACGTGCCAGATAATGTAAGGTAGTTAGACACTTTCTGGGAAATCCCATTATTTGTGCCTAAAAGAAAGAGTTGCCCATTCCCCTAGTGCCACCTGCACTAGCAAGATGAGGGAGTTAATGGCCCCTCTTAACTGTTACCCATTTGACCAGAGTGGTGCTTAGACCAGAGCTGTCTTTTTTCTCTTTGCCTTTTCCCCAAGACACTAAATTGACTCTGTGAAGTTCATTGTGTTCTGCAGCGGAACAGCAGCAATCTCCGCTGCGGTTAGACAGCGCTACTTGATCCAAGTTTTCTTTATTCACTTCCCTTTCTCACACATATTGCTATTAATTTTAGCGTAAATGATGACCGTTTCATCATGGAGAGAGTTGGGAATTCTTCACATATAACAACTTTGGCTACAATATTTAGGAAAAAAGATCAAAGCAGTTATAGTAGCTTCTACTGAAAAACTGATTTGAGTTTGTCTCAAGTAGAGAGATGATGATGATCTGTTGATTAGAGAAGCATTAAGCCATAATACAACTCAAAGTAGTACCTGGAGAAAAGCAGTGCAGTGCTACTTGTAAGCAATATATCACATACAGTGTGAGTACTCACACCACTAACCTCTGCAACCTATTTCAGCTGTTTAAGGTACTTTGTATTAAGGAATGTCCTTGGGTTCTTGACACAGGTAAGGAAAAGGCTTCAGGTGCTTCATGGCCCTCAGCTGTGGTCCTGGGTCCCATTTCCAGCCACCTCTTGCAGGGAGCTGCTACTTCACACTACTGAAGTATCACAGGCAGCTTCAGGACGTGCGCTGTGATTTTCCCACAAAAGTACCATGTGTATAACTAGCAGTGCTCAGCAGGATACTGTTCTCTGTGCTGCAGAGCTTTCTGATATTGTGGAGCATTGCTGGTTTCCAATTTGGATGAAATCAAGCCTTTTCCTAATTTTTCATGATAGAAGCACAACAACAGAGACCCAGAAGAGAGTGGAGGTGTAGGCAGAAGGAGGGAGATCCTGATTTTCTGCACTGCTCTTCTATGTGGGCTAAACCTCCTCAGCTACACTGGGTAGTAGCTCTCTGGAATTGTTTCATTTTATATAGATATTTTAATATCCCAGATGATAGTTTATGAGAGCCTGGGACAGGTAGGTGTTCAACAAAGCTCCTGGTTCATACTAAGACCCTTGTTCTGAGTCAAGCGGGTAAGGCCTTGAACTTCGATTTCCCATAGGACTGCTCTGACACTAAACTGTAGATGGTGGTAAAGCTTTCTGTCACCTGAGTTTAACCAAAAATCATGTCTTTGACATGAAAAAAATTCCTTATTCAAAGTTTCCCTAAAACTTGTGTGAATCAATGAAAAAATTAATTCTATAGAAAATTGATATTTCTTTGCATAAATCGTTTAACCGAAAAAAAAGGCTGAGTAGTTTTGAATACCAGGGTCATTACAGTAATGCTTTCTAGAGAGGACTGGGATCTCACTGGGTACCTGCCCACACATAGAGTGATGGGAAAACTGTGCCTTTGAGTGATTACAGATAATAACTCAAAAAGACAAGATTAGAAAAGAAAGGGAATAAAAATTATCATTTTTCTTATTTTACAAATAAGTATCTGAATTATAAAGCTATTAAATGAAATTGTCCAAATTTGAAAACAAACCTGTGAGAAATTTGGGACTGGACCCGAAGCCCAATCTTGTGCCTGAACCAGAACTCACCTTTCCTGAAAATTAGTATGCAACTCCAGGAGCGTCAGGATGAAAGCTTATCTTCATCCTTGACTTAACAAAATGTTTTAATAATCCTAGCTATCAAATGCTAGGAGCTGATCTTGGATTTTACAATAAGAGACAAAGTGGTTGTGATACAGTATGGTATGTAAATTATATGCAAAGTATATTGGCATACAAATTTGAATGTTAAAAGGAAAATAATTCTTTTCTTAACTAGAGAAGTTTTCACCCATAGAAGCCAGAATCTGCCAATAAAATTTTTTAAACAAATCCTCAGGATTTCATTACATTTTAAAACGTACTTGACTTGTCATGCAAAATAATTTTGTCTCTTTTCTAAACAAGCTCAATTTCTTTACTTTGCTGATACCGAGTAGGCAAAAATGCTAAAAGTCTGTTAGATAACTAAGATCTTATGAGGATGCCATAAGATTAAAAAATTAATTATTGCATGAAATTTTGAATTGTCATTTTAAGACTTTGGTCTTTTGGTTTCAAGAGTTGAAGCTCGGAGCAGATCCAGGTGTTGTCTGTGAACTTGTTGGTCAGTAACATCCACAGTGGCTAATACCATGTTGTTATTGCTGTTTTGTATCTATTAGGCAACGAAATGTTCCTTTGCCTATTGCCACGGTGAACTTTGGAAGCACTAATCGGCAGATACAGAATATTTCAGGAATAGGTGATATTCCTAGGGCGTGGCAAGATACACCTGGTTGTCCCTCTGGCTCACCAATAACACAGTGGTGTTATTAAGCATATTTTGTTGGCTGAGACAAGAGAAAGCAGAGCAATAGTAGCTCTGTCTGTTGTCTTTTCTCTGTTTTATCTTTTTCATTTTGAGCTTGAGCTTCATTCCAGACTAATAGCCAATGGCAATGGGCTGGGGAAATGAAACTTTTGCTAAGACTAGGGAATGTGCAGAAAACAACGTGTAAAATCCTGATTTGACAAGGATGGACAGACTGATGAGGGCACAGAGACATTTTGTGAAGTGAAACCATATTTGTATCCAACGAGTCTAGAAAAAACCCTATAACAACCTAGGTGGCAAAAGATCCCACCCAGGAGACAATAGAATGACATCCTCATTATACCAGTCAGAGAATAAAGGAGGTGTGGAGTTTATTCTGCCCTTTTCAATTACTGGCAGCTTATATTAATTTATGGTAGTGGAGCAATGTGTGTGGTGGTGTGCTCTGGGGTGATTATCCTTGCGAGACTGTAAGTTCAACAGTTATCATGCAATTTGGAGTTGCAGACTGGCAATTTTTGTAATTGAATCTCAGGAAATAAACAAAATATGGCAACTTGATACATTTCAAGCAATTAAATTTCTGCTGAAATTTCTGCTTCATCCTGGGGACTCCCAAATTTGCTCAGCCAAATTCTGTCTCTGATTAGGAATGCAAATAACCTCTAAGAAATGGAAGGCAGCGGGCACCTTTATTATATACAGTGGCACAACAACATATTGTATTGGCACCTGCCCCTAATTTAAAATATGGTCTTAGAAATCTGCCATCAGACCACAAGTCAGGAGAGCAGACTTTGAGAAATTGTATCAGCTGTGGCTTTTCTGGCTCAGGAAATGTGGAACCACAGAATTCCTCTGTTGTATAAATGACTTATTTGCAGGGTATGAATTCAGTACTCCTACCCAGCCCTTTCAGGCTGTAAAGTTTCCAGAGCAAGGTCTCTTCGTTGCTGCCTGCTCAATGTCTAATACCTTTATTATTAATTCCATGACACAGCAGGTATGGGGAACCACCAGGCTGGATTCCCTCATGCTAAATATCTGACAGATTAGCAAGTACTCAGATGTTTGCTGTGTCTTTTTCCTGAGAAGATGAATTATAAATGCAAGTTATTTCTTTGGTGCAATCCTGTTCATTTACAGAAATCGTACACCAGCTCTGTTTCACAGGACGCTGCAGGAGCAGGTAATTACAGGCTCACAGTTTACAGGCTCACAGTTCACAAGACTGGCTCTGGCTTTTTCCAGAGCCTTGAAAAACTGCCTCACAGTTTCCAAGACTTCCCTGCACGCTTATCTGCTCCAGCGAGATGTGAGGTGTGAGCCCACTGATTAGAAAAGTCTATTAGTAGCTAATGTTATCCACCCTTAACTTTGTTGTACAGACTCTTAACGGAACCATCTGTGATAGGAGTGTAGTCAGCTGAGCTCTGTAATCAGCAGCGTCCAGCTATGATTGGAATTGCCTTTTATTTCCCACCACGTGTTACAGGGAAAGCCAAAGGTTAGGGCTGAATAGTTAAATGGGATTCAGTTTAAAAGCTAAGATAGAATAGGTTGAATCTCCACTAGATCTGAGGTGTCAAGATGATTCTGTCATAGAACTAACTAGGTAAATTTGAGATATCACAATCTGCAGTGTTGGATGAAGATGTGAATGGTACAAATAATGTTTACTGAACTCCATGTCGGTCTGATAAGCCTGTCCTAGGGATTCCCAAGTGTGATCTTCAACCATTTGTGGCCATCCTTGACTGCCTGAGCACTGAGGCTGTGTTCATGGAGTGTGTGAGCACACTGAGCTTGAGCAGTCGATAGTCAAAGCCCAGCAGGTCTCCTATCCCTTGTACACTTCTGAGAGGCCATACAAGGACATTATTAGGCCTGTCCTGCACTCCATGTCCCCAAGACTAAGTTGAGGTGAGTTCCTGAAATGGGGCTGCAAGGCTCCTGTCATTGTAAGGATTTCCCTGGAAAGAGACTGAGTGTGAGGGGAGATGAAAGGTCATATTGGGCTGGACCATGTTATTCCAGGCCAAGCTGGATCTTGATGGCCCAGTGGTTAACTTACTTTCCGGGGCAACCCTTTGAGATGCTCTGGCCTATGCAGTGAATAGTCTGTAGTCTACATTAGGTTTATACCTGATCCCACTGGAGAAAAAGTCTCTTCTAGTAGCCTGAAGCCCTCTCTTTACAGGCAATGAATTCCCTAGTATTAACTCCTAACACAAAGACAGTAAAGATTTCACTGTTTTTCAGCTGGTGTTGAAAAGTGGCATGAGGTTGGCCATGCTGACAGGGCACTTTGCGAGGAAAGAGGAAGGTGTCTGCTGTAACTATAGGATGTTTCCTTCTTCTGTTTTCCTTTTTACTTTGTGTTAAAGATGTATGACTTCCCAGTCAGAGCAGCTTGCAGCGTGCCTTTGTTTTCCAAATTAGAAAAACAAAACAAGCTGTTTCTCAATATATTTGTCGGGCAGTTTGTTGCATCAAGCTGTGAGCAATGCATGCCATGGAAAGAGCCCCGGCTGATGCCAGCAGAGGAGATGTGTGTTTGGGATACAAAAATAGTCATGCCGCTTGGAGTGTATGCGAGCAACTGTGTTTCTCTTCTGGTCGTGTAGAAACCCCTGGTGTGTCCCCTAACCTCAAAGCTAACTCAGAAGAAAAACAGAATACCGTTGTCATCTCTTATTTGTTCTTTCTTTCGTTGCTTGCTCACCCCTTCCTGGGGGGTGATAGGTAGCCTCATGGCAGAGGACAGAGTGCTTACCATGAGGAAAATGTCCAGGCGCAAACCGGTACCTGTAGGTAGATGCTGCAGTCTCCATCTGAACACAGACACGAGAGAAGCTGACTGGGCTGTGCCCACAGCGAACCTGCAGCCTCCTGTGTCGAACACTTGTAGGTCGCTTGTGTTGTCTGGATCAGCCAGAAGAAGGAGACAACTCACAGACACTGTAAAAATCCTAAGTCCAGAAGGGTGAAATAGCTTTGAATTTATCTTAATTCCTTTTAAATAATGTGCTTGAGAGAGCATGATTTTCCAGAGCAAGGAATAATATTGTTAGAGATATAGCAAGTTTTTTTGCTAAAATAGTTTACAGAGTGTATACACAGTATATACTGAATACATATTTACTGAGATATATATATCTCATATATATATACTGAATATATATACATTCAGTGTGTGTGCTATATATATATACATACACAGAATACTAGACAGTTGAGTAAAAAAAATCAAACCTATTAATTTCTGCCAGTAGTTTCCATGTAGTTCTTCATATTGGGGATGTCTTTTTCTTCTGTTTTGTTTTTAGTCATGTTTTTGGTTTTATTTTATTCAGAACAAGTGAGCCAGTATAACATCTCTTCAAAAACTGTTTGCTGAATTGGCTTAGCATTCATTTTTATTTAACATTAACTTGGTGAACCCAAATAAAGAAAAAAAGTGCTCAAATAGAATTGAATTTCAGGTTTCTATCAAACACATAACTGTGATAGTGTGAAATAGAGAGTAAAAAATATTTAAAAATTGAAAAGGGGCAACAGTGCTCATATATACCAGTATGTATCTGTTCCTCATTGATTTTCAGAGTCAGCTTCCAGTCATCTGACTCGTCATATCTTATGAAATATAATGCAGTATATAAAAATAAATCAGTTGGAGAACTCAGGATTCCAGCATGCAGCATTATGATGTCAAGGGTAAATGAACCCATTGAAAAAGCAACAAGTGCACCTCAGGGATTGCATTTTTTTAGATTTTATCATCTAGTGTGCAGATTTGGTCTGTCTAAACACAATGTAGTCAGCATTTATTGCCTATAAAATTGTCAAAACAGAAACTCCTATGTAATCAGTTTGACTCAGATGGTTTTGGTGGTGGTGGCAGCAAAAGGAATCACTTTTCTCTAGTAATTCCAGGCAGCCAATGCACACATCTTATCATGGGCTACCTAGCAACTGTATGCTGCTATTAGTAGAAGTATAGTGATTAGTTAATAGCTCATGACTTCACAGGTTACTTTTTTTTGCAATTATATCCATGAATTTAGCATTTTATTTCTTCTTAAAACCCCTTCTTATGCAGAAATTAATATCAGCTCAGGTCATGACCGGTGCTTATCTCTGCCATATATAGTAGAGCAGTGAGTGCTTCCTTTCCTCCACCTTACCCATCATATTTTATGTCTTCCAGGCAATTGCTGCAACTTAAGCACGTTGTACTTCTCTTACCAAGAGAAAATTATGAAGTGTCAGAAAGAGATCAGTGCAGCTTTCTGGAATTTTGCTTATATTTTCAATTCTACCTGGAAATTGCATAAAGAACTTACTGTTCACATGTCCCATATCATACTAGGACTGGGCAAGAGGAAAGACCTTACAGATCCAGCAGTGTCATAGCGGCACATTCTTGACCCACTTTTGCAGGTTTTACAACTTGGTATAAATGGGAGGTGACTGCTACATGCTGAGCTTGAGTATTCAGCAACACTGGAGTGTTTTGATGCAATACTTCACATAGAATTTTTCCTCAGACTTTTTTTTTTACCTTTTTTTTTTTACCTTATAACTTTGTACTAAAACCAGCACTTTTCTTTTTTTGACCATAAGTGCTCTTGTTCGTAAATATCTCTTAGCTTTGAGCATAAGGTTTTCATCTAATACCTAACAACTCTTACCTCTCTTCTGTGTGATGGGTTTATCAAATTTGGAGGGGTGCATTCCCTAGCCTAGCAGGAAAAGCAGATGTTCGTACTTCCCAGGTGAACCAGACATCCATCAGATGTACAGCATTTGGTTCTGTATGAAGCCTATAACCCAAAAGGTGGATGGGACTGAACTGCCAGCTATGCCTTATTCTTCCTGCAGCCCAGATGAATGTAATGCCCATCCCTGGCAACCCACAAGGTTGATTCTGAGAACTGTGGTCAAATTTCCTCATATTGCTTTCATATTTCAAAGCCTGTTGGCTCCTGGAAGCACCTGGAGAATCAAACACAAAATCATGAAAATGTTGGCTCAAGGAACCCCGGAGTCGCCTCATCCCATCTCCTGCTCAAAGCAGGGTGATTGCCAATGCTGTGTCAGGCAGATTTCCCTTATGTACTGGCAGTTCCAGGTCCAGTGTTAGAAAATGACTAATTTTTGAAGGCAGAAAGAAAAAGGTGGAATTACTACTTACCTGTGAGAAAATTCAATCCTTCGGATGCTCCCAGTACTAACTTGCTTGTGCAGTCTGGCCTCATGCCTTTTCTGAGCCCTTGTTTGCTATGGTCTTAGACTTTTGCTGGCTGCTGGTGATCTTGCTGTGTCCCTAGGACAACCATCCTGATCCCGGCATTGCTGCCATCTGGCACATGATAAATAATAATGAGTTCTCTTTGTCTTTCTTCACCTGCTCAAAGTCCATGCTCAAAGCCACACATCAAAGGCTCTGCATGTAATAAATGTATCTGCCACAGATGTCTTCAGGGTGACGATCACCAATGACCACGGAGAGTATCCTTTCCGTTTCTACCAGGCCAGGGTGAAGGTGGCCCCACACCCCATGCAAGGTGAGGAATGCAGTCATTTTTATGCTTTTCTCTATACCTTGTGGACTTGCTGGTGTGAGCTAGCCTTGACAAACAAATTTAAAGTTCCTTGCAGCTATTTTCCCTCTATGAATTACCACAGGCTTTGGATGAGGGTGGTGGAGTCATATTTGGCCCTAGGGAAACTTTTAGAATTGGCTGGAATTGTTCTGGACACAGTCACTATCAGAGCTTATTCCCCTGTGCCTGCTTCCAGCTCTGAAGAAGCTCAGGACTGCGTGCTACAACAGTTGGGATTCAAAATGCAGTGAAATCAATGGAAGAATTGTCTTGAATTAGGCCCCACACAAATGTGTTAGGATCATTAGGATACAAGATGAAGCATAGATAGCAGAAAGTCTACTACACCCAACTGTCCTTGTATACAAGGTAAAGACATGGAAAATAAGGAGCATTTTCATAGTCCCCCAATCCCTTGGCTTCACTTTCTTGGCCTAATTCCAAGCCAAAAACACCACTGGGCAAATTTCCCAAAAGGAAGAGCACAGCCTTGCTCTCCACCATGCTACTCAGCGGAGCTGATCCCTTCAGAAGGCGATGGTGTAGCTGTCCGTTGCATTGCCGTGCTCTCTCCCAGATCCCCCTGGGACTTTTCTAGTGTGGACTCATTGAATACAACCTTAGTCTGACATTTAAATACCCACCACATAGCCTTTGCTAGTCTTAAAAGCATGGATTATGTTTCATATAACTTGCTTCAGGTTCAGGACTTTCTGAAATTGTAGTTAGTATCTTTCGGACCTTCGCAAGCTCCTCTTACAGGAACAGAAAAGAGAAGGCAGAGCTTTGTTCTGTTCGTATTTTTTAGTGGGATTTGCTCTGCCACTAATGGTGATGAGGACAATGTAAACTCACAAAGAGATAAATGTACAAAATAATTTATTTCTACGGTGAACTCAGGATGAAAATATACTACAAGTTTTATATAGACTTTACGGTCCTACTGTAATTCCTATCCTATGCACTACATATATCTATGCATCACATCAGCCCAATTCATATCATCACATATAAGTTAAAGAAAAATTAATTTATAGTCTAATAACATTTGAAGTGCTTTATGGGTGTAAGGGTTGAATTTTGGTAATTCAACAATAATTGCCATTGACTAGTATCTAGTCATTTTAAGCATTGATCTCATTAATAGGGTCAGATTTGTTACTGTTGGGAAGGACACTTTAAAAGACAGCTGCTGTGACTTCTGAATAGAGATCATAGAGGTTGGATTAAAATGTCACAGTGATTTATGTGACTTCTGAGATATTTTATCATATAGTATTAAATATAAACTGCAGGTAAAACAGATGGATTTTGCCATACAATCAATTTATGCTTCATTCTGTAATGTGTGGTTATCACTGCACATGTACAAGATGTTTTGTCTTGCAGAAGGTGTTTTTCTAAAGGATTGCAGCAGGATTTGTGCTGTCATTTATTAAACAGCAACCCCAGACCACAGAGTGGTGCTACACCACGGCAGCTGCTGTTCTTCACAAAAACAGCATTTTTCATGTGGTTGACTCTTTCTCTCAGTCAGCTCCATGGCAGCTTTAAATCATTCATCTTTTTCTTTGTGTTTTGAGGGGGAAACGTAGCTGGAGATTGACTTAAGGACCATTTTAGCATGCTTGGATCTCTCTTAAAGAAGTACCATGTTCATTTGTAAAGTGGTTGATCAGTCCAGTGAAAGGAGCTGTTGCTACATCCCTGCCTCATTAGCTTTTTAACTGACTGTGTTGGATGTGAGTCCTGCTTGGAAGTACAGGGAGGTGGTTTGCTGTGGTCTAATCAAAAGCAGCTTTCAAGCAGCAGCATGAAGTTATGGGAAGTTATTTGTTAAATTAAGCTGGTAAGAATGAGACCAAAATTGGGCCAAAGACTCCTGTCCCTCATCCCCATGTTCAGATATCCTTTTTCACTCTTTCCTAATAAATGGTTTTCAAATCCTAGCAGGCAGATTTGGAGTTACTAATGATATTTTGAATGGAACCTTCCTGTCATCCTCAGGAGACTGCATACAACTCTGGGCTGTGTGCTGCAGAAGCACTGCCTTGTTATTTAAGTGACAACTTCATATGCATGGCTCTTTTGGCACTGGTCATATTATTTTTCAATTTGATGTGAGCGTATTATTTAACACTGACTGCATTAAGGTTTTTTAGCTCCCAGGAGAGCATTTTGCTGCATGTTTGATTCTCTTTTATTGCCACATTTCACAGTCAACAAAAGCTTTGACTGAGAGCTTCTGCATCCGTTGGCATTGGGTAACAGCAGGTTTCATGCCCTTCTTTTAGACACGTGTTTTACCAACCTGGGCACCTAAGTGGATAATTTCGAGAACAGAGCATACATGTCCAAATCCCCCCCAGAAAAACAAGCCATCCTAGGTACAAGTGACACATAAAAACCAAATGGTTTATCTGAAGTCTCTATCATGCACTCTTGACACAAATGCTTGTCTAGCAGGTATGAGCAGCATCTGCCCTGACATCTACATCTCACATCCACTGGTGAGCTCTCTGCGGTCTCCGTTTTGGAAATTGTACTCCCTGCGAAGGGACTTGTCTCACATTAAATTATTTGTGAGCTCACTAACTCTGTCTCCATCCTACTGCTAAATTCTGAACAATTTCTGTCTACCCTCAGTATCAGCAATGATGTTTAATGAAAATCTTACAGTATTAAAAATACATCGTCTTGGCATGGGTGATGATGAGTCAGAAGACCGCCCTGGACCATACTGCTAACTTATCAAATAAAGTACTCCTACTGGAGACATCCCCAATTGTAGAGTTTTTTACCTTTGCTTTCCCTTTATTTTTAATCCAAAGGAGTAAACTTTGGGGTTGGTCCCGACTGCTATTCCTGTTGAAGTGAAAAATGAGTGAGTTTGCATCCAGGTTTGGAGTTTAATTCTTACAGGGTTCTTACAGGTCTTACAATAAGACATTTTAAACTAGGCTTACATAAATAAATAATCTTATTTTGCACTTCACAATACAAAGATTTTTCCTCCTGTGGCATTTATTTTCCCTGATAGTTTCATTCAGTTGTGTACCTAAATCCATAATTTACATATGCCCAACGTGAAAAAGAGCGCTAGATGCAAACACTACCAGTATTTTAACAGAGGTTTTGTTTGACTAGAAGGAAAATGAATGAATACCCAAAAGCTGAAAACATACAACAGATAATCAGAAAACTTCTGTGAGTAGATGGCCATTGTTATAAATTTACTTTCATAATTTATGACAGTGGATTCTATTTACCATCTTTTAGGCATCTGCTCTCAGCCTTGCTCTACAGTATGTACTTAAATACTACATTTTCACCATGGAAGTGAAAAAAGCAGCGCAAAATTGGCACATAGCCCAGCGAAAGACAGGGTGTCTCTATCCTCAGCTCCGTGAATGTAACAGAGTGGAAGCCAATGGCTTACAACGAAGTTACTCTGCAGAAACTAAGATTGAATTCTGGTCCGTGGAGCAGGCAGGAGACAAAATTCTTGGTGTTTCTGCATGGAAAGGATGCTGAGCAGCTGAAAACTATGCGCAAAAGTTAAACAAAGCTGCCTGCTGTGTCAGCAGTGACACTTCCTGAACTTCTAATGATGGAGCACTTTGGTGTACATTGACTCCAGCTCAGCCGCTGTTTTCACCCACCTTGCTAATGGAAAGCGCATGTTTGATTGCTGGCTCAGGGGGTAGGTATTTGCCCTGCTTCCTGCAGTTTGGTAGTTAATGTTTAAAAAAACACTATTTTAATAATAATTTAAAAAAGAGTATCCACTGGGAATAAACATTATCCCTTAATTTCTAAAAATAATTATAATATGCATCTTAAAATTCAGAAGTGTGTGGTTCATGAATAGGAATGTAATTTCATGATTTAAATGCTGATGGTACAGCTAGAAAGCAACTGAAGTACATTATACACCAACCTAAGATTCTCATATCAGTTCAGCATTAGCAACACTAAGCCACCTGCTCTTCCCTTAATAGAGCATGAGTTATTAAGACCAATGTTTTAAATTATGTTTATGCTCTAATAGAAAGGATCTGGTTTCTTAATTTAAGAGGTGATTTAGTTTACCTGCTTTACTTGGCATATTAATTATTAAGTCACTGTCTGAGTGTCATTTAAGATTAAATCATGCTGAATTGCTTTGAAAAATACAAACAATCAGGAAAGATGGGCTTAAGGAACAACTCAGATGAAAGAAATTAACATACACTAAAGCAGATCAGGATTTAAGGAGGTAAGAATAGTGTTGTGGCCATGGTTGAGCACTGTAGTTAGGAGACTCAGAAATTCTTCTGCACTGTGCTAAAAACTTTATTTTCATCTCTTATCAAGGCTCTTACAACTAGAGTTTCAAAAGTACTTTTTAATTTTGAATTGTTTAGATTTGGGGCTCAGTGTTTAGCATGTGCCACTGTGATTTAATTTCGAAAGCTAGTGAACACTCAAAGCTGCAATTTGAATCAGGTGAGACCTGGAATGTCAAGCATTTTTTAAAATGGGGCTTTATTTTTGGAACTTTACAGCATAAATTGCTGGCTCTGATTTTCAGCATTTCCTTATACAGTAAGCTGTGGGTTTAGGGTAGAAATTTCAGTAATCTCCTTTTCCATCTCATGCATTACCTAGTCATGTTAATCAAAACAATTATTTTAATGTTTACCATTTAAGAATGTATGTTTACTTAAATGTTTACCATTTAAGGGAATTTAAATTCACTTAAATTAATTTGAATTTGCTTTCTTTTAATAATTACATCAAGCTGAAATGGTAACTTTTGTGATTATAAAATATCAAATTAGAACATTTGAGTACTTAATAAATTTTCTAGAAAGGAAAATTAATTGATCTGACTATTTCTGAGTGTTGTCAATTATTCTGATGCCTAGAAATGACTTGTGCTGAGAAATTTCCTGTTAGTTATAGAAATAGAATTTTCTTGGTGTTGCATGTTTGGCAAGGCAAATTCTTCAAGATGAGGGGGTTAATTTTTGTTGAATTTATGGATGGCCAGAGCAAAGCATAACTGTCAAATTTCATGGACACCTTTGTGTCATGTTGCAGGATGTGGATAAGGAGACACACAACCACCGCAGAACTGCAGAAGCAATTGCTTTGTTCAACCTTTCCTTACATTACTTTGTCATCTCAAGGGAATGCATAATTATTATGTTTGGGAATTAAATATTGAATTCAAGCTCCCCTTGATAAAGCATAGCAACCAAATCTCCACCTATACTATCATTTAAAAAATCAGATCTTCCTGGCCCTTTTACTAGGAAAGATCAAGGCCAATGTATTATAAGTTTCTTTACATCTTCGTAACATCTTTAGCTTAAAAACAGTTAAGGTGGTTCTGACTAGGCTAGAGATTCCCAAGCTTCAGTATACGAAGGCCATTGAAATGGGGTGCCTCTACCGCGTGAGATGCAGTAATATGCATCCCCCGCTGCTTAGAGGCATGAATACATGCACTCACATCACAGGACACCAGAGCGTGTTTCGTATCGGGTGGCGTCCACAGAAGAGCTCAAGATCTTTGAGCCTCCAACCTAAATCCCGCCATGTTACAGAATGGAGACTGGGAGTGGTCATCACATGGCCAATGTGAAGAAGTTTCACGACTTGCTTCTCCAGCTGTTCTTATACTCTTCATGTACCCATTAATGGCTGCTGCCACAAGCAGAGTGTTGAACTACATGCATTTTTGGTCTAACTCAGCATGGTCACTCCTGTTTTTAAGGACTGAGAAATCCACATCTCAAGTTTTATTTGATAATTAAGAAAAAAGTAGTTTCCACTGCTGATCAGATCCCATTATTGCAGGTAGATGTTCATTTCCTCTGTGCAAATGTAGGAAAAGACAACACTTATCCTGCAGAATTCAAAATAGAAAACTGCTGGAGAGAGAGGCAGACACTGGTGAACTGACTTTCTCAGTATAACACTGAATTTCAGTGGCAGGGTACCTTTCCACAAATCCTGATAATAGGATTCCCAGAGATGTCTCCATGAAAACCAACTTGCCCATGAGCCTTACCAAGCTGTTTATCATAGTCAATAATATGGATATCACAGCAGGAGTAACCACAGTTTTGGTAATCCTGGTGCATTACCCAATTGTGCTCTTTTCCTGCACTTCTTGAGTCTACAAGCAGATCTAAAAATTCTAAAATTTCTTTCTCAAGGTTGTCTTAGAGATATGCAAAGATGATGTTTCTTTCTGAGCTTCCCGCTTTCCTCCAAAATGAGGCAACTCCCAACTTCTGCAGAACAGTGCCTCTCTTTTGAACTGCTGATTTCATTCTGGGTTTTGGAATAAAACTCACACGCTGTCTTCCAATGGCTAATCCCTCCAGTGCCGCGTTTCACAGGTGGTTACTCACACTTACACAAAGCGGGAATAGAGTGGGAATATCCCAGTTGTGGATAGTGATATTGAACATTCATTTTTCATAGCTACAGACAATAGCAAATGATGCAAGAAATCATATCTCTGTGCATGCTCTACTGCGTCAGTTTTTCATTTTTCAGACAGCTGATTTGGACCTGTCCAGTCAAGTAGTTTCATATCTTTTGTTGAACTTCATTCCTTTTTATGAAGGTGCAGCTGGTTTTGATAGAAATTGGAATGTCAGTTTTGCTTATCCCACTTGCTAGTAGAGCATAAAGCTATTCTCCTCTTCAAATGATGAAAAAAAAAAGTATGTATTGATACAATGAATTAAGGAAACTTTCCATTTAGAGCTATGCCAATTTGATGAGGGTCATGCTGAAATATTTCCAGGAAAAATCTTGGGTGTCTGAGCTGATGCTATGTCCTGAAAAATGATTTAAACCATGTCTGTCTTGTCTCCAGGTAACACCTCTGTCCATGTCCAGCAGAGAGAACAATAATAAGTCTTATTTACGTGACCCAAACTGTGATTTCAAAGGACTGCAGAAGTCCAGTTCTTTGCAAAATCAGATAAGGTCATACGTTTGCTCTCAGTGGTGAAGTTCAGTGAAGTCGTTACTATGCCAACTTAAAATATGATCCTGTCCACCCCTCCCAGCAGCCTTGTGCCACTGAGTTCACTGGGAAGACAGGGCAGTCACTGTCTCACACAGTGGGTCACAGATCTCCAGCAACAGCTAAATAGAAAATAAGTGATCTAGAAAAATGCAAATTACTGTAAGGCACTCTAGTTTCCACCAAAACCAGTCCCAAACTCACAGAAGGAAGAAAATGCACTGCAAAAAAATCACAGTACTTCCTATTCTGAAAAGATTTTGGATTCTCTCTGGGGCAAGTGCAGCCTTTGGGGCTTCAGTCCCTGGGTGTGATGGTCCCATTCACTCTGGTGCCACCCTGTTGGTACACGGGAATGAAGCTGCAGCAACCAGCTGCTGAATCAGGCTCGATTGAGGGACTTCAGAGCTTATCAGATATACGAAGTAGCTGTTTTCACCCAGCCTCACTCCAGTTCTTAGCATATAGATATCTGCAAACATCATTTTCACATGTGATAATAATTCTGTCTTATAGCCACCATCATTGCCACAGTGTGTGTGCTCCCAGCCATTAATGACGGGGTGCTGGAAACCCCTCTGAAGTATTATAATCACAGCTCCCAGCTGTAGGGTAGAAATGAACTGTGAGTGTCTTAAACCCACACAGAAAGTCAGCAACAGAGTTGAGAATTGGCTTCATTTCTTCTCAGTCTCATTTCCATACCTTTTCTTTGTTCTGTCTTGTTCTTTTTCCTTCCTTTGCTCCTTTCCCCAACTGACAGCATTATCCGGGGGCTAAGGGAGGAGCCGCGCTGAGAGCTGAACTGCCAATGAGCAGCTAAAATCCTGGGGCACCATGGCTCTTAGACCTTGTGGGAATCCAGCCTCTGCCAAACTTCTCAGAGAAAGGGCTTACATTTCCAACAGCAGTACATTTTACAACGACTCATTCATTTTTTAGTCTAAAAATCTCAAAATTGCTAGCCATGCAATTTTTAAAGCTTCTACCTGTGCTACTCACCTGTCTGCTCTTGCCATAGCATCCAGCTACCTGGCAGTCTTGAAGGCATTTGCTTTTCTAAGAGTCCATCAAGGTAGGGAAGTAATGTGTATCCTTCAATTACAAATTGAATTGAGTCATGGAGAGGCTGTGTTAGCCTTGAGGATGCGTTTGGTAGCCCAGGTCTCCCCAGTCCTACGCCAGCTTGCTCACCACTGGGTCATCCTCTCAGTCCTTCCTTGAAGGTTGTTGAATTACAGGACTCTGCTGTCATAAAAAAAATACAGTCCTTTCATCTATCCTTCCACCCATCGTGCATTGCTATCACATCTAGCAGCAGATGCACGTATTTGAACCATACAAGGAAAAAAAAAAAGGAACAAATACCATTGTTTACTATAGGATGGTTTGAAACCTTTGTAGTTGGCAACTAAATCAAAGGAAAGCTTATGTTTTGATGTACAGCAGTCTTAAATCATTTGTAGTTTTCTATCACCTCCTTTTATCAACAAATTAACATCTTGATATATAAGATCATCAGTAACTTAGCAATCAGCACCAGAACACAAATTTATCTTTTAATGTGTGTACAAAACAAAGGACAATTGATAATATGTGGTGTAGCACTCTACATTTTAAAGAGAAAATAAAAATATTTATGTATGTTAACATAGTTGTTAATTTATTCTGGCACCTGCAATTGGTGGATTTCTCTAGGCTTTGTGTCATTTTGATGTATGTGCTGTCCAAACTCTTTCCCTTGCAAAAAATCTTCTGTTTTCATGAACAAGAGGGGAGGATGAGGAGCTATATGAAGGAAAAGGAAACACATCTGTGCGTCTCTCAAGGAAAATATTTTAAACTTGGTATTAATAAAACACTAATTTAAAGATAAATTCTATGCATAAAGTGAGGGCATTTCCTGTAAACAAAGCAAAGTTATAGTTTAGCATGGATTTAAAGCCAACATATAAAATTGCAGATCAAATCCTCCTCCCCCAACAATCATTAATTCATTAATCCTTGAAACCATCATTGCATTGTTTTCTGGTAATTCTACACACCTCATATGCTGGCTTTTTAAGACATTAATTGCATGATTAGTTTTATGATATCTTCTGATTACCAATTAGGTTACCTTTTTCTCTCTTTTTTGTATTTCATACATACCATTAGACTTTATAGTGCTTCTTTTTTAATTTCTCACCTAGCAGGGGTTCTCACACATTCGAAGACTGCATTATCCACTCAATAAACAGAGAGAGAGTTTAATTTTCTGTGTAAAGTATTGGTGTGGACTTGGAAAGATGATGTTTCAGATATTATGCTATCAAGAGTGACATTTAATTTTACAGGGAAAAAAATCTTGTTTTTCCCTGTCATAACAATGTTCACAGAGCATGATTTTAAAGATGTGCAGAGACGAAATCAAGTGATTCTGTCTGTTGGCTTAGCTGAAGTTGTCACATCTTCCTTTTTTGCCCAACATGTATTGCCAGCTGGTCTTCAATTCTATTAGTGTAATTTCTTCTATAGACTTCTCTGGGTCTGTGCATATATATAAAAGTAGCATCCCATATATCATAAATCAGATACATGCACGATGCTCTCAAAGACTCAGGAAAAAAAATTGATCAGTGGGACTACAAGTTTGTACAGAACTGATTTTCCAAATCCCCAGTATAACTGCATCCCAATTACCTTGTAGCCTGTGTCCTTCATATGCTGAGAAATCTCAACTTTTTAATACACATTTGACTTTCGGCAAATGAGGCTCCTATTAACTGCAATGGCAATATGCTAATGCCTATGCACATTAGGTGAAGCTCATGTGGGTGTTTTAAGAGACTTATAAATGAGAATCTTCCACAAAACACAGAAATACAAAACTAGATGCAAAAATATTTTTTATTCTCCATATTGCACATACTTGGACAAAGCTGTGTATCTCAGTACGTATTTGTAGGCTTGGTATATCAAATATTTGGATGGGGTTCATATACATATTCTACATCATCTTGGTAGGGTAAAAGCAATTAAATTTGAAATTCAACATCAGACAAGATGCCTAAACAGAAATTAATTGAGAAAGGCCTTTATGTAAAGGAAACATGGCGCCATCTCATAGACCTTCTTGAAGAGAATAATACAGTCCATAGTGTAGTGTGTGTGTTTTTAACCTGGTATCGATTTAAATGAGTACGCACCTCCAATTTCCTGACAGCTATGTCAGGTCAGAGAACAGAACCTGGGAGTTGCAGGGTAGCTCTAATTGGACCACCGTAGAAAATAAACTCCCAGGTTTTCTGTTGATCCTTAAAATCCTTGCTTGCCAAAGCTGTATTAGGGTTATCTAGTAGGAAAAAAATGTCCAGAGTGTACCATATGCTGTTCTACAAGCACCCTGCAGACAGCAAGTCAGCATGGAGAAATGTGCAAAATTGAAGGTGTTCCTGTAATAAGAAGTAAGGACACCTCCAGCTCTATGAAAGCTGCAATTCTTTTTATAAATTGTAGGAAAAAAATATCAGGTTCTCTGATTAACCTTTATTTTTCTGTTGTGGTTTTCCTTCTTAAGAGATCTTTTAAATCTATTTATCTCCATACTGCTTTGTATTGAATAATACATGAGGCAGCAGCAAAGTCTGCCAGTCCAGAAAACAGAAGACTCCCGGAGTACGGACACTGGTTGTCACTGGCCTGACAAGGTCAGGAATGGATTTGAAGTGCCCAGAGCTTGCCGACACCTTTAGTTACAACTGATAGTAGCTTAAATATTTCGCGAACCAGGTGCCTTTATCTTTGATCTCTTTAGAAGTATTTTTAGTCATAATCTGGGTATTTCACAAATCCTTTATATTGAAAAACTAATATGATCTGTTTGAAATATTTTTCAAGCCCCCCAAAAGGTGAATGTGTCTTTACATAACTTTTGTCTGCTTTCTAAGCTATATCAACCTCAATACTCTGATCAAAGGAGAAATATTTCCTTCTAATAGCTGCATTTTTTTTTTAAATGCACTCTTCTGCTTTCAGCGATTCATAAAAAGTTACACTTACAGCAGGTAATGAGGTAACACCAAATGTTGTAGCTAACCTGAAAAAAGAAGAAAAAAAGTAGCATATATTTTCCTATTTCTTTCTCTTCAGCAAAAATTACTTGGCTGTTGTTTTTGAAGAAAGAAAAATTGTGAGAGATTTGGAGGAAAGGCAGAGGGGGGGAAAAAAGCCATAAATATGGCTTGTTCTTGTATAAAGCTTTTATTGGCAACAAGGCAAACAGAATTCTCTTGAAGACACCATCAACATTTTTCCTAAAAGATATTTAGAACTTTTTTTTTCTAATTCTGCTTCTTCTTTCAAAAAGTGTCCAAATCATCATTCATCTTTCAGAAGGCTGATGCCATGACAAACACACACTTTCTCTGTACGGAGTCAATGCCTACAGTCTAACCCTCTTTCTTTTCTGGCACTCTGAGAAAAACTTATGCTTTCATTCCTAAATTAAGGTGTTTAGAAGCCAATAGATCTACTTTATTTATAGCTTCTCATGGTTTGAATCTAACATTATAGGATCAAATGGTGATCCCTCTTACATCTTTACAGCGCTGTAAGCATGTATGTTCCTTGGCATGAAGGACCATCTCCAAAAAAAAACCAAACAAACCCCGACACACAAAAAAATCAATACCATTTATAACATAAGTCAGTAGCCAGTTTAGTTAACGTAGAAAAAAAATATATTATACAACCTGTCCTGTGACAGCCATTATCCCCAATGGTTTAGAAATCAGAACAACAGTCTATTTCAGAAAGAATAGTTTAAAAACAAGAAACTATTCAGCATGGTATCTGATGTCAACCGAGTGATGATGGGCATCAAGGATTGCCCAAAGGCATGTAACCTGCGAAGCATCCCTGCATCCACATATTTCCTGTTCTTACCGTGTGAGAAATGAAGTTGTTTGCAGCTCGGATTTAACACAGAAGTGCTGCCCCACGGCGTGGCGGGGATGCTGTGACAACACCCGAGTTTGCATTCCGCTGCTCCGAGCCACTGCAACCCCGTCCGCCCCCACCTTCGCCCTCACTCACTCCACTGCCCAGTTTACGTGCAAATTCCTTGGTCTTTACCACTGACTCGATCTGTGCCCTTGCATAAGTTGCCTAGTACCTCTTCTTCAGCAAACAAACTGTGTGTGGACAGTATCGGGAGGATGATATAGGCTAAGCAATAATAATAGTACTGTGCTGAATGTGTTTAGTGCTAAGAAAATGAGTTACTGCCCTCAGAGATTGCTACGAGTTTTAGAGGTTTCATTGGTATACCAGAGAAGGTGCATCCAGAGCAATATAGCACATCCTTGAAACTAGAAAGCACAGACAAGCAGCATGGAACTAGTGAATACGCTCTCTGATAGCCTCCAGCCTTATTTTAACAGAAGTCTGAATAAATGAACCAGTAACAATTCCAGATATTCTTTCATCTTGCATACTGATGTAACCCAAATCTTTACCAAAATTTTATTAATATTCAAATTGTTATTTGAGCAATGTGTTTTCATCTTCTCACACTTCCTGCATCTCTGGGCTTGGTTTTCACTGGATACATGAAGTGCTGAAAGTGTCCCGAGAGGCTTTTCTCTTCCTAAGATCATTTGCAGTTGCACATTGTGTAAGCCCAGGAGGTTTGGATAAGCATATGTGTGAGTCCTTTTCAAACCAAACTGCACGTCCAGAATTTCAGTTTACCCATCCCTAATGTTCATTCAAATCCGTGTTTAAATTGGGAACAAAACTGTTTCTGGTTTACAGAAATGTAGCCACCCATAGCAGCCCAAACGGATTAGGGTTGCTGCATCAGAGAAGTCCCTTAGTGTAGTCTAAAATACAGGCACAGTACAAACCATTTCAGAAAGCACAGCTGCCTCCGATCAGCCTACAAAAAATCCCCTTACTTCTGAAAACACAATGTAAAAATGCCCATCAGGCTACAGGCCAGATATGTCAAGTACATCTTTTTTAGAATTGCAGTTTAACCAATAAGAGTCATCGTTCACTATTAAAATTCTGTCATTCTGCTATTCTTTATACAAGCCCAATTTAAATGGCTGCTGAATGCCACAATGGCCATCTCATCCACTTCTCGCTCTTGAAGCATCCAAGGATCTTGATGCATTTTTGCTGGCCTCAGGAATCACGTACTGACCTCCCGTCAATGAACTGCATACGAGCAAGGCACGCAGCAGGCCGAGGCCGGGCACCAAATGACGGGAACCAAAGCGCAGGAGATCCTGGAGTATTTTACACAGTCGTTACAACGGGGCATGTCAGAATTCGAATGAAAGGCGCAAACCGGCCAGCCTGCTTACTCTTACAATGCTCTACTTTTTTTGCTGCAACATTCTTCTTGTTGTTGCAAGGGCAAGACCACGGAGGAAGTCACCCCAGCCTGTCTCGCATGGGTTTGTCAAGAAGGGCTGCTTTTCCTCAGCAGTTTTCCTCCATTTTTCACACTCATCAGAGGATGAGATCCTAACCGGTGCTGAGGGGCTTGATGGGCAGGACCTCAGACAGATGCAGTAACACCTGTTTCTATCTGCATCAACATACAAACCTAAACCCCCTGGTCCATGCCTGATTGTTCAACCATCAATAAAGATGGGTTTTGTTGCTGGCATTGGCCGGAATGGAAGGATGTAACTGCATGGCATAAACCTCTGTATTCCCAAGAAGTACAGTTCCCCCACGTACTCTGGAGCCGACAGCAAACCGGTTCAGTTCTGGAAAATACGGGGCCAGCTTTCAAAACAACAGGACTGAAATGCCACCCTAAGGTGCTCTAGCTGGGCATCTCATTTGAGATCCTTTGTCTCCTGCCTCCATTTTCAATCAAGTAATCTTGAAAACTTCTTTCTGAAGACAGGATCTCTATTTATAGTGAAAGTTGTTGCTTTTTTACATTTTTCAGGAGCAATCTTTCGTATCAAAATTTGTTTGATGTGGAAATATTGTCTACTTGCTGCATTTAAGCCCACCTACATGCGCACCAAGTTTTTGAAGTACCGGTAAAAATGTATAGGATTTTGTGCACAAACTCAGCTTTTTAGCATGCACCTGCTTAAGCAATTTCTTTGAAAAGAGCATACTTGGATTGTTGGGTTTTGTGTATAAATAACCTTGCTTTGCAGAATGCAGTTTATTACAGGCTCTTTTAAATACATTTCTAAGGGGAAATATGTAGTTGTCCTTATTAAAAATGAATTATATACATCAAAATTAAAGTTCTTTGCAGTAACACCACATTCCTCTGCGTCTTGTGCTAACACCAGCACAATCAGTGGAAAATGTAAAAGGAAACATCTCATACACATTTGAAATTACAATTACAATGGCAAGGGAGGGGCTTTTTTAAGTTGGGTTTTTTTCCTGAAAGCAAGGATGATTTTCTTAAGGACTTGTGTTTCCCACAGCCACCTGGTTCCAGCACATACCTCTGAATCAGCTTTGGCACAGAAGGCTGCAGAGGAGGAATTCTTGCCTTACGCATTGGGAGATACCATGAGGCTGCCTAAAATTACAAGATATACTACAAATTTAAAAAAAAAAAAGTTAAATAATAATTATATAATTATTTTTATATCACTTTCAAGATATAAAATACTTTTTCCTACTGGCATTTTTTATCTTTTTTGAAGTGTTTTGCAGATAAAACTGAATCCTAGGGCTATTAATATAACTATATAATGGAATATAGTTTGTGTTTTGCTGCAGTCAGTCAGGATTACATATTCCAGGAGACTTTGAGAAATCCGTGTTACTTTTTTGAATTTCTCACAAAAATGATTTAAAGTTATAGACTGTTGTTTGGATAAGATCTAAAAAAGTTAAGTGATGTGATAATTGGGTTGTATCTTCATAATCAAGTAATTCTCTAGTAGTCCAGTAAGTTTATAGCAATGACCCAGAATTTTGAAGTATTAGGCATTCAATTCACATTATTTTCATGATACAAATGATAGTCAATAGCTGACAGACTACTCAGCAGCACTCATGTTTAAAATTCATCTCTGTCTTTGAATGGGTGTTTGAGGTGTACATGGGCATCTCAGAAGGCAGCTTTTATGTAATGTTAACTTATTGGGACCTTAACTTTTTTGTTTTCCTTTAACTTTTTTTCTCATTTCTAGACTGTCATTAAAATATTTCAGCTTCCCAGCTGTACTGGATAAGTAAGCCTATGATCTAGTGGTGATAGACACATCAAAGTTAATCAGAGCCTTAATTTAAAAGAGATAACCCAGAAGGCATAACCAATAAATAGAAAGCAAGGCTTGTACCCATTTTGAACCAAGAATCATAAATCCATTACAATATTCATACTAAAGACCAGGGTGATATCAGGGCCTCACAAAACTCATGAAGTTTCCTTTTTTATTTTGGGACTGACATAAGTACAGGTTGATGCTTACATGTACTCTAATCTTCTTTTAAGCTAGCTGTCTCTGCCATCCCCAAGAGTTTAGCAGAAAATTATGACAACTGTTTTCCTAAATTAATTCATTTGAATATGAAACAATGCAGCACATGAGCTTGAAACTGTAGCCTGTGCACTTATATTGAGTATTTTCTCATTTTTTGAAGTTGTTTTTTAAGCTTTTCTGCTTTTGGAAGCAGAACAGATGATGCATTTGTATGCTGTGTGTTTTCTCCCTGGAAGATAGAAGACATGTTTGATGGAGGTACAGATCGTCTTCATTCATGGTAGCATTCAAGGTATGGTGAAAAGATGTTACATATAGGTATATCGAAATGTCTGTCTTAGGTATTTTGTTTGTAGCTTATACCTAGAGGCAGGTTGGACAGCATTACCAACCATTAAAGCTTCTTGGAACTTCCTTCTTAGAAATTAGCTTAGAAATTTCAGCTGCAAACTTGAATCATTTGAACATGTAAAGCATCTACTCTCTGCCTCTGGCTGAATTTTCTTAGGAAAATTACAACACAAACAACTCAGTCATTTCTGACACCGCACTGGGGAAAATGAACCTTAAACCAGTATCAAAGTTATGGTTGCTTTTTTGTCTTTCAACTGTCCAAATGATCCATCCCTGTTGCTTTTTACTTGGTGTTGACAGGCAGTGGGAGCCATGAGACAAGGATATGCCTTTTGCTCTTTTTTATGTAAATCCAAGAAACATTTTCCAAAGTAGTTATAAATCTTTATATATGTGCGGTTTGCACATGCCCTAAAGAAACTTGAGAAATTTTAACATCTGAATTCACCAGGGAATCCATCCCCATGGATGGACAGTTTGTATAGAATGGACAAAGAGCTGGTTGAGAGCTTGTGGATCATGATCCAGAGAGTTTGTTGCAAACTGCACAATCAGGGTGAGGTTCATAGAAAGAAATGTCTGTAACACAGACCTGGTTCATAGAGGGGACTTCAACCTCTCTGACATTTGCTGCATCAGCAATGCCACAGGACACAAGCAGTCAAAAAGATTTTGGGAGGGTGTCAGGGATGACTTCTTGGTCCAGGTACTGTCTCCAGGGCCAACCGGGGATGTTACGCACCTGCATCTCCAGAATAAGTGGCTGGGGAACCTATGGCCGAGACAACTATGGAGAGAAACTTCCTAGCAAAGAACAAGGGCTGGGAAAAAGATGGGTTCAGATTTTGAACACAATAGTCACAAAAGCTTTGTGTAGAGTAACTTCCTTCACAGTGTGGTCTGAAGTTACTGGGTTTTGTCTGAGAGTCCCCCGGCGTCAGCAAAGGGACATGGAAGCAATGGTAACACCTTTCCTCTCTTTCACCACTTTATTCCTGTAACTCAGATGGTAGTGGTCTGGATGATGGATATTAAGTTCTGTGATAAGCTATATTGGTGTCAATATGAAAACAAATTCAAATTACAGTGGGGAGAGTTGTTTTTTTTTAAATCAAAATCTTGTGGATGTCAATTTTTTATTCTGAAAAATATTTTCTTTGAAAAAAAATGCAAAGTTAAGCTCTCTTAATTGAATTGAAGATCTGACTGATGTTGTTTGCACATCCTTAATTTGTCCCACTTTTCCATGTGTATTAAGGTAGAATCTTTAATTACAGAATCCTGCTTCATTCGTATGCAGAAAGGGTCAGGTCTGACAATGAACTAGGACTTTGCAGTAAAGCAAACGATTAAGATGTCACTACCTCATTTGTTAAGTAAGTCAGAAAGTATAGAGGGAATGAGACAAGATAGTCTCTTGGTTAAAACAGCACAATTTTTGGTTTTTACAAGAGAGTCTTGATATGTAGTTGGGAATTTTCTTACAGCAGTTTTGTTAGAGATTGTTATTTCTTTCTCAGTTTCTACATATACAAGACCCCCTGTGTGTGTCTTGGCCCATAGGTTTGGTAAGCACTTACTTACACAAGGAACGTATGAACTGGAGAGTGCGTGTGAATATATGAAATACTACAAAATACAGAGAGAGCTCAAACTGAGTACCCAAAATTAATGAGTACTTTTTGACATAAATCTCTCTCTGCCTCCAATCCGCTTTTCAAAGAGGGAACAATACCCACTCATATCCTAGACAGGATATGAAATTCATTAAAATTTTTGAGTGTTTGTATACTGAAATAACGAGTACCAAAGAAGGAAATTAAAATACTGAAAATTGTTAATCTATCCTTACAGCTGATGTCTGTTATGACAGAAGTCTTTGTGTAATGTGAAGTAAATAAGGCCAATGGCCAAATGTGAATATAGACACAAAAACAAGTGGCCAGTCTGTGTCGTGAGTGACGAGGAGTCTTGTAGAGAAACACAAATTCACAATACGAGTGTGGGACAAGACTGAGTTGAGTAGGCAACCTTTATGCTGGATTTCCTCAGTGCTTGGTTTTCCAGCCTCAGTCCAGTACATAAAACAGGCTTCCCAGGAACAATTTGCTCCAGCTGAGAGCAGCAGGTGAGTCCTATGAGGCACTAAAAAACTCTTCCCTCGGGACATACAAGTTGACTTAACCTGCACCCCACACTCGGGACGCAAAGTCAAATCCCTCCTCCCCTTTGCAGCACTTGACCCACACGCTTGGCCCCTCTGGGCTGTGCGCTGAACTGAACGCTGTGGCATCCTTGTTCCAGTAAAAACTTCATAGAAAATACTTCAGCATTCATCAGAGAAGGGATGGGGATCTCTCCCTGGAGGCGGCCACAACGACTAAGCTACAGCGTGGCACTCACCGCCCCAGCAACAACAACCTGAAAAGGTGTTGTTGCAGTGACATTGCCAAACTCCTTGGGTTACTCTAGACCAAGGGGAAAAAAAAAGGGATATTTAGGGATGGCAAGATGTAGTCCAGATGTAGCATCTGGGGGGAAATCTGCATAATCTCAGAGGAAAGCTGTTCATTAATGTAAAATACAGGGTTGCTCCTGAGAAACCTTTTCTGAAGTGTGTTTAAACTCTGCACTTCAAAGCACGCTGGTGCTTCTGTGAGCCCTGGCTTCACAAGAAACTTTCCCAGAGATACAAAGGATGAGAAAATCTCCTAAGTAATATATGGAAATAAGAGGAAAGGCTGTTTGCTGCTTTTGCATAAATGCACCTGACTTTGACACAAGAAAGGAAAGAGTAGACAGAAGCAGCTGAAAGCTCTCACTTGCAGCCCTTTTATAGCAGTAATGAGAGGGCTTTTAGCCAAAACAAAACTTTCCCCATCAATTCAGTCTACTTTTGACTTGCTCATGACCTGTCCGGCTTGTATGCCAGAGCATCATACGCGTCAGTGCTTTGAAATGCCGTAGATGTTCCCTTCTCAAGATAGCTGAGTGCTAACAGTAGGTGGAGATACAATCCAATTGTTCTGTAGTATTTCCAAACAATCTGAAGCCAGCCTGACTCGCTATTAATTTTAATTAAGCCTTGCAATAAAAACCAACAGAACGGTGAAAAGCATGAGCAAAAATAAATGTATAGGTCATACTTTTAGTTGCCTTTCTGCAGTAATCTGATAGCTTGTTTTGGCATCGCAGGTGGAATACGCAGACCTAAATTTAATCTCTATTGTTTGTTTTTCTCTCAAAAATCATGCCTTCTGCTTTTCTTTTGCCTCAGCGAAAGAAAATTATAATAAAAGCAAGATGGGTCTGAGACCAATTCAAGCATCAGAATACAAGCTAATTTCAAAAATGTATCAACTCATTCAAGGTTCCTAATTTGTACATCTTATTTTTTAATGTAAAGGCAATAGGACATGCTGACATTCTTTTAATTAAACTTTTACCATAGCTGGATTTGAAAAGATCTGTGATCTATGCTTCCTCAAAGTTGAAACAAAACAGTGACTGTCTTTGTGGGCCTAAATTTTGGAGAATGAAGGACACAACCAGTTTTTTGCTGGTGCAGCTAGAGCCACTTTGCTCACCAGGCAGTGAGTGTTGGTGGGCACTAGCAAGAACTTTTAATCATGTTTTTAAAGAACTCCCAGACATGTAAATTTGTAGAAAGAGCAAAATGCCACCCCTGGGAACGGCACCCCTGAAAACCTTATGTCTGTCCATTTTGATTGTACCCACTGTCCAGGGTTTCAGATCTTTGCAAGCTTAATGTTTTAAAATTCACCTTCAGTTTACATCATCTTCACTCACAGTCGGTCTAATCCAGCTGGATATGAGGGAACAATAGTTTTCTTCTTTTAAAACCATAATCATATCCTATGTGTGCTATGGCACTGCTCTCCTTATGAAAGCCTCCATAAAACACAAATACAAGACCAGGAAATCCAGCCAGCGCTAGACTGGGGGGTGGCAGAAAGATTAATGTGGATTAAGGTGCAGGGAAGCCCTTTTCTAGGAATAATTCTGTCTTCTGAAGGTAGTTGCCATTTTGCTTTGTGCTTTTATGCAGTTTGTTTTTCATAGCATGTATCCTGTCCTCTTTTTCATGCCTATCAAATATCTGATGATAAATACATCGTGGTTTATCCTTGGATGCCCAGCTGTGTTATAAAGAAGCTCTAACTAGCGGTAAAGAGATGAAGTTCCTAGGCATACAGCAGACCAGGGAATATCATATGGAGGTACCTATAGGTCCTGGAAATTATTTGCTCTTCTCAGTAGCCTCTCCCAATTCACGATTCCTTATTCCCACGGCAAAATGGTCAGCTATATCACAAAAGATTATACTAAGGTGACAAAAATTATAATTAATGGAAAGCTATTTTAAAAAGGCTCTGTCTTTCATAGTGTTACTTTGATGAACTCGACTTTCAGAAGAAAACACAAGAACACCATAAATTCACAGTGAACTTTATGGAAGATGCAATTACCTCTCATGTGAAAAGTAAGTCACATAACGTTTCACTGGTGTTTTTTAAATCTTACATCAGGTAATGGCTACTACTGGAAAATATCAGTCTTTCAGTGCTGCATATCATGTTCATCCTACCAATAGGCCTTTTTTCATTAATAATCACAGTAAAATACCACCCCACCCATGTTCTGAAGCAGCACTCAAAACTTAGCAAATACTGAATTTTTAATTACATGATTTTTTTATTTCTTCACTATCTTTAAGTTCTTTGCTTATGCCCATGAAAAATAAGAGGAAAAAAAAAATATTGAATGAAAGAGCACATGCAACTTGTGTGTAGGTATTTCTATGTGTCTGCCTTTCATATAATAAATTGAATCCTAAATGAACAAAAAGAAAATATGACAAGACAGCCACATCTAGCGAAGAGCAGGCTGATAGAAATTTAATGGTATGGTCCCCCATATCCCAAAATCCTAATAATGAGATACGTTACTGCCAGCAACTGTGTATTGTGCATTGCACGATGTGATAGCGCATTTTGATAGTAGAAGCCCACACTTACACAAACTGCCAGAGGTCCTTAATGCCCCTGCAAAGCAAAAAGGATCCTGGTTTCAAGTGAATTGAATTGATCCTCGGTGTCTTATGGGATTACCCGTTTTCTAGCATTGTGTATATTACCACAATGTAGCAAATAATGATAATTCATAGTACTTCTCTCACATCAATATGAGCTCAGCTTACCTTAGGCTTTGTCTCCACAGGAAAGTAGCTTTATAGTCACATTGATATTTTATATCCATGTGTTTGAAACAGCACGAGCCATTTCAGGATCCTTGAGTTCAGTTTTACAGGGTCTCAGGTTTGTTTCAACTTGCACGCAGGCAAATTCAGCTAAACCAAAAAACATTTAGCAGCGTGCAAGGGTGTCCAACACGCAGATTTCGTTGGCTTGGTGCCCTCAGTCTAGATCTGTGCAACAGGGCCACGGAGGTTCGACTTCACTTTCCAGGCGACATCTTATAAAGCAGAGGCTGCGACTCTGCCGGGGGCCTGATCCCTAAGATCTGGCGGTCCCCTAAGATCTGGCGCAGGGAGGAGTGAGCACCAAACCTGTGTTAGTCACTTCGGTGAGTCCTTCTCCCTCCTTCGGGCATTGTGCTGACAGCCATCAACAATAGTTGCAGCGTACGCTGCCACTGTGTACCTACCTGTGCCCTGGGCTGCAGACGTGTTTATCAGTTGGAAGATTTCTGACGTGATAGACGGTATTTTAACAGTAATTAGAGCATATGGTGATGTCAAATCTTAATAGAAACAACTCTATTGCAAGGATTTCAGGCTGCCGGTAATGGAAACCTGACGTTTATGCAGGCTTTGTGTTGTTTGAAGCTACTGGCCACTGCAGCTGAATTGCTACGCGGCTCCACTCAGCCAGTCGGTTTCCCGGAGGTGTTTCAAGAGCATGAAGCCATTTCTTTTCCTCTTTTTGCTTGTTTGTTTGTAAAGGGTCTAGTGAGTTACGTAGCTTTCCCTGGGAAATAAAAAGACTTGCAAAAGTAACACTTATTCCTCCCCGACTTTTCAAATCTATGTGTTGGTGGTTAAATATTTAGTTACATGGCTATTTTTCTAATGAACTGCCTTACTTAAAAATGAACTCTGAAATGCCAGTCTGCCTTAAGAGCTATACTATGGTACGATTCCCTGCTGAAGTACGTGTAACTTGCTGACTTCAGTGGGAGCAACATATGTCTGAGGGCAAAATTTGTCTCATTGATTGATTGATTGTCAGATGTTTGGCACTATGTGCCAGATACGCGAAGGTGCTTAGCTCCCAGCAACTCTTGTAATGAGACCTCTGGATGAATTGTCACAGTCTTTTTGTGAATCTCACATACAATGTGTAAATAAAAATGGACCCATGTTCAATGGGAGGTAATTTATTCTCAGGAGCAGTCTCAATGTGTAACTAGATCCTATTGAGATGATTAAGTACTTATTAACATGAGTAAGAGTTACAGCTTACAGCATTCTGTTGAATATTTAAAAAATCATGAGACTTTATATTAAAGTCAACGGGCAGAGATAGGAGCAGAGAGCATTCATTAGAGACATGGACTGCACCAGGGTCCCCGTGAGCCTGAGTTTGTTGAGCTTGAGGTGTGATTTTTAAATTGCATCTTTGGTTTTGTAGGTGCCACTTTACACTTGCAACTAATTGTGGCCGCCGTTGTGAACTGACAAGGTATTCCTCTTTCTCTCAGCTTTTCCTTGTGGGTGATAAATCACAGAAATAAAATGCAATTTAAGAATAAATGTAAGAGAGAATATTGTCTTCCAAGCAGAGGGCTCTATTCTGTTGTCCCTACCCCACGATCAGCAAGTTTTCCTTGCTGATATAAAATTTCCTACATTTTCCTTCCTCGGGTTTACAGTTTGGGGGTACTTGGTACTGGTTTCCAGCTGCATTTCAAGGTCACAGTTTCTGCCACATTTCATGCTGGGATTGAGGAGTGAGAGAACCCATGGCTGGAAGGCAGGCTTGTGATACCCCCCACCAAGTGCTGGTGATGCTCTACAAGACTGAGCCCCAAGCCTGAGCTGTCTGCTTCAGATTTAGCCTAAGAACAGTGTTCAGGCTCTGAGGTGTGAGCTGCATTTTGAATCTGTTTCCATATACATTGCACATGTTTACCAGTTGTCTAGAGTAGACCTTTTAAATTGTCTATCAGGCCTACCACCCAAATTGAATAGCAAGGCGTTTTTGACACTTTTGGCTTGTAAATTAACTTGCTTGCTTGCTGGTGAACATTTTGTTGTTGCTGTTGATAGAAAACCAGCACACATTGATTGTTAGTTTCATTTTGAGTCTAGTCATCATCCACTTATCAAATGAGGTGTCACTTGTATGTTGATTGATAGACTCATGCAGATTTGTGAGCTAGACGGTCTTATACAAGAGAGAGGTTTTTTCCCCAGTAGAAGTCATTCACACACTCTTATGAACGATCTCATTGATAATCTAAGAACCATATAGTTCCCTGTCTTGAACTAGCAATAAAGCTTGCCGAGCGGAAGTTCTTGGAGCTCAAAAGGCTTTGATTTGTCTGAAGAATGTATGTGTTTATGAACACATAATTATACAAGGGTGCATTTTATCCCATGACTTTAAGCTAAATGCCTTGAATTGAGAAAGCATCTGACATTTGTGTATCTTTTTATCATGTCATATATGTATGTATGTTGTAAAGAAATTCGTAGTCCTACAAATCTCATGTCACGCAATCACAGATCATATTGTATCAGTCCCTTGCGATTATGGCTCAGTTTACACCGACATCAAAGCTGGGGCTTTTGAAAATCAGGATTATCACGTGGTTGTTAGAAGAAATAAATTAGCCTATTCTAGACATACGGTCAGGGAGAAAGATGCCTAGATCTGGGCAACAGCTGAGCATATCATTTCAGAGTTTAAGCATAACAAAAGAGGCCATCATGAAACCTTAGAGACCTAACTTCAAAACAAAATTATTAATAGCCAAGAGGGTAAAAGCTTTAGTGAAATTCAGAATCCAGTTCTAAATAGGATCTCCACTTCAAGAATGAATAATAGATGGAGTCCAACTGTTCTGTGGTTGAGCACAAATTAGTCATTCATTGATTGTAATCAAAAGCAGCTGCTTGTAATCAAAGCATAGGTTTTGATAGGTCATTATCAAATGATATGCTAATTTTCTGTGTATATAAAGAGCAGAGATGGAGCTTGTCAAGAAAGGTCTTGATGATGCAAAATACAGATTTTGGGAGTTTACCTCAGTGCTTTCTTTCTTATCTGTCCTTTTTTCCAGTCAGTATTTTCTGTCTCCATAATTAATTTGAGGTTTGTGGCAGCTTATTAGAGATGTCACCAGCATCTGGGTTTGTGCAGCACAGCACAGTAATGCGTTTGTAGGAAGAAAGCAGGTCTCAGCCCTTCCTTTCAGGATTATCGTTACTAACTCACAGTGAATACCCCTTTCTATGGACACAAATTTGTGAGTCCTAATTTTGTGAAGTGCTTAGGCAAGATATTTTCAAATTCATCTGTTTTAAGTTAAAAGACCTAAGTAAATTACAATAGTTAGCCATTGATAATTAGTGAATGAGAATTACACCTATTCAGAAACTAAAAATGAGATCACTATTTAAGTGCTTAAATGTATACACATTTAGACATACATTGCCCTTAGGTCTCATGGTCTTGTTACCTGGGACAAAGGTCTCTGCAAAATAAGTTCCTCTAGTGGTATCAAAGATCCCATTTTCAATCATAAAACATCTTTAAAGTCCAAAATGTCCATGACATACTTCCATCCTTTAGGAAAAGAGATATTATTTTGCCTTTTCACTGGGGACTCAGCTTTTCCCCTGAAAATGTCCCAGGTCTTGGAACCATTCTCACCCACCAACATGTGCTTATAAAGCAAGCACAGGTCAGATTATGCCATGGTTTCTGAACAGAAAACCATAGGAAACAGAGGATTCTTTTCTCACTAATCATGGGTACTGTAAGAAAGACAGAAAAAGCAGACAAAAACACTGAAAGCTGTTCCCATAGGCTAAGTGGGGTCTGATTGTCTAATTCTGTGAAGATTAGATGGTCTAGTTCCTTCCATCCTGTGTTTCAGAGGTTACTATGGAGAAAACAGAACCAACATTTAGTCAAAACTTTAAATGGTTCAGTCAAAAATGAAGTTTTGCTCTTCCAGAGTCCACAGGACAGGCAAAGCGTAACAGAGGGATGGGGAGAGGGGATGAAGCCCTTGCTGCTGAAATGTAAGGAACAGATACGGACACAGTGGCAATGGTGTACACCAACCTTCACCCTAGCAAGTGTCACATTCTAAATTTTTCCCTTCTGGACAGCCATGGTGGCAGCCAGCCTGGATGATCACTGCTTTGGCATGGACAAAGTGGGCAGAGAAAGCAAAGGACTTCTATTACCTCTTAGTAGTGGTTGACCTTGTCGGCTTTGCCTATATGTAAGACAAAAATGTATACTCCCATATAGAATAAATAAGAAACGTAAATTCAACTTAAAAAATAACTTTACCTTTCATTCATAAAAATGTTTTCTTTGAAAAAAGGAGGAAAAGATAAATGATACCATCTCTCTTATTTTTGCAGTCTTAGCCTTAAGCCATTATAATTGCTTGAGTGAAGGTGAACAGCAAGCCAAACCAAGCCATGCATTTTGGCTTCCTGTTCTGCTAAACGATATATTGTTATTTGAAGTGTTGCATACCTCATTGTGTGCACTTAATAAAGTAGTATTGTGGGCAGATGTGCAGTGCCTTCAGATCTATGGAGCAGGTTAAAAAGTGGACCAGCACTTAAAGGGTGTGAAGCAGAGAAAACAATTTGCAAAATTCACAGTGAATAACAATATGTGCCTTCCATCACTCTGTGTTGCCCCCTGCTCTTAACCACAGCCAAACAGCCCATTCTCATTTTTTTCTTCGTACATATTCACCTTGGTGCATTTCTTCATCTGCTTGTGGGATCGTATTCAAATATTCACAGGGGAACCACAAGGCTAAAATGTCACTTTCATTTTCTAGGTGAAAATACCTTTTTAATAAACAGAGGAAGTTAAAATTTATACCTAACTTCATAGAAAAAGTAAAACATTTCTTACCAAACTGGAATTTGATAGATAGTGCACTACCTTTCTAGAACACGGCATTTCTTTTGTTGTTAGAGAGGCTGTAAATGGAAAAAGAAATAGAAATTTAAACAATTTTCACACAAGACTTCAAATGGAGTTCTTTCAGGTAAATGTTGCAACAGAAAATTCAGAGCTTTCCACATCCTAAAAGGAAATATTTTAAGAAAGTAGAATAAACAAATAAGCCCAAAAGAATTTTAGTTGATAGGATCCCAGGTCTACTGCTGTTGTGGACACGCCAGTTATCAAAAAGATGAGTATTATGGTCAGGGTGTGCTGGAAGATGTTGACTTTGCCTCTTGGCCACTTCAGTTATAAACTTTCCACTCTGTATGTAATATGCTTTTACATCTCCTGCCTGCACAAAAGTGCAGAAGGGGACAGGGACACTCTTGCAGCAGATCTCAGAAGCACTTAGATGCCCACAGCCTCTCTGTCCCCAAGCACCACAGTGGCCCCTGCGGTAGGCGTTGACATCCTCTGCAGTGGAAAGCATCCACTCTTGCCAGCGCCAGTTAGTATGGCAGCCGAGTTAGAGCTTTGCCCCTGTTTTTACTGCAGCCCCTTTGAGGAGTACTTTTGCCCATACTAGTACACTGAATCAGTTCAGTACACTGAACATGAGCCAGCAGTGTGCCCAGGTGGCCAAGAAGGCCAACAGCATCCTGGCCTGTATCAGACACAGTGTGGCCAGCAGGAAAGGGAAGTGATCGTGTTCCTGTACTCGGCACTGGTGAGGCCGCACCTCAAATCCTGTGCTCAGTTTTGGGCCCCTCACTACAAGAAGGATGCTGAGGTGCTGGAGCGTGTCCAGAAATGGACAACGAAGCTGGTGAGGGGTCTGGAGCACAGGTCTTCTGAGGAGCGGCTGAGGGAGCTGGGGTTGTTCAGTCTGGAGAAGAGGAGGCTGAGGGGAGACCTTATCGCTCTCTACAACTACCTGAAAGGGGGTTGTGGCGACGAGGGTGTTGGTCTCTTCTCCCAAGTAACCAGCAATAAGACAAGAGGAAATGGCCTCAAGTTGTGCCAGGGGAGGTTTAGACTAGACATTAGGAAAAACTTCTTTCCTGAGAGAGTGGTCAAAGATTGGAATGTGCTGCCCAGGGAGGTGGTGGAGTCACCGTCCCTGGAAATATTCAAAAAACGTGTAGACATGGCATTTCAGGATATGGTTTAGTGGGCATGGTGGTGTTGACAGTTAGACTTGATGATCTTAAAGGTCTTTTGCAACCTTAATGATTCTGTGATTCTGCCCCTCTTACACATAGTGGCGCACTCACCAAGCAGTAAGGTCCAGCAAGTCTAGATGTTTTCAGATTTTGGAGCACCAAACGTGTCTTAAAGGAGCAAGTTCATAGATGCTATGATCAATCCAAGTCTTTGAAACTTCGAAGGGTTTGTAGTTCACCAAAAATGTTTTAGATATCCAGGCTGAAAAGTTTGAAGCCACCAACTGGATCCAGAAACTTAAAACTGGCAAAAGGGATTCTGGAAGAAAAGAGGATTTGTGAAACAAATATGTAAAAAAGCTCTCAGCCATTGCTTTATTTACAGGAAGATGAACCTTTACTTTACTACTTTATGAAAAAGAAATAAATCTACTTTACTTCTTATTTGTCCTACAGGCCTCCTTTATGGAGCAAAAAATGGGTAGGGCATAGGCAATCGGTTAAACAGAACTAAATTAAAGTTGTTGACAAAAAATCATAATGTGCATTTGATTATTCAGCTTCAGTGAAAGGTATTTAGGGCAGCATTCAAGGTTTCATTGTTTTTATGACCAGTATGTCTGCTGCCATGAACTCAATCACGGCACAATAGGAGGTGAGACTAAATGGTTTAACACAAAACAAGTAATCATGACAAAAGAATTGACGCTCTACACAGTGCACAGGCTGTTACATTTTTAAATGCAAAATTAATTTCAAGATTGAAGTCTTCTCCCTTTCTTCTAGCAATGGAATTAAGGTATTATTGTGGGCCTTCTGCGGCTCTTTGTCTAGTGTATGGCACCTGCAGTGAGTTCAGCAATGTTTAAAAACGCTTTTAGATTTGAGCTTTAGAATAACCTTTGTGAATACGTTTCCCCCTTGAAACTTTGCAATGAATTTGATACAGGAGATGGAGAAGGAGGAGGAGTTGGCATTAGAGTTTCAGAGGATGCTGCAGAATTCTGTTTATCCAGAGCCAGGTAAATTGCTGGAGATTTAGCAGACAGCTCATGCCATTTGTCTGAACATGACCTTGAGAGGACACCTTCTTTCTCGTTTGAGGGGGGTAATTTTGTTTCATGCACTTGTCAATCTTGTAGCTGATTCTCCAAAAGCAAGCAAGCGTGCTGAAGGAAATGTGTGGCAGTGCCGAGAGGTGGCCCACAGAAGTGTGAGGGCTGATTATTAATTAAGCTGAGACTGCATCCAAAGCTGCAATGCTACAGTGCAAAATTACTTCTGTTGGTTTTGGGGGGGGTCCTATTTGCTGGGGTAGCACAGTTCAGATCTTACACACAGGATTATTTGCAAACAAAAACAATCATCTATGGCAGTCCACACTTTTTCTGCAAGTCGTCTTGCTAAAGGTGCTGATGAATCCACGCTTGCTGGGGGGGTGTGTTGGAGCAGATCTCTGTTAATCAAGATGACTTTTTGGCTCTGGGGTATTACTATGGTCCGAACTAAATCAGATTTGTAGGGCCCTCCTAATTGCTTCACTAGCTCCAATATGCAGCCACAAATGAAAATGGTCTGCCCTAATTCCCGTGCTGAATATCAACAAGTTGTGAAGTGTTTGTGTGTGAGAGAGTGACCGGGCATTATCTGGACGGTCGGTGCTGGCAGGAGATTAGCTTGAGGCTGCAGGGGCAGAGCAGCAAGGAGTTTCCCTGTCGTCGTCTTTGGTATGCTAACGCTCTTGTTCATTACATTAACTCCAGCATAGCAATTAAAAATGAGAAGAGAGAGAGTAGCAATAAATAGTGCAATATTTAAAATACTGAGTTATAATACATCCTAAGTCTGCCAACCCTTATCAGTGAAAGCTCAGATTAGGCAAAATCCGTTACTGTTTACTCATGCTGGGAGAACAATTTCTCTGGATTTCAATAATTTTCCCAAATTGGATGTATTTCTTTGTACTTCAATCGGACTATAACAGGACTACATGGAGAATGAAGATCTTCCCATTTCAATGATATGACCAACAGAAGTTATTCTTTAAGGTCTCTTCAGCTTAATTTCACCGCTGGGAAGGCACGCTCTGCACAGCTCAGGAAACCACCAGGTCCCCGTGGCCTCCTCCTGTCACAGGCTGCGGCCGGCACAGAGGAGGGGGCAGGAGATGTGCACCCACGTCTCTCCAGCGCAAAGCCAGAGGGTTAATATGAACCACGGCTCCTGGGCGTTAAAGCTTTGGATTCAGCACTGAAGCAACTGAGGTGCAGACACGTTTCTTTCTGCCACTTCTGCCACCGACAGGTAATCGCAGCAGGACAGAAGAGACCCTTGGCAAGAGCTGCATCTTCACGCCTTCAACCAAATTTCCCTCACTTTTCATATCACCCAGGTTAGCAGTGAAAAAATGACTGTCAGGAGCTATACCTTTATTGCACGGAGTATTTCTAATGGTAATTAAGATTTTTGTAGGGGTAATGCAGTCAGGTGTGGCTTCTTCAGGTGACTTCCCACTAGCCAGGAGGCGGGATGTGGGTGCAGCAATACTCACTGCAGAACAAGTGCACGGCAGCTTGGCATGTTGGGAAGTGAGCTGAGGTCCCAGCCAGGCACTTCTGGATGTTTTACCCAAAATAAATAATACTTAAAATAAAATAAACGCAGTTATAAACCAGTCAGAAATTTACTTTCCAAGCTCAGTAAAAACCTGGAATTAATACTTGGGTTTAAACACCATGCATGGTACGCTTTATGGGACTACTCAAAAACTTTCCTTTTGAATTGGTTTAGAAGATGTTTTTAAAAGATTTATAATGGAAGACAGTCAGTTTCAAAGAATTATTTGGCTTCAAGTTTTTTGAAAAAATCAGCTTTGAAATGTTGAGGTGAACACTTGGGCATGTTTTCATAACTGACGACCATTTTTTTCTGAGATTTTAGAACTTGTCTATTTTAGAACTTAAAAATTGCCAAAATGGCAATGACTCATTGTAAATTATTTAAATAAAGTGTTTACAAAGGTTCAAATAATTTCTTAAAATTTGCTGTAGGATAAAATTCAGATTGTTGTGTTTGATCCAATGAATACAATTCAATTTTTGAAATCCCTTAATTTTTCACAAGGCAAGAAAGACTGTTTCCACCTCAGCTCTGTTGTGTTGTGTGTGATATAGCAAAGAATCAGGTACTGAAAAGAGTTAAAGCAATTTAAGGCTCTATCTTCCTTTTTATTAATGGCATCTTCACTGCAAATCAAACCTGAATTCCATGCGAGTTCCCCTACTCCTAAATTTTCTTTAGAAATTCAGTAATGCTGAAGTGAAATCTGTACCTTTCTAACCACTTTGATGGGAGCAGTATTTTACCTTAACTGGCCGGGCTAGTAAAGCTTTGGCATAATCAGTAGCTTATGCGTAGTTCAGCAATAATAATTTCAATTATTATGGATAATTCTTTTGTATTCATAAAGACAGCTCTAAGCCTTCAAAATCACGCAATCTGTATTTACTAGTTTGAAGCTATTTCAATTTTATCTTTTACTTTTGAATTATTTGTATACAATTATCTCTCCCCATGAAAATTCTTTTCTGTGTTCATTGAATATTGAAGAGCAATATGCTTCCATTTGAAAAGTCTTAGCATTCCAGATTAAAATAGATCCATTAATTACTGGTTTTTCCCCAAATTAATTTCATCTAACTGCCTCTATATAGGTCTCTGGCTGTATTGTATCACTTGGATGTAAATTGCAGGAAATAAATAAAAATAAAAGATTCAAAACATTTAATGCATATGGAGGAATGGCAGCACCATCTACCGTTATGGTTGCCTAAAACTCCCAGAATAAGAACCTATTTGCATTTTTCTATAAATAAACAACCCTTAACTTCTTAAACATGAACTCTTCCCTACAAAGAATTTTTCAGGCTGAATACCATCAATAATTAGTGAATCTATTTGAGTGGTCATAGAATCATAGCATCACAGAGCAGTCCAGGTTGGAAGGGACCTTGAAAGTTCATCTGGTCCAACCTTTCAGGGGAAAGGGAGCCTGGATGAGATTATCTGGCACCGTGTCCAACTGCATATTGAAAATCTCCAATGATGGAGACTCCACAATGCCCCTGGGGAGGTTGTTCCAGTGAATGACTGTTCTTATCGTAAAAAATTTCTTTCTTGTGTCGAGATGAAACCTGTCCCACTGCAACTTGTACCCATTACCACTTGTCTTCTCCGTGTGTCCCCTTGTGAAGAGAGAGCCTCTGTCCTCTTTGTAGCTGCCCTTTAAGGACTGGAATACTGTGATGAGGTGCCCCTTGAGCCTTCTCTTCTCCAGGGAGAAAAGACCTATCTCCTTCAGTCTTTCCTCATAGGGCAGGTTCTCCAGTCCTTTGATCATCTTTGTGGCCCTCCTTTGGACCATCTCCAGTCTATCCATGCCTTTTTTGAATCGTGGGGACCAGAACTGGACACAGGTGTAGGCTCTCAAACGCTGAGTAGAGTTGGATGGCCACATCTCTACCTCTGTTAGTAATGCCCCTCCGGATGCAGTCCATGATCTGATTTGCCTTTGTTGCTGCAGTGGTGCCCTGCTGACTCCTGTTCAAGCTTGCTGTCCACCAGGACCTCCAGGTCCGCTTCAGCAAGGCTGCTCTCCAGCCACACAGATCCTGGCCTGTGCTGGGCTCTTTGGTTATTTCTCGCCAAGTGCAGGACTTTGCATTTCTCTCTGTTAAACTTCATATTGGTCTTGCTTGCCCAGTCTTCCAGCCTGCCCAGGTCTCTTTGTAAGATGGCTCACCCTTCTCATGTGTTCATCTCACCACCTGTTTTGGTGTCATCAGCAAACTTGGTGAGGGTCCGTTCAATCCTGTCATCCAGATCATTTATAAACAGCATAAACCTGTTGAAGAGCACTGGGCCCAGTATTGATTCCTGGAGCACACCACTTGTGACAGGCTGATACTTTCCAAGAATGCAATTAACTGGGTAGGTTACAGAAAAGTTACCACAGCTGAGCAAACTGAAAGCATGTTCGGCTCCCGAACGGCAGTCATTCCCACAAGTACTTTGACTTCATGGGTATGCAGGTTAACTTCTCCCACTTTGTCCCTGAGGCTCAGGGCAAAAACTAAACAGTGAAGATAAAACAGTCAGCAGTTGCTCATTCAGCAAGCACCAGCTGAGGACTATTGTGAAAAAGTGGTTTGTGATCATGTAAGTAATGAAGGCAGCAAAATACATATTCATGAGCTAGGTGGATTCTGGTGTTTACTAATTTTTGAATATTTGTCACTGTAATCTTAATATTTAAAATATTTCTTCTGAGTGTGTAGCATGTCCTCCTTCCTCTGTACCAGGGAAGATCATGGAGCAGTTCATCTTGAGAGTGCTCACGAGGCATATGAAGGACAACCAAGGGATCAGGCCCAGCCAGCATGGGTTCATGAAAGGCAGGTCCTGTTTGACCAACCTGATTTCCTTCTATGACCAGGTGACCCGCCTAGTGGATGAGGGAAAGGCTGTGGATGTTGTCTACCTGGACTTTAGTAAAGCCTTTGACAGCGTCTCCCACAGCATTCTCCTGGAGAAACTGGTGGCTCATGGCTTAGACAGGTTTACTGTTCGCTGGGTGAGGAACTGGCTCGATGGCCGAGCCCAGAGAGTTGTGGTGAACGGCGTTAAATCCAGCTGGCGGCCGGTCACAAGCGGTGTTCCCCAGGGCTCGGTTCTGGGACCAGTCTTGTTCAATATCTTTATTGATGATCTGGATGAGGGAATTGAGTGCTCCCTCAGTAAGTTTGCAGATGACACTAAGTTGGGTGGGAGTGTTGATCTGCTGGAGGGTAGGAGGGCTCTGCAGAGGGATCTGGACAGGCTGGATCATTGGGCCAAGATCAACTGTATGAGGTTTAATAAGGCCAAGTGCCGGGTCCTGCACTTTGGCCACAACAACCCCATGCAACGCTACAGGCTTGGGGAGGAGTGGCTGGAGAGCAGCCCGGCGGAAAGGGACCTGGGGGTGCTGGCTGACAGCCGGCTGAACATGAGCCAGCAGTGTGCCCAGGTGGCCGAGAAGGCCAACAGCGTCCTGGCCTGTATCAGGAATAGTGGGGCCAGCAGGAGTAGGGAAGTGATTGTGCCCCTGTACTCGGCACTGGTGAGGCCGCACCTTGAATACTGTGTTCAGTTTTGGGCCCCTCACTACAAGAAAGACGTCAAGGTGCTCAAGCGTGTCCAGAGAAGGGCAACGAAGCTGGTGAGGGGTCTGGAGCACAAGTCTTATGAGGAGCGGCTGAGGGAACTGGGGTTGTTCAGTCTGGAGAAGAGGAGGCTGAGGGGAGACCTCGTTGCTCTGTACAACTACTTGAAAAGGGGGTTGTGGTGAGGTGGGTGTTGGTCTCTTCTCCCAAGTAACCAGCGATATTACGAGAGGAAATGGCCTCAAGTTGTGCCAGGGGAGGTTTAGATTGGATATTAGGAAAAATTTCTTCACCAAGAGGGTGGTCAGGCATTGGAACAGGCTGCCCAGGGAGGTGGTGGAGTCGCCATCTCTGGAAGTGTTCAAAAAACATGTGGATGTGGCGCTTCAGGACATGGTTTAGGGGACATGATGTTGGGTTAATGGTCGGACCTGATGATCTTGAAGGTCCTTTCCAACCTTCGTGATTCTGTGATTCTGTGATGTCAGTCAGGATAGATAACAGAAGGCACAACTAACTCCCAAACTTGCTGCTTCTAAGAGGCTTCCCTGGTTTCTGGGCAAAGAAGTAACAGCCAAAAGTGCCTTTTTGTCTCTCCAACAGGGAAGTCAGTTCATGGGGACTGGCTGATGAAAAGTAAAGGGAAGAGGTTTGGGATTTTTTCCCGTGATCCTGTTTGCAGAAAGGTTTGGGTCTCTGCACTTGCATGAAAGTTTTCTTACAGATATAGGTGACGTTAAGAATTCAGAAATCAGAATTGAAAAGAACTAACTAAAGCATTTAAAAAAAAAATGTAGGATGGCTGTCAGCAGATTAATTTTAATTAATAAACTGTATGGCTTTAAATATCAATAAAGGTCATCTCAGGTCTTAATCATTGCCTACTCCCTTTATTGAGGCTTGCGTATTCTCTCTGCAATGGTTAGTTCGCTTGTAGTAAAGGCAGAGACAAAGTACTAGAAACATGCAAATAAAATTCCTGCACATCCCTCACAAACTGTCTGTGCAGCCTGTAATTTCTAGGGCAAAGGTTTGATGTCTGATGCTTCAAGTGAAGTTTGAATCTGAAACAAACCCTGGCTCCTGTGGAGAAGAAAATGTGTCGAGGAAGTTTGTTCTTTTTAATAAGAGCACCTAAGAAAAAGTGTGACATCTAAAATATATAGGTTTTGTTATAACAGGCTTCAATAAAATTCCATGCCAGAGAAATGTTTCTGTGTTTTTTTAATAAGATTTACATTGGAAAATAAGTTTTTAGAGGATTCTTTCTCAATGCTACCAACCTAGAGAGAGCAGTAAAGGAACCAGGGAGCCAAGATGTCTTAGATTTGACTAAATAAAAAATGTGATAGTTTAACTTTTTAGGTGAAGAGAAATGCAGAAACACAATATAAATGAAAATAATTATATTTAAAGTATTAATATAAAAATATTCTGTTATTAAATGTTTTTTTTACATTTTACTTAGAAACAGGTCCTGCCCTAGTTTATGTGATTATTACAGCACTTTTGACATCTCCATCCCTCTGTAAGACTACAGAAAAGAGGTTCAGGAAGAACTGTCAATAATTCCTAGAGGCAGGTCTCCAAACAGAGCACCCACCATCAAGTTCCTGTTCTATCATTGGTTTATGTTGAAATAAACATTGCAAGGGCTTTTTCAGTGGATGAAATGTTTTAAAGTGAGGACTATTTCAAGGTAATATCTCGTAACGTATATTAGGGCTTTCCCAGACACATGTGCTTGTGTGTGTAAATACATATACAAAGTCTTTTGAGAAGACAGCACCTCATTAATGCTCTTAGATCCTAAAGAGATTTATCTAAAAGCAGCAATTGACAGTATTGTACCAAACTCTACAAAGAAAAGGATTAAGATCAGGGGCGGTAGCCATGGAAGTAAAGGTGAACCTTTCCATCAGATTCACTAAATGTCAGCTATGGCTGTCCCTAAGGCAATATTATGCATTGATTGTATCATGTGTAAAAGTTTGTAACACATATGACATCATATAGAAACATGAAAAAAAAAAAATTCTTAACTGTGTATGAATAAGTCTGGTCTAAGTCTTTGAGCTTCCTTGAACTGATGGCTGCTGAGAGTTAGTAATTTTGTCAGCAGTTTCATTATGTGATGCCTAAAGGTAGGCAGTTACATTTTGTATTTGAGTTTCAAATATCCTCTGAAAATCAAGTGATTTCTTTAAGTGCTTCACTGTGAACTTAGCCCAATTTCTGTTACTCATGCTGGAATATATTGGCTAGCATTCTTCAAAAGTTTGCCTCAGAATTAATAGGTATATGCAAACATATATTTTGATCAGCTCAGTTTTTGTGTTCCTGCTTCTTTTAATAGGTACTCAAACATCACATATAACCTTTCGTCCATCTCCTCCACAGGACTATATTTATAAATGGTTTCACCTTTAATATGGCCCTGCTTTCCTATTTTAGAAAACAGAAATGACTTATCAGCCTGGTAGCAGATCCTTATTTTGTCTGCCTCCCCCAATCCATCAGGAGAGGGTTAAGAAAAGGACCAGTTATCTCATAGCAGTCTAATTCTTTGTACATCATTGAGTTTTACATTGAACATCTCTGTGTGCTGTCAGCTGCAGAGAAAGAAGATTACACTCTGTGTCTGCTACATGAATACCCTGTAAATACTGCCTCAGTGTAGAAGGCAGATTTCTAATCAGCTATGAAATAAACAGAAACTGCTGGTTATTTTAGCAAATAGTCAAATTTAGTTCCTTTAATGCACAACAGCAATTTACTTAATGTAGTAACAGACATCTAATAGCGCAACAGCCAAAATATCCAAAGGAATAAAACAATCCCCACAAATGAGAGAGGTTATGAAAATATTTATCAAGAGCAGCCCTACATATTGGGCTGCTCATCAGAATTCAAAGTGCAAACAATCTTTTTGAACCTATAAATTATTTTGAATCACTGATCCCCGAGTTGGTGGGGATTAAGGAGGGTAGGAATGGGGAGATGACAGATTGCTAGAGTTTTTATGTTTGTTTTTTCCAAGACAGTCTTAAACACCGTCTTTCCAGGAACCGCTGAGTACAGCTGAAAACAAAGCTTTTACCTAATATGATAGGAAACAACTTCATTAGGGGAAAAGTGAAAATATAGTTTAGATTTGATATTTTAACGGCATCAGACTGCACCTTTGTAAGCATACAGAGGTTGCAGGTCAGCTTTTTATGGAAAAGGCAATGTGGGGTGCAAGCAGTAACCAGTCTTGAATGTAGCTTATCACCTAAAGCATGTCTGTATCCAAGAATACATAAGGCTCCCATAAATTCCAGAGGAGAAGGAATCTGAGCTAGAGCAGCGAAGGTTTCTTGTAGGGTGCCGTTGTAACTCTTGAGAAATGACAGGCATCTTTATGAAGTGATACAACACTTGCAAAATCACAGCAAATGTGCAGATTGCTCATTCTGCTGCTGGTGGGGATCGTAATAGCATAGCCTGCACGGGGCTTCGTTTTCACAGTTAGACACAGAAACAAATCCGAACTTCATAATTAGGGCATAACCCAAATCCCAGGCTTTTAAAAACCTCTATTTAACTGCTGTTCATGATGTTTCCCTAAGGACTCAATACTGACCGATAGCTGAAATTCGAATGCTGGCCATAGAGGGCTTTTACAAATAACGGCCCTTGTAATGCCCATAGCGCAACGAACAGCGTCGCTACTACGGATTTACCGCTTCCGAGATTCCTACATTTAGAAGCTCCTTTCTTGTGGCACTTGTAAACAGAATTGTTTAAAAATTAGTGTAGACTCTTAATAAGGTGCTATAAAGAGACTGTTTTAAACTTCACAGAGAAAATATCAGCTTCTATATAACATGATCAGGTTTTGTGAGTGATAAGGCGTAGCAGAGCGACACAGCCATCATGATGGTTTTATATCAGTTTGCTTTAATACATAGAAAATTCTGCACGTCAGTAGCTATTCTTTGATAGTTTTTTGTTATTTCTTCCACTGTTCGTTTCAGTACAGCGGGAGTCTTCAAACTTTTTCGATATTCTGGTCGCCTCCATTTTACACGCAACACTGGAAGCATTAAGAGGGCCCGCTTGCAGACGGGAATGCCGTCCTGCCCGAGGAACGCGATGCTCTCTCGGGGCGCAGGGATTTTGTTCACTTCCCAGCTCTGTTACTGGCCTGCTCGTGACCATGGGTTAGCTACATGGTGGCTGTTCCCGTGGTGCAAAAAATAGGTCTAGGTTTGTGTCTTTAAATTAAATGGGTAGAAAATGCAGCTTAGTTATTGTGGTTTAATTTCCAATCCACATTCTTTAAAAAATGCAAACTTGCAAATGCCAGGGACTCTGAAAAAATCTGTATTATTCTTAGATATCCAGTTTCTCCTACAGTTACCAATTTGCATACTACATGTATTTTAAAAATTGTACTACTTCAAATCCTGGGCATGGCATTTTATTCCAGCCTAGCCTGGAAAAAAGGTGCTTTGAACTCCTAACCAGGGCATTTTAAGAGGAAAGGGGGAAAAAATTCTTTCATTCTTGAAATCTGGCATCCTTTATTTTTTGTCTGAGCTTTGAATTACTGTTGGTTTTTCTTTTATTATTATTTTTTCTTTTAATGAAAGTGTTGTGGGGGGAAAAAAAAGGACTCCTTTCTAGTATGTGACATAAAAGAAATAATAAGTGAAACTGAAAATAGCTGGAAGAAATAAAAACTCTTTTGGTCTTAGCTTTCTCTTGCTTCAGTTTTCCATCAGTGTAACTCTCTAGCCTAGTCTGGGCAATGGCAATCACCTTAGAATTAGCTTCTCCTAAACACATTTGTGAAAACTTGTTTCTTCAACTAATATAGAATTAAACTATACTATTTTCTTCTACACCTATTAATTTATTTTCTTCTAGACCTCTTTGTTAGAGAGTGAGGTCCTGGATTTGCTAATCAAACCTTCTCTCGGACACACATATGCACTGACTGGATCCAGTGAAGGTCAGGGTTTTCATGTGAAAATAACTTATGATTCAGACACATTTACAGCTATTTTTTATTTTCAGAGTAATAAAAAACATATATTTTAAATAATATATGACCTCCGGTCATGCGATTGACTTTGCAACGTACGTTGGCTCCAGGCTTGGAGACAGTTGCAGATCTGGAGCCTTGGTTTGTATTTTCAAAACAGTAAGCATCCCATTTCCCACAGTAGCACACAGGAACACTGGCTCCTCGGCTTTGGTCTGTTCAACCACAGATAAGCAAGTATTCCAACTTTAAATTAATAAGAACTTGAATTGTTGCTAAAAGATGTGTTAAAAGTACAATAGCAAGTCTAAAAGTCAAAATACATCATTCGTTCCCTGTGGAATGGACTCCTGATGCTCAAAGGCTTCATTTCAATCCCAAAGTAAATACAAGCAACTTTGAATAGCTGTGTACCATCTTTTGAAGTTATTTTTATTTAAAAAAAAAAAAAGAAAACTTTTCTTACCATGCTGTATCCTCAAATCTTATTAATCAATAAAGCCTTAAAGTGGCAAGTCAGTCACATCCTCCCACTAGGGTAAAAGATGGTTTAAACCCTTTCTAAAAATTGCTTCCTTTTTTCCTCTCTTCTCCATCATAACATTTGTTTTGTTACAGGCTGCAAATGTGCTTTTCTGACTGCACTTTGTCACCCACAGATTCCACGGCACAGTGGGTGGAGAGCTGGGGATTTGTGTTCTGTTTTCATGCAGAGCTGTGCATTAAAAAATGTGCTGCTGCTGTTGTATTGTGAGCTGAACGTCTTACCAAAAGAGATTAATGATAGTCTTTCCAGTCTACATAAAACTAAATAAACCAACTTGATTACTTTCTATTCAGAAAATAAGAATACAAAGAGAAAAGGAAAAAAAAAAAAAAAGCTTAAATCTATGACGATTCTTGTGCATGTATATTTGTTTGTGGTTCCCTTTATAATAAACTAAAGTCTAGTCCTTTAATGAGGAGACAAGAGGCATCAATGGTGCCCTTTGTTATTAGTTCAACTTTTCATTACGAGTAATTCTGACCTGTACAATGAAATCAGATTATGTGTGAAAAATGAAGCAATGCTATACAGAAATGCAGTGTGAAGGTCAAACGTGGATTTTGTAGCGGTAGGAGAGTTAGAGACAACTCATTTTTGAACAGACCAAGCAAAATATTTGTGATACTGAAATACAATTCAGGAGGGCTATAAAAGGAGCAAGAAAAGAGAGGGGTGGTTTGGACACTCAAAGAGAGAACAAGGGACTGGAAAATATAATTTCCTAAGAAAACCCCTGACACAGACCTTGATTCCAGACACTAACTCTCCTCCTGTTTTGTTTTGTGTACACAGGGAACCACGATACTCATCAAGGGTCGGGGGCAGGCCCCTAGTGTTGTGAATGAAAACACATCCACTGCTTGTAGTAGTAGCCCAACATTCAGTGCCTCCAGAGATTCATGCTTATTTATAAACAGATGGTTCCTGGATTAATTTTTATTATTTAGAGGTGAAAAATGTCATACTGATGCTCAGGAAGTGAAATTATATGACAATATTGGCTCTACATTTAAATGCTTGAGTTCTGTGTGGCGCACTTGAAGTGAAACACAGACATTCCGAGAATGATCGTGGCATTAATCAAATACCATCCGTGTGATTGGTATGGATTTAATACATTAAAACATTTTGTGAGTTTCCTTTTTCTTTCTTTTCCAAAACTTGAATTTTGGAAAACTGCAAGAAACATTGAAAACCTCTTACTTTAATGATGTTGAATGTATTTGAAAATAACAAAGCTGATAAAGAACAGGACATATTTCTAAATAATTATTTCAAGATATAAATGGTTAAAAATGTGCAAGTGTTAACACAAATTATCTAGCTCTCTGTGAAATGGATGCTTCTACCAAAAAAAACCCCCACAAAACCAAAAAAACCACCAATCTAAATACACTGACAATAAAGACTGCAGATCTGTTTAAATTTAGAGAAAAGAATTGTGTAGTTCAGAAATAATTCCAAAAGGATGGAACAAGCAAGCTACAAACTGGAAACTCTGGGTCTGGGAACTTGCAACCTACATCTTGTGAGGAACAAGGTTTCAGATACAAATCTATGTTCTGGAATGTCCTTTGTTTGTAAACACCAGGAAAGGTCAATCCCCATTTTGATTTTTTGAAAGAGAAAAATAAGCCATACCCCTCTGCCAGCCTGAGCTTTGCTTCAGCTCACCCTCTCTGGCCACAGCTGTCTCCACTTTGGGACGGTCTACAAGGCTGCCAAGTGCTACTTGTTACAGGTGTATGTTGGGGTATCCCAGGCTCTAGGAGAATCCAGAGAATCCAGCCTCCGTGTTCATCCCACAAAAGGCTGAAGTTTCATCTGTTTTCTATCCAAGTCAGAAGAATATGATTCTTATGAGGGGATGTAAATTCTGGTAAGGCATCAATGACTGGATTATTTTATTTTTGCTGGTATTGATGTCTCAATTTATTTCATGTTTTTCAACAGACTCTCTTAAATGTTTGCCTTGTGCTCTAACTCTTCTTTTTCTGTTCATTAGTGGTTTATTACCTTTTGCAGAAGTAGGTATGAGCAAACAAGATTATTTCATATTTAGTGTTGCATGTTGTTAAAACAGTGCTGACTTTCAGTGATGAATTAGTGTTTGTCTCTCTAGTTTGCATATTAGTTTAAGTTTGTGAGGGACTTTGAGATCTTGTAGATGACAGGAAATATATAAAAGAGAGTTTTATTATGCAGATAAACAGAATAGATCCTAAAAATGCTTTCACACAATCCCACACAATTTCATGTGTTAATGTGAAGAACTTCTACATTGTCAGCACTAACAAAATAATTTGCTGAGCTACCTCTTTAGGACAGCTATGTATTACTGAGATATTCATTTTTGCTCTATAAATACAAGCCTATGTAAAGAAACATCTATGTCACTAGATATTGCTGCAGAAGTGACATTTCTCTATTGAAATTCTCAGTTCAAAAAGGTGTTCCACTTTTTAGTTTTCAATAAGATCAAAATAAAAAAACACAATAGAGAAATGACTACTACTGTTCACCCTGTTTCAGTCCCCAAATTAAACCAAAACAGTTTATTAGGGAAAGATGAATATCATGGATTTGAGGGTACTGGGAGCTTTGCCAATTTTTTAATTAAAGTATGGGGAGTTGCACACAAAGCTTCAGGAAACAGTGGGAGAAGAGGAACATAGCTTACGCTCCTCCATGGGGGAACATTGGTTTCCAGCAAAAGCTTCGTTTATGCAAAAGCTTGTCTTTCCTTGACCTGAGCTTGTCAGCTTGGGCTGAAATGGAAGACTCTTTATCAGAATGTCTGATTAATTATATGTCACAGTGTCTGATTCAGCTGTTGACTTTAGTTAGCTGTCACATATCTGAGTTTATCCAAAACTGAATAGCAACTTCTTGGGCAACTAATCCTTTAGTACAGTAGCTCAAAATTGAAATACTGTCCTAAAGAAAGGACCTGAAGTTTGGCTCACTGTAGCAAAGATACGATTGACTAGTTTATTTGTTCGCAGGCTATACATGTTGTGTTGTATGCTTTACTAAGACGAGACAAATTGCAAGCTGGAAGGCTTCCTTTTGGCTCTAATCTCTTCAAGGAAGAAGGCTATTTCCCCTTCCTCCAGCAGAACTGAGGACACCAAACCTCAGAAAGCCTTTGTGTGAAGCACGCAGAGGTCAGGACTGCAAACAGGAGCCTACATCCCAAGGGTAGAAAAGAAGACATGCTTGGGAAGAGCAGGAGGCCTGCCCGCCGCAGGGGCAGTTAGCATATAGAGACTCTCCCATGTGTCCAGAAGTGAGCATTAGGGTTGGTTTGACCCAGTGAGGAACTGAAACTCACCCTTTCCAAAAAAATCTTACTTTCACCATTACAGGGTTTTCACTACATAATGAGTAGTTATTGCATTCAGGGTTAGTATTTTGTGCTCTCATAGAAACTAGTCTTGAAAAATTAGAACCTTTTGATACCTCTGTCTGCTTGTCTCAGAGGAAGGGTGGTCCCTTTCCTCTCAAGGCTCTGGCTGCCTGAGGGTCCCATTGCATTTATTTTCAGTGTGAAGTTGTAAGTCAAATCTACCTAGCTCAGAGGTGAAAAAGGCTTTCTTCCTTTTGAGCAAAAAGGGACAAGCTAGCTCTGGGCAGCCTCAGTCACATATTGTCCTGCTGTCCTTACTTCTGGCTCCACATACCAGATTGGGCTGGTTGTGTGAATGGTTACGTGAGGGAGGCTCCAAGCATAGAAGGGCACACGGATGTCACAGGGCTTAGAAGTCCTGGGCTCTAGTTTAGGAACAGCAGATACAGCAAGCTAGAGGTTGATCCTCTAGATGTAAGGGAGAAATTTTTCGCAACAAGTGTGCTGAAACACTGGCACAGGTTTCCCAGAGGTGTGGTAGATGCCCCATCCCTGGAAACATTCCAGGTCAGGCTGAGGGGCTCTGAGCAACCTAATGTAGTTGAAGATGTCCCTGCTCATTGCAGGGTGGTTGGACTAGGTGACCTTTAAAGGTCCCTTCCAACCCAAATATTCTTTGATTCCATGATTCTATGCCTTCTATTGGAGACCCAGGTCATCCACACTGGAGCTGACTGAACTTAACATTACACTAGGTTTTCTCAAGTGTAATGGGATATATACATATTTAGTACTGGGATTATTTCTTTTACAGGAACACTGAGAACCCCATGAAGACGGGTGCAGTTTCTCCAGAAAGTAGCCCAGATTTCTCTATTTTATTGATTCATGCTCAACAGTGCAAGGCCTACAGTTACTGAGCCTTGATAGTGCTTGAAAAAGCTGACCCATATTGTCATTTCCATAGCATTGGCTATCCTAATTGGAAAGGTTTATATGGTCCACCTAATCCTGCATTTTTGAGATTACTTACCTTCAGGACCATAGCTCTATGAAAGCCTCTGGGACTGAAAATCTCTAATCTTGCGTGATGTGCTAGAGTATAATAGTTCTTTGTGAAGTCCTAATCCAATGCTTCTTGTACGATGATCATAACAGAGCAGTGTTGGAGGGGGAAGAGGGCTCTAGAGTGAAGGCTGTGTTTTACTGAATGCACAATCCTTATCTCTCAGAATTTATCTATTTCTCAAAGTCAGAAACCAGCAAAATGCTTCTCTGAGTTTTTCATCAGGCATCAGTTGGTGTTAAAATGATTAGAAGCATATTATGAAAATTGATCTGTGCTCGACTTGCTTTAGAGTTGGAACTAAATCATTATTGATTTTTTATTTTTGTATTAAATTATATATCACGGCTTTAAAGTGCCAAATGCATGAATAAATAGAACCCATTTCTAAAGCAGGTTGTTACACTTATCCTCCCAGAAGGTGGCAGCTGGGGAGCTCATACTACTACTCAGGCTACTACAGTGTGAACACTTTGTGTAGGGGAAATAAGATTATGACAGAGCAGGAAGGAGGAACTACACCTCCACACAACACCATTCTCATCATTAGGCTTGAACTGGGAGTTGCACCAAAATGTTGTCCTGAACATTTTCAATGGTATAAACATCTCCTTTCCACAGGAAAAAAAAAAAAAGAAAATAAGAATTTTTAAGACATCTAGTTATTTTTAATTATTTTTATATATATATATATATGTTTCTATACACACACATATATAAAATAAATATATATGAAGGAAGCAAAAAGTCTCTGCAGAGGGAAGAGATGGGAAGCCAGGGCAAAGTAGAGTGGGGTAGGTCTAGGTGGCCAAAACCCAAAGAGGACACTGATGTGGCTGTTAGGTTTGGGTTGAGAGGCTCCAGTGTAAGGTTATAGAACTTGTGTCAGAGGACAGAAAGATGCCTAGTGATCCAAAATGAACAGATCAAACTGGGAAATAAATGTGGGGAGAGCAGGAGTCTGTGATGGTGGTAGATGCAAATTCCTGCAGAATTTTTAGAATACGAGGTTTTCTGGGACTGAATCTTGAAACTAAAGGAAAGTTTGTTTGAAGTGATGACACGGTATGTGTGAGTAGGTGGGTGGCAGCTCCCAAAATCTGAAAAGCTGAGGCTCGCTGAGGTCGGAAAGAAGAATTTTGCAGCTGTTGAGACTGCAGGCAGTTTGGGGATTATCTAGCAGGGTAGTCTGACTTTTCCTTCTTCTGTGCATATTTTCGGTCAGCCATGAAACACTTGCAGCTTTACAGGGGTGGCTGGCCTTTCCTGGAATAACACCTTATCGCATTTTCCTAAGAATGCCTTTTAAAAAATTGAAAATGCAATATTCCATTGTTTGTGGGAGAAAAAAATTCCTAAAACAGATTAAGGGGGTGTTTTTAATTACAAATAGAACGAAAAGGTTGTCATTTCTAAAGGAGTGAGCTATGTATTTAGCAATTTTGATTAAACTTTCCTTATGTTAGATCAGTTTTTTAAACACTTAAAATTGTAAAGGTACCTATTTCAGAAATAATTATGAAAGCTCCAGCAGAACAGTCTGTGCTTTTCATCAAAATGAGAAAAGTACATTTCAATGGCCATTACCAGCCCCTTAATGCATGTGTTATCTGGAGAGATGAAATACCAAGTTGTAACAGAAATTTTATACTTAAATAAAAATTTCAGACATTTTTGTGCACTGAAAATCAAAAAATAACCTTGCTTGTGATAAGCAGTTTTGGTGGTGTTGGAATATTAGAGTGAGTTTTGAGAACAGTTTTTACAGAGCTTTATTAAAAGGTCTGCTAAGTTGGTGGTAATAGTTTCAAATTCTGGTTTCATTTGTGCTCCCTCTCTATTAAGAACAATTATAACACAGTTTCTGTTGGAGACCCTCAATTTTAGCTTTAAACCTTCACGGGAATCTCCAGAAGAGCACAACCGTTCTCTGTTCTATGAAATTTAATTGGTTTTAACACCACTCCCGCTAATAAAATAGAAAAGCAATATATCGGTAGGTGTCCTCCCTTGTTGCTTTCTCTTATTACGGCAGCCCCGCATCGGACTGCGAGTACAATCTGATTCGCAACGAAATCAGAAAGAGTCTCCTGGAGGCGGCTTGCGAGGCGCAACCCCGCGGCAGCAGCAGCTCCGATGAGCGAGTAGTTGACACGCTTCCCCGGAAAACCCTCACGTTCCAGGGAGCACTCTGCAGTACTTCAGGTGGAGAAATTAAAAGGCTATTGATCTCTTGTTCGTTAGCCATCTTATTACGCATTTGCTAGGCTGGCTGCCTAACGCCCCGTCAAAATTCACGCTTGGCTGCTGTCATACATCTGCAAACTTTCCAGCATCAGCCCTGCGGGGCAACACGACGTTTCTTACTTTCTCTCTCAAACTGTTGTGCAGTCTTGTCCTGTGATATTTACACTTACCCAGAAGCATACCAGCACTTAGTGAGAGACTCCCTAGACACGCTGGAGTTGTACAAATGTTAAGGCCTCACACTTACAATAAATATTCTAACACTCATACAGTATTAATACTACAAATTCATAATATTCATAATACATCCCAGAGGAGAGGGAAGGAGGTTTGCTCGAGTGTATTACACACCATTTCAAAAAGATTTGGAAACAGCTGCTTTCTTTCCTAGCTCGTGGCAGCTGATGGATGCTGCTGCCATTGGAGACCGTGCTGTCTGACATCAGGTAATATATGTGCTGCCGAGGAGCTACAGCATCCCTCGGGATACAGGGAGCCTTGTGGCACGGTCGTTCGGTGTGATCCGACGCAAGCGCAAGCCGTTAGCGCTGTAAGAGTAGCAGTTGTAGGAAAGCCAGTACACCCGTTGCCAAATCTGATGATAATTTCACTTCTAAAAGTTCGTTGGAAGAAAACGGTTAGTGAGTCACACCTGTTGAAAAATACTGTGTCATCCTTATTTCCCCAAGGAAGACAAATTGCACTTCGATCCGTGCCAAATCAGAAACATCAGTCACTTTTGAGAGCAAAATCTTTGTGACCAGATGCAGCATTTTTATTCTGAGTTCTATTAGATGAACCCAAACCTCAGCTCTGCTGCCTTTTATATTTTAAAAATAGTAAAGATGCAGTAACCAGTGAAATATCCCATCAAGCAAATCAAGATCCTAAATGCAGCTAGGGCTTCAGTCCTTTGAAAATCCAATCCTAAGTCTACATGAAGTTTCAGCTTCCAAAGGTTGATCATAAGCATTCAGAACATCTGCCAGGTGATCCAGGAGAAGACAGTGGTCTGTATAAACACAAGTAGTGAACAAATTCATACATTTTACCGTTTCAAAACACCTGTCCCTTCCGCTTCGTAGGAAGGGTTTGTGTTCAGGATAGCAATATTCATTCTGGCCTTTTCTACCTTTTGACTAAACAATTTAATTATTAGGTTCAAAAAGTATTTTAAAATAAAAGGTGTTCTGCTAACTACACTCAAATTGGCTGCATGCTAGTTCTTGTCCTTAGGGCAAGCCATAGCTCAAGGATGTCCTGTTAAGTCCACCTGAAGTTAGTTTCAGACCTTTCTCTGGTTTTTTATGTTGAGAACCTCATGTTCCTCCTAATCCTCCCATTATGCATTACTGTGAGCTTTTTCAGTAGGAAGAGTTGACGCTGCATTATTTTTAGCTAAACTAACAGGGCCCAGGTTAGGATTTTATTTGATAATGGCTAGGATGCAGCAGCTGAGTGACTTTGTCAAAGAGGGATTTTAAAACCCACGAAAATACAGTCTGTGATATTTAACTACTTGAAAAAAAAATTCTAAACTATAGGACACCCTGCAAAAGTAGTTGTAACTTTTGGGATATCAATGAAATTGTAACCTAATTAATATACCTTTGTGTATAAGCATCATGGATAAGAACTAAGCCAATACCTTCATAATATCTTGTTACTATGCTCGCATGAGGTGCATCACAGAGTTGCAATGGCTCCGTCTTCTGTATTAAAATTGTAGTTGCATTTTTGTAGGGATTTATCATGTACAAAATATATTTTATATAACTCAATTATGTGTAGCTATTTGTCAGAAATCAGCAGCTACTTCTGAAGCAGAGTAGATGAATTTAGCTGTTGCTATTGTGGGGAGATGGATTTCTTTGGGAGCCACAATATGCAGAGGTCTTCCCAAAATATCAACGAATTTGCAGCCTACCAGCTGAATTGAGTTTTGTGCAGAGATTCTACAAAGTTCTGTTTGCGCTCCCTCCTAAAAAAGTATGAACATGTATAAATGTTTATAAAGTGTGTATAAATCTTTTTCAAAGAGGATAAAGCACGTAAATGTGGTCTTTTTCCATTTTGTTGTGAAGGGGCAAGGGCTGATTCACTCATCCAGTTAGTTTTTCAGAGACGTTTTGGATAGGGAGAAGTAAAGGCAGAAAATAGTTTCCATTGGTGAAGAGGAGGATGTTGATGCTTCTTTTGTTGTTTTTACTGTATTGCACAGTGGGATTTACTTACTTAGCTGGAAATAATCAAGACACCAGCATAACGGTGTCAATGCAAAATGCATTAAAAAGCCCCATTTCTGCTGTGTTTGAAGAACAGGTTTCAGAGAAAATGTCTGAGCGTTCTTTTTACCCAGAGCATCGTGACACAATGCTCCACCACTGTGGAGACTGGGAACCACCCATGCAATTCCACTGCCCAACTCCCAGAAGCAGGAGTGCAGCAGACGCTATTCCTGCAAGCAACAACTTGTATATTCTCTTCTCTTCTGTGCTGGCAGAGGATGAGAGGATAAAGGTGATGAGGTCATTTAAAAAAAAAAAAAAAATCTAAATGGAACAAGTGTGGAAAGGTGATATTGTCTGTAGCACCTACCATATGCATGCCTGTATTTGTGTGCCTTCACAGGTCACCAAAAAGATTACTTAATCAGACAGTTGAAAAGGGAAAACATGTACTTGGCTTTCAGCATAGTGATGGTCCTGGGAATGCCTTTATATCTGCTCAGATTTATCACTGGCAAAGTCCCCTTGCTCTCATTTCGTGCTAGTCTCAGGGCTCAGTTCTTAATGCAGTCCTATAAAAACACAAACCTGTAATACATGCTTGATTTTGGCTGCAAAAGGCTTTTGTTCCTACAGTGGCCTCCCTTTGCTGAAAATCTGCTCTGCGTGAGCTCTCTCAGTGTGTAATTACTTGAGGATCTATAGGTAAGACTTTTCAGTACTTAAATAACTAGTATATGAAAACTCCACGGTGAGGCCTTTCACAAATCAGAGGCGGCTTTGGTGCAATTGATTTGATGATGCAGTTCACTCTAGGGGCTGTGGATGGTGGAGTCTAATGAAGAATATTGAAAAGGTTACAGAACTTTCCCTTGCTTTATGTGCTTTTTGTCTTGAGGCTGATGCCTGAATGGTAGAAAAGTCAAACCATTAAAACCCACATATTTCAGTTCTATTTAAAATACAAATCTCTTTAATTTTGTTTCAAAACACGCATTTGTCCATGTTTTTTCTTTTGGCATTGCAAACATTATTATTTCTGGCTAACCATTACTGGTTTCTCTTTCTCAGGCTAACTAATGATTTTTCTCATGCATTTACTGCAAAAATATGCAAAAATCCAATTTAGACCTGCACTGTACTAAAGGTGTGCTTTGAAGAACACACTGCTCAGAAATATTTTGTCTGCTGTTATGTCTAATGTTCTCCTTCCATCTCCCCTCCCTTGCAAGGAGTTATCATAGCTTGACCGAGTTCTGCATTGCATTGCAATGTCAAGGATGCATTGCAGCAAAATGGCTAATAGTAAACAATTTTCGATATGGCATTTTAGCATGAAATTCTCTGACGGCCTCTGTTATTTGACTGTTAAGAGAGAGCAATCACAGTGTTATTCGAGATCGAGCCAGTGTTTCCATAAAATACCAGTGAAGCCCCTTCTGTGGAGGACAGGGCATGTAACTCAGCAAGCCTGCAAGCAGCAAAGCTTTCCTCCAGTTCATGTGTTTCTGGTGGGTTTTTTTCTGTGTTAGTCTTTCTGGAATTCTATGTTTGGAATTAAGTAAAATATACAGGAAATACTACCTTGGATTTCTTAATTTAGTCAAAAAGACTCATATTTCTTTCAATCCTTCCTTTGTTGTTTTTTGGGTTTTTATTTTTTTTTGAGATAGCGGAAAAGACTAAGGCTGTCTTATTCTGATTTGGTTAGACAGATCTTTAGATATGAGTGTTACGCTTATGGCACAAAGGCAAATGCCATTGCACTCGTACTGCATTTTATATAGCAATCACAATGTACCAGAAATAATAACCTCTTGGTAAGCTAATTTCAAAATGATGATAATGACATTGATCTCCTTTCTAAAGTGCTTTGAGATTTGCTGATGAATGTCTCGGTGCAAGAAAGAGATATAAATTATCATCAAAAGCATTCATGTGCAGAAATTCCAAAGAAATTTTGGTTTCAAAGTTTAGGACTGCTATGGAAATTCTCTGTCCTGCCATTACCATCAGCGAAGAGTGAACATGAATATGAAACTGTGCAAGGCCAACGAAGTAACCCTATGTGTGAGCCCCCCCTGCTGCCTCTGACTGCCATTACCTAGCGAGCCTGTTCCCAAGGTCACTGCAGAACTTAGTTATGAAGTTCAAGGAGAAGCAAAGAGGTTGTGGGAGACATAGCTGTTGGGATGAGGATTAAATTTGCTCAACAGAGATGTCAAACTGGGAAGGGATAACTTTTTTTTTCCACCCAAAGCTCTAAAATATGTTTCTAAGAAAGGAAACATTTGACAGACTTCATTAAAGCTAATAATATTAATTGTTTGCTTTCCAAGTTGTAACTATTATTTTCCGAATTTCAGCAAGTGTAAAACAATATTCAAAATATATAAGGGCTTTTGCTTTTACACAACTTTAACAGAAAAATTTAATTTCACTGTATTTAAAAATAATCTCTTCTCTGCTAAGATTTTAAATGCTACATTTCCAACAGCAAAGATTTAATAATGACAGTGCAGGTGTAAGGATTTATACTCTGCAGCCTTGCAGCTTCTTTGCTCATTTTCACCTGCTCAGCGGGAGAGGAGAGTGGAAGTGAGAGCTACAACAAGAACTACAGCACATTAAACCTTTTGTGCAAAAGTATCGATATCCGGGCAAGGCAGTGAAGGATCAGGTCCCTTGGGAGGTATCCACGAAAACAGACACGCATCAAAAGTTGTGCTCCTGCAAGTGAAGTGGAAGGTGGGCTGCTCATGAAAATTACCTTTCAGACTAGATATAAAATTTATCATCTATGGCTAGAAATGAGACCACGACACGTTTTGCAGTTCTTGGATGTGCTGTTTTATAACTGATGCCCATATGAGCCACAGTACAAGCATAAATTCTCTGTTTTGGTAATCCTGCAGAATTACTATTTGTTTGTATTTTTGCTTTCCCAGCTTAATTCCCAATATATGCTGAAGAAAAAATAATTTCTCATTTTGATCAAGACATAAAGGAAATTGGAAGGAATCCCATATATAGGTACAATTGTATGTCTGTCTATCTGCTCTGGTGGGTAACATCTGTCCTCTGATTTGGTACGAACAAACTACTGTAGAAGGGCTACAAATGAATAGACAGTTAGATGGGCAAAAATTATAAACCACTTTTATGAGAACAAGCGAAAGCCGAAGGAAGGAGGAAAATACAGAGCTAGGTTGCCCACTACTGCAACTAGTCAGCTGCAGTGTTGACAAGGTAGGGATAGTGATGGCAAATTTGGGGTAGGCAGATGAAACTCAGAAGACCATAGGAACTGAAGCCATGGTGCTGCATGCCATCAGACTGAAGGTGCTGTCTTTCATGGGAAGCCTGTCCTGAACTGCTGTGTCATTCCCTGAAGGCTAGAGACCTTCTTGGAGTTTAGACATTTCAGGATTCACTGAGAGCACCATGGGAGAACAAGGTAAACTTGTTCAGGGATCAGCTTTAAAATAATTTTAAAAAATAGGTCACATAATATTTCTTTCTCAGAGGTACTATATAGAGGTTCAAGGCAAAACATATGCTGTTAAACTGTGAAAGCGATTACATTCTACCTACCTGGAACTAACCTACCTGGATAACACTGGAAATGCTGTTTTAAAGTAGACTTCACATATCCTGCCAAAGAATTGTGTGGGTTTGCTCTAAATTGTTAAATAGTAGCTCTATATCAATTTGAAAGCTGTTGAACTTCAACAGTGTAGGAATGTGTGGAACGCTTATGTAGCCTTCAAGACAAAAAGGACACTATGGGTTTTATCTGAAAGTCAATGGTAATATTTATCAACATCTCTGTGGGCTTTGGCTTAGACTAAGCTGTTGTTATAGAAAAATAAGGAAATGAGTTCCACTGCTTGGCAAAACTTAGCATTCCTGTATACCTTGGGAACCCCTTCATGGCTTAACTAATATAGGTACCAAAAATGAGGCCAAGGTTCTATAATCTCCTTTGGATGTATCTGCTGTTAGCTGAAAGCCTTGAAATTTTTATGCCGTGAAACTTGTGGCAATAAAGTGTCAAGCCGTCTTATGTAAAACTAAGCAAATGGGAATCCATCACAACTGCTTAAGAAAACTCTTTGAAGGCTACTGTTGACCTTGGATTTATAACTGTCATGTTTTAAACATTCCCTTTCTTATTTAAGGTGTATATTCACTTTGCACTGTCTTCATCACGAATACAAGCTGAGATTGATGAGACCCATCCATTAATTCCAGCTTTTTTTCATGACATATCTTACGCATCTCCTGTCCCATCTCCAGCCTGTGCTTTTCATATTAAGTATGTTGTGGTTTAGCCCCAGCCGGCAACCAAGCCCCACGCAGCCACTCGCTCACTCCCCCACAGTGGGACAGGGGAGAGAATCAGAAGGTTAAAAGTGAGAAAACTTGTGGGTTGAGATAAAGACAGCTCAATAGGTAAAGCAAAAGCCGTGCACGCAAGCAGAGCAAACCAAGGAATCCATTCCCCACTCCCCATGGGCAGGCAGGGGTTCAGCCATCTCCAGGGAAGCAGGGCTGCATCACGCGTAACGGTTACTTGGGAAGACAGACACCATCACTCCCAACATCCCTCCACCCCTTCCTCCTTCTTTGCCCCAGCTTTATGTACCGAGCATGACATCATATGGTATGGAATATCCCTTTGGCCAGCCTGGGTCAGCTGTCCCGGCTGTGTCCCCTCCCAGCTCCCCGTGCACCACCAGCCTGCTCGCTGGCAGGCCAGCACGAGAAGCTGGACTGTCCTTGACTGCTCAGCAACAACCCAAAACATCAGCACCTTATCAACATTTTCTCATCCCAAATCCAAAACACAGCCTCACACCAGCTTCTGTGAAGAAAATTAACTCTACCCTGGCTGAAACCAGGACAAGTAATTGCCTGAACTTGTATAGTGTTTGACTTGCAGAGATACAAGAGAAACTTGATCTTTCCAGATGATATAGTTTAACTTCTTGATTTTTAAACATGATTCCTTTCAGGGATGCAAAGTAGTGATATTTCTATTTACTTGCTGAAAGTCACTGGAACTTGTGCTAAATTTAAGGCAGTACCTAAGCACGTTGAAGGATGGAATCAGGGCCCTCATTGACTTGCCAGATTAAGTACCCTGTGATTTGACTCCCACCCTGTTTTGCACCTAGGTAATAGTATTGAGTTCAGCATTGTTATTCTTCTTTTAAGCTTATCTTGGGCATCTATCCTGAAGCTTCAATAATTAGATAACTGGGCTGAAACAGGAGTCCTTCTTTTGTTGTACCTGCTGCAGGATGCACTGTAGTGTGTGCCCATAAGGAAAATCTGGTTAGTCCCCAATCTGGAAACAATACAAACAAGGGGCATAATGCAAAGACCATAAAGAAGATACTTTGCCTTTTTGACTGTTATATTATTTTCCTTATTTTAGCCAAATCCTAAAAATAAAAAACATTATTTACTGACACCCTCATCTTAATCACACTGCAGAATCTGAAGGACACTTCTGGGATAGGTTTAGTAAAAGATTACAGTTACAGTTGCTCTAGTACAGTGAATCTGCCATTTTTGCTTTCTGACCTGTCCTTAAATACTTTTTTGTAAAAGCTGCTGGGAAGCAACCGCTGTGCTGTTAGTGAGCTAGGCGTGCTAATAGTGGCACAACCTGCTGGGCTGCTGGGCAAATAAAAGGCTGGGTTTAGGGACGCGTTCTGCACCTTTCTCTTAGGTGAAATAAGGAAATCCTGGCTGACCAGAGCACAAAGAAGGTGAGTGTAGGGAAATTGCTTTTATGTCACCTCGGTTCACCTATTTGATATTTTCTGCAAAGAGTTAAACAAGGCCTTTAGAGGAGGGAAAGGGGCAATGGACCAAGGGAGGTAAAGCACAGCCTGGAAGGGGTCACCGGTGATAACAACAGGGTTTTCAGAGGGGAAGCCCTGTAGCCTGGCTCTATTTAGCCTGGCAAATTGTAATCCTTCCAGTCTGAATCTGTAATCGCATAAACACTAAACCACATAAAAGTCTGGGTAAAGGCATGAGGCTGGGGGAGCTGCCAGAAGTGGCCAGTCCTTAGGGAAAGACACCCTGAGAGCGTATTGTGGTTTTGCATCTTGCAGATGGACAACTCTATGGAGGGTTAGGTTAGGAGAAACGTGCATATATACCTTTATTTTATTTACTTCCTTGACACACTGTGCACCGGTGGTGAGTAAATACGGCGTTTTTCACTCATCAAAGAGGTTTAAAAGTGTCAGGTAGAGTGGCATTGGATCAGGATGGCACTGATCCATACTACTAACATAACGTGGAGAGCTGGTGGCTGCTGCGCTGACACCCAGACTAGCCACTTACTGTGGGCACCAGACTAGTAAATGAGGACAAGCAAAAGAGCTAACTGTGATATTAGGACAGTGTAGGTGGTGGGTTTTTTCTAGGCGTGTTCCTATGGATATTTAAGCCATATTTAATTTTAGGGACTTTCACAAGAATTTTTAATTATTTTAGAGGAAAAATGGATATTGTCCTCCCTCTGCCTCAGTTGCTACCTAAACAAAATATGTTTTACTCAACAAATGAGTGACTCTATAGATGCAATTAATTTTGTTTCTTAAAGTACATTTTCCAGAGGTTTTGGTCATCTTTAGGTAGTTTAAACGGAAGGAAAGGAGGTGGGTGGCAGTATAGGAAGAATTAAGAAGAAAACGTATATCCATTAAGGACACAACACCATAGCACTAATCCTGTCATTGGATATTTGTGCAGGACCCAGGGTTTGTGCCTGTTCAGAACCACAGGATAACGGTCAAAAAGTATTGTGTTTTGTTGTGTTTGTAGACTGCACCTGAGATGATTCCCCCCCCCCAATTCGGACTCTTTATCTCGGGGCTGTTGACTTTGGTGAGCCAGCCAAGCTCTGCCTGAGCTGAATGCTGGGTGTTGCATGCGTGCATAAGCATGCAGCAAAAGCTTAGTTATTGTCTACATTATCTCTGTGCACTGGGCTGTGATTTTTCATTTCGTAGCTCTGTCACAAATTGGTGTGCTTGAACTGGTGACACAAAGGAAAGGATTTGGACACATATTGGCATGGGTTTCATTAGCCACTGCACTGCCCTGGTCTGAGCTGCTTTTACAGATAAATCCTGTATTCTTACCCCAGAAGTAAGCAACAGAATAATTCTTTAGGGGTGTATTTTGTGTAATCTCCATATGGGAACAGTCACATCTTATTTCATTTTACAACAGGCGCTTTGTTCTGCTAAATGCTTTCCTTTCCAGGGCGGTAGGAAGGGGGGAAATAGCTTTTCTTTGGTTTTTAACCTGTGCTACACGTCTATGTCAAATTACAGAATCACTAAATAGATTTGCAACCCACAAACCCTGCTTTGGTTTAGCTGCAACTTCTCTGGCTGTTGTTTTGATGCCCTTCAGCTTCCATAATTTCATTGAAAGAAAAGGGCTCCTTGTAGGATTTGGGGGGATGGGTCAAGTGAAAGGTCAATGTCACAAGAGGAGGTTTTCCAGCATGGGGCAGGTCGGGGAAGCTGAATAAGAGGAGGAGAACATAGAAAAAGCATAATGAAATTATTGAGCTGCCTGCCCAGAATCTGAAGTGCTTTGGATGTTCGTCACATCTCATCTCTCAGCTCTTTTTAGTCTCTCTGATTTTTGGGTTGTTTTTGTGTGTGTGTGTGGCTTTGGGGGTTTTTTTTAGCACAAAGGCTGTATTTACTGTGTTTGTGCAGGTATTAACACACTTCCAGAGACAGCACAAACTGGGAACTCCGAGGTTGCATTTCAGTGGACGTCGCTCTTGGCATCAAAGGCAGCATGAGCCATTCCCACTCTTCTCCTCTTCAACTCCGTCTGTTTATTGCATTTATCTCCAACTGTTCATTCCAGGGGTGGCTCCTCAGTTGTGCCATTGCCACTTTTTGCACGGCTACAGCTGAACTGGTTGACCTCAGCTGAATTAAAAACATGCTCAGTCCTTTATTTTAATTCTTTAACAAGAGTGGTTGTGAGTTGAGTTTCTGAATCTAGTTCACCACAAGGCCCCACAGACAAATGGATCAGCAGGACTGAGGGATGCGGGTAAGAAGAACGAACAACATTGGCCTCTTTTGCCTCCCAGAAATATGTCCGTGAAGCACAGTCAAGTATCAGGACCAAGACACTCGTTATGAGCCTTGTGCCCGAGAGCTTCACTTCCCTTATCAAGATGATTAGATATAAATATGGAACGAAACTGTGCTTTCCAACGCATTCTTAACAGCTTCTCAGAACTGTGGAGAAAGTGAATGGGTATTTAAGGATGTAGCTTGGCTTATTGCTAGGTTCTGGCTTTTAAACTGCCTTCTACCCTTCTATGCAATATAATCTCATTCCTCTTTATTTATATCCAGTACTTTCTGACATTGCCTTTATCATCTGGTTGTTATCCCTTTCCCAGCCATGGGAACAAATTTTGGCTTTCTTTTCTGGCTCACCTTTTAACTTCTCTTGTTCCTGTGCTGTTTGTCTTTTTCACACTGAATGCTGATGAGATACTATTTGATCTGTCTTCAGCAGTCATTTTCTGGGTAATTTCTTTAAGCAGCAACCACTAATTCCTCCCACTCTTTAAAGTGCCATATGGGATCAGATTACCAGATTAAACATGAATCCATTTTTGGATGGCATTTCTATCCCATGTTAATTCTATTAAAATTATTGACTATCTGGCCGAAAACACTGCCTTCTAAAGGCTGACACGCAGCTATTTTCAGGCCAGAAAAACAAGGGCAAAGGGCCATTTTCAATGTTGTTTCTAACATCTTTATCACAAAGTTTGCACTTATGCGAACATATTGCCAACTAGATTGCATCGTGTTAACAGGCACTGCTACAAATGCAAAAATATGTTTTTAGCAGTTCTCCTCCTCAGAAGCATTTCCAATCCTAGCTGACACATGCAATAATTTTGAAGGATCTGGAGGGGGCCCTCAGCAAGAAAATGTGGCCCTAGAGATTATTATCATTGTCCAGACAATAAAGTTGCACACATTTTAGGAGCAGATGACAGTTCACAGGCTGATATTTAGACTTCACAGAGCTGGATGTTTGTTTGATAAAGAATTGGTATGAGGAACGTGTTTAAAAGAATAACACTGTTCTCATGGATGAGTATTGCTGATGTATTGATACATAGTGGGTGGACTGGGTTTGATAGTCGGGGAGGAGCAGCCTGGTAGTAATTGGGTACTTCATGTTATTCTCTTTTGCCGGCTTTAGGTTTACTTGGTGAGGATGAGTAGTGCGTTGCTCAATGGCATGGTTCCTACTCTGGAAAGAATGAATGTACCATATTTAGTCTGTGGATGAAAGTCAGCTGCCTGACTTCCATACCCAACCCATTGGCTCTCCTCTCCCCTTCCCAATAGGTGTCATGGTGCAGTGTATGGGAATTCCTTCACACTGGAGGCTTCTGGGGGACAAGGGACTACTCCATCAGCCAAAAAGGGTATAAACCAGTTTTAAAATCATTAGCATGGCTTCTGCTGTTATGGTCTCAGCAGATACTGTAAACTTGCAGGATTTGATTCATCATTTGCATTGGTGCAAAATTGGCCGTGACTGCCAAAAAACAATTGACACTTCCTTCACAGCTGTTTTTTAATTACATTAGAGTACTGCAGCGTCTAATGCAGCTGCTCAGCCATGCTGTGGACCTGCCTTCTCCCAGAGGAACCTTTCCAGATCAGCAACACTTGCTTTGAGATGAAATCTATAGCAAGGGGTGGCTTGTACACAGGAAGCGGTGACTCTTCAGTCATGGGCAATTCATTTCTTTCCTGGGAAGCCATCCCGCAGGACAGCTGACTGTGGAGAAGTCAGGGTTTAGAAAAATAACACAGAAAACATGAAGTCATCGCACATCACGCTGGCACACAGCCCAGAAGCTTCTAAAAGTGCAACTTCATCAAACAAAAAGGAGTTACAGAAAAGGAACAGAACAGGAGAGAAAATGCCTTCCTGGCTCTAACTTGTGACGTCCCTGTGTTTCGTATGCTATGTGCAACTCCGGTTACCCCGTCTCCAGCAGGATGTGATGGAACTGAAAGAGATGCGGAGAAGGTGACAGCCTGAGTGGAGGAATTGCACAGTTCCTCTGGAAGCAGAAGAGACTGAATGCACCAAATCTCTTCACCCTGGGGAAAAAGGAGTCTCACGGTGCGTGTAATACTACGAACAACACAGATGTTATAAAGGTGTACAAAATTATGAATGATCCAGAGGATGCAGGGAGATGATCATCCCCTGTTACCACAGAACAAGAAGTGAGGGTACCCTGAAATTGTCAGGGAGCAGGAAAGCACTTTTTTTCATAATGCAAAATAAATTGAGGATTTCATTGCTACAAGATGTTTTGGATACCACGTGTTTAAAGAGGTTTAAGAAATCATGAGGCAAATTCAAGACAGAAAGATGCATCAAAGGTTATTAAATGCAATGGTCTGGATACAAATTCCAGTTTACATAAACACAAAGTTTTCAACTGACAGAAACTAGAAGACTGTGTTAGGGAAATATCTTACAGGTCTGGCTGAAATAAGGACGGATTAGTAGAAGGATCATTTTTCATCTTTCTTCAGTTCTCTGGGTATTTTACATGTTTTCTTTTCTGAGAATGGACCACCGAGACTCAAGCTTGGAAAACTCTATTATTTTAATACCTTTCCCAGCTTTCTGAAGGGAAGAGGTTCCCTCCACCCACACCCTTATTCAAGTGTGTGCTTTGCTGGTAGACCTCAAGAAACACAAAGTTGTTTTCCCTCCCCCCAGCTTTCTGGCTTCCCAGACAGCTGGTTTGGGTTTTGTCTCTATCACACTCCCTTGGACTCTTTCTGTTAGGCTGAGGCTTCTTGGAAGATGACTTGAGGCAGGAATAGGCATATCCTCAGGCAAGAGCTAAAAAAAACCAATTAAACTGGCTCAGGCAGCAAACACGAAAGGGTACAACTCTAGAGTTGGTCATCTGTGAGGGAAGATTTACTTGCTCAGTAGCCAAGATGCCTTTGCCCTAAGGCAAAGAAGAAATGCCCTTACAGTGTGGCCTGCTTTTTCTTCCCCCCCCCTAGGCAAAGACAAACTAAAAACATCTAACTTACAGAGTTTTTTTGTCTGCAGGGAGTGCTTGGTTATGTCCTGAGTTTCTATTTAAGTAACAAAGAAGTTATCACGTTTTTATGGTTGAAAAGGTAATGAGGAGGCAAACTAAGTGTAAACCAACAAGATGAGACTGTCTGAGTCAGAAGATGGCCTCAAACAAGACAGAAGCAGACTGTCTTCATCACAGTGATGAGTTACTCGATGTCCAGTTAGGATGATATTGCCTCCTTTTACTGCTAAGGAAGACATTAAAGGAGAGAGGTAGATAATATATAATATTTTATATATATAGTATAACATAATGTATATAACATACCTTCCTGCTACCATCCAGTGCTGCTGTTTTAGCATTACTGGGAAAGAGGAAAGCACAAAGATCCATACAAAAATCATTCTCTGGCATCACAAAAGCTATTTTAAAACATGTATGTGTTGCACCTCTTGCTATTTACTGAATCATATGAAAATACCAAACAGGGAGCCTAAAGATTGATTGTTCATGTTCTTCTTTTTCTTGTCTGTAAATAATATAAGAAAAATCAGATCTCTTCTTGTTTGAGGAACATGGTTAAGAGCATTAACAACATTTTTTAAAAAACAATTTTGACAGAGCATGATTTAAAGAATTCTAGACATGCTCAATGATGTCATGGAAAGAGTAACCCAAGTTGTTTTTTGTAAAGGCTTTCAATATCCTCTGGGTTATGTTGACAAAGATGATTCATGTACCTCACTAAAAATAATTTGAAATGGAAGGTGGGTGTTTGTTTTTCTTCCTGTCCTACAGAGATTATTGTAGAGGATGGCACAGTAGCTGTCATGTGAGAGAACTAAAAACTAAGGGCAGGTAAAATGGCTTGACTTAGTCTATCATTTCAGCTGAAGTGATTAAACTGTTTAGAATTAGGGATTATTTTTTTTCCACCTTCCCATTTTATATATGTGTGTATGTATGTGTATATATAGCAGTATCTTATATATATACAAAAAAACCAAACCTAGAGCCTCTATTTGGAATAGTGCTTCAGTGCTTCTTAATGGTTTCAGGAGAGATGGTTCCTGCTCTTTGTTGTTCCTGTAGCTCGCTGGCTAGACATGGCCATCTGCTGAATTTGGGAGCTGCAGGCTGGCAGACTCATCAGCACTTACAAGAAGTGGAAGTCTTACGCAAACCTAATTTTTGGAAACACACAACTATGGACAGCTGCAGCTAGCGGCACCCCAAAAAGTGCCTCAGTGTGAATACTGAATATTGCCATGGGGATGGGAGGAAGACTGCTGGCATCCTTCGGTGCAGAAAGGTTAAAAGGAAGAAGTACTATACACAAGGGCTTTGGATAATACAAAACAATTTGTGTCTGGGCTTAATAGTGTTGCATTTCTAACTCTGCAGGGGTTCTGTACATCCATCTTGAGCTGTTATCACTGCTAATGATGAAGATGACTCCGTTTCTCTCTAGCAATGGAAGGTCCTTTGATGTTTCTCCTTCTCACTGACAAAAAGCAAAGTGAGGTTCTGGCTCTGGAATTTTACCTGATAAGGTAGAACTGGGTAACAGACACTTACACCAGCTTTGACAGGATCCCAAGAGGACACATGGTCCAGTATGGTATAAATATCTAAACTGATAGCCAAAAGCAGTGTCACTTAGGCATACGTGCTAGTAAAATGCACTAGCCCTTCAAAGAGATAAAACTGTAATTTCCAGAGGGAGAAAATGGGACCGATTGGCAAGATGTGGCATTTTTATGTCACTTTTAAATTTTTGTATGCTTTTCAGACTTTTTTTTAATGCACTGTACACATGAATTACATCTGAATTTTCCAGCCCAGACATGGTATTTACTTAAAATGAGACCTGAACCTGACTGGTAAATTCATATTACAGTTCTTGTTTATTTTTCTGTCCAAAAGGACTGCAAATGTGAGTAAGGTCATCCTACCTTCTGGAGAAATTATTCAGTGGAAGCAGCAGGAGTACACTTAGCATTTTTCTAATATTATTTAAACTATTAAAAAAGAGAAAACCATAATTCAGATGTGTTGTTGGTGTTGCGTTAGAGATAAATGCTAGATTTGTTTCACTTGTAAATTCATCAGGGTAAGGTAAAAGTTACAAGCAGTCTTTATTCTTTAATTATTTTTGTAGTGTATTATTATTCTTGGGGTTTCAAAGATACATTAGGTCTCTTGTAAGATAGGGAAAAAGCTGATCTTTTTCCCAGAAAACTGCATTTAGTGCAATACAGAAACTGGGACTCAGAGGAGAGAGGACATTGAGGGGGAGATACATGCGAAGGATATATCCAGATGACCATGACATTTTTAAACATCTTTGCTTTCTATTGTTTCTTGCAGATGAGATAGACAGTGTCATCCTTTGGAGAAAATTGCTATAATAAGCAAAGTGTCTGGGAGTAGAAGTAGAATGTCATGCAGATACTGTGAAAGGAACCTGTGAGAAAACACCGTGAGGGCAAAGAGCGTGCTTTCAACGGTAGAGTAGGGAGGACGGGAGCAGTCGTAAAGCTGTCAAAGGCCCACAGTAGGAACAAGCACTGATGAAATTTGCTGTATTGTGATTCAGAGTCCTCTCTTTCAGCAGTAAAATTCTGGAAGGTAGGAGGAGGGAGCTGGTTCTCTGAATCTGCAAGATTATTCACTGAAAATCTCCAGTGTTGATGAATTCTCCCCATTATCATGCACACACTTCATAATTTTACAGACAGCATGAGACATAGTGACAGCATGACCCCTAGGGTCTACTAAATAGCGACAAATAAAAGTTGAGACATTAAACCTCATACAGTACTGTAAGAAAACCAAAGCAGGAGATTAGAAAATCATCCTTTTTAAGTAGTGGTGATACTTTCCTAAACATGGAAGGACATTACCAAAAAAATTTTTAAATCCTAGATTCAAAATGTAGTTGTTAAGTCTGAGAAGCAGGTACTTACAGAATTCATGATTTTATGAGTTTTAAGTGAAAGACAAATGTTTTGTCCCTATATATGTTCTTGTGCATTAAAATAATGCCTAGGATTCCCACTGGTTGCCTAAGTCTCTTTGTTGTGTTTGGGTGGTATTAGCCATTAAGCTGTTTTTCAGTAATGGTGAATATGCTCATATTCCAGGGCTGTTTCAATAGATATTTAGATTCCTGATCACTACTAGGGATATTCAAGCATGCAAATCTATCAGTTTCACATCATCATTTAATGAGACTCCTGGTTTGGGCTACATCTGGGTTTTCACCCTCAAATGGCATGCCAGCAGGGGCACTTGTTTTTAGAAGGTGCTTAGCCCAACAGATGAAATTCAGTACCTTTTGTAGTATCTTTTTCTTTTTGAGCACACAGATGTAATTATTCTGAAGAACAATTTTGAAAACTAGGCTAAAATACTATCGTTTGAATATTTTAGCAATTAAAACCCAAGAATGTGCTTGCTTTTGTTTGCTGTAGTAAGTTTTTGACTTACCAGTGGACCTGTATGAATACTGAATGCTGCCACTTATGCTCATGACTGCTAAGAGTACATACGCCTCTACAGAACAACGTTTGGTATCAGTATTATATGCCTTTCACTTTCTGTTAGAGAATGGATAATTTAGGTCTACCTTGAAAGAGCACTTGGCTCCAATGATTCTGATAATTGAAATGTATGAGAATTCTGTTTAAATACAAATCTAATCAGGATATCACTGGTTGCCCAAGTGGAATTCAGAGCACTATAATGCTTTGATCTATGAAGGTCTTTTCTAACAGGAAGGGGAATTAGTCTTGGTTGCTAAACAAACCAAGTTTGCTTTCTTTTATTTTCCTTTGCTTTTGACGTTTGTTTCTGTTTGAAGATCTCCAATTTTATTCATTTTGGTTTTCTCTCTTTGTATTCACTTCAAATGCTCTCTCTTCCAATTCTTCTGTGTGATTCCTCAGATCCTTTCTTTCCATGGCAATGACCTGCTACTGCTGTCTCACTCCTGTCTTGCAAAAAACTCGGCAGCAAGTTTGTTTTAGAATAATAGAGGGCAGTTGCTTTATCATACCTTAAAAATTGAGCCAGTTCAAACTGTGCAAGAAGTGCAGTCTCAGCAGCACTAGGTCTGGCCACTTGGTACATTATTATCTGAGAAATTCCTTTTTTGGGGGAGAGTACCAGGATGCTAGATCCACAGCTAGACAAAACTGACAACCTCCAAATTCACATCCAGAAGAAAATCAACTCAGACTTCTTGACAGTCTGGTCTTTGCTTCATTGTGACTAATGTGTCCCTGCATTATATTTTAGAAGTCTTTGCTGATTGTTGTGTTTCTTTTGTCACAGGGTCCATCACACCACACTTCACTAATACACCCTGCGTTTGTTAATGACATCTCTTACTTGATGCCTGTATCAATTTAGTGACAAAAAGCCTTGACACTTGTGCTAGCAATTCCCATTTATGGGAAGAGAAGGATAATTCAATGGCTGTGATACTTTCCATTATTCAGAATGACATAAAATTAGTTCCCTTCTCTATTGCAGCTTTCAGTGCAACTTGCTCTCTTTGACCCAAATTTACAAGGCCTCAATTTTGCCAAAGTCCCTGTGTCTGCTACTTACTCTTGACTGACACCTTCTTGTCAACCTAGACCTTCTGATGGATATTCAATAAAAGGGGAGAACCAAGTCAGAACTGCAAATGAGAGTGGATATTCCCTTGCCTTCTATGTTGGGGTGCATCTGTATGGACAACTCACTGCTATGTCAAAATGAGCTAATCTAGGGGCTTCAATGGAATTCAGGTCATTTAATTCTTATAGCTACATATATGTTCTTTTTTTATTATCACTATTGTAACAACAACAGTGTAAATAAGTACCCTGCTACCTTCCTTCCTTCTCTTCCATCTGCTGTACTGATACAGCTTGTAGAGTTTTCCAGTGAACCAAATCAGAGAATTTAGCCTTATGTGGAAATGTTAGTTTTACTTAGAGGGCTTCAGATCTTCCCCGTAGCTATACCATATCAATCTGGTGGCACCAGATTACATTCTTGCCATATAGATACATTGCAAGTTAGAAGATAAAGGAATTGTAACTCTTATACACATAGTTTGAATTTTGCAGTTCCCTGCTCTACGTATTTTCTTTTTTTTCACTTTACACCAAGATTTCCCAGTTCCTTAGCCACCTAAGGCAGATGAATATAGATGAGATGTACTAATGGAGACAAGCGAGATCTTAAACCTAGATTTTTTTCTTCTTATAGAATTATAGAATAATTTGGGTTGGAAGAGACCTTTAAAGGCCATCTAGTCCAACCCTGCTGCAGTGAGCAGGGACATCTCCAACTAGATCAGGTTGCTCAGAGGCCTGTCCAACCTGACCTGGAATGTTGCCAGGGATGGGGCATCTACCACCTCTCTGGGCAACCTCTTCCAGTGTTTTACCACCCTCATTGTGAAAAATGTCTTCCTTATACCTAGTCTAAACCTACCCTCTTTTAGTTTAAAGCCATTGCCCCTTGTCCTGTTGCAACAGGCGACACTAAAAAGTCTGTCCCCATCTTTCTTATAAGCCCCCTTAAGTACTGGAAGGCTGCAAGAAGGTCTCCCTGGAGCCTTCTCTTGTCCAGGCTGAACAACCCCAACTCTCTCAGCCTGTCCTCACAGGAGAGGTGTTCCAGCCCTCTGAGCATTTTTGTGGCCCTCCTTTGGACATGCTCCAAGGTCCATGTCTTTCCTGTGCTGAGGGCTCCAGAGCTGGATGCAGGACTCCAGGTGGGGTCTCACCAGAGCAGAGCAGAGGGGCAGAATCCCCTCCTTCAACCTGCTGGCCATGCTGCTTTGGATGCAGCCCAGGGTACAGTTGGCCTTCTGGGCTGTGAGCGCACATTGCCGGCTCCTGTCCAGCTTTTCATCCCCCAGGACCCCCAAGTCCTTCTCCTCAGGGCTGCTCTCCATCCCTTCATCCTCCCCATCTGTATTGATATTGGGGGTTGCTCTGACCCAGGTGCAGGACCCTGCACTTGGCCTTGTTGAACCTCATGATTTTCACATGAGCCCATTCCTCGAGTTTGTCCAGGTCCCTCTGGATGGCATCTCATCCTTCAGGCATGTCAATCACACCACTCACCTCGGTGTCAAGCTTTGTTCTCCTTGTTATCACTTGTCCCTCATAGTTACACCATATTACTGTCATTACAAGCAGACTTCTGGTTCAGTTTACTTGAGCTGTTGAGGACAGGGTTTTCTTGTGTAAGGTTTATGGCATAGTTTGACTAGCGCTGTTTTAATGTCTGTGTCAATAGGGCCTTAATCACACTGAAATCTGGTAAATCTAAGAGATCCAGAGGAGTTCTCCAAGGAAATCAGAATTGCAAAGGCTGGAGAAAGCCCCAGAGTCTTTCCAACTTAATTAGGAGTGAACTCCTTCCCTGTAAATGAAGTGGTTCTTTAAAATGACTTGGAGTCTCCATTGGCATCTTCTGACAGTGCTATGATGAAGTACAAAATATTATTAGAATGATGTTCCCCTCTTGTGACAGTCTCTCTCATATATCTTATGGAAATAGCTGTATTTTGTGAGTTCCCATAGCATTATTTTTCTTGTACTGAGACACAGTAAAAAAAAAACCAGGTAAAATAGGTTTAAAAACACTGCACAATAACAGATCTCTGTAGCATTACAGTCTGAACTTTTCTATTTTTAAATACAATTGTGAATGTGAAAAAATCATTGATAGAACAGCTCTTTAATTAATGCATAAGATAAAATTATTTATGATAGGCTTAGTCCTATAAAGTGTCACTGTCTTGCTGTATTACACACTTAAATGACACTGCTGTAAAAAGCAAATAGTACATTCTAATATTTACTATTTTATTAAACACCTTTATCTGCAAAGAAAACATGATTTTCCACTCTTGTCAGGTATTCTTAGGTGTTCACAAAATTCTTTAAAAGCTATTTTCCTTCAGGTTAACTGAGCAACACCGAATTTGAAGTAATGGCAGATAAACTTGAGACAAGCCCAAGACAAGCAGTTCACATTCTTAAAAATTTGCTCTAAAACCTCTTATTTATGGCTGATTTCCCTATCATTCTTCTTCCCATGTCATTTAACAAGCAAAATATTGCCTAACCTTCTATTTAGATATCATAAATCACACACACTAGCACTGAAACACAGTTTTTCTGCTTAATTCAAATGGGCCAGAGTCTGCTTATGTCTCACCAGAGTAAGCACGAAATAGCTGTATAACATTGCTGAAACAGCTAGAATTTATACTGATGTTGGGGTCCTTGCTTCTAGTCCATTACTTTCTGTTTGGAGAAATGTTAACATGTAAAAGGTTTTGTACATTAATCAAATCATCACGATAAAGTTTAGTAAATATTTTAAATAGAGGCTCTGCTCTGAGGAAACAAAAGGATGGTGAAAGTTTATCTAAAGGAACTTGAAACGCAGCTGATGCGTCTGTCTTTCCGTACATCCAGGGCCTGATTATTTTTATTTTCCTGGGGTTATTCCTGATGTTTGGGCTAGTGTGATTGAGAGGAATCAGTCCTGAAGGTTTTTTTTCGGTGCTGTTCTTCATTTATTTCAACAATAGGAGAAAAGCTCAAGAAAAGGGAGAACGTGCAAGTCGCGGCCGTTGGGTGATGTTAACTGAGGGCACTGGTCATTTTACAGGGTAGATTGTTTAGTTTTGTAAGTAGTTCCCTTTACAGTAAAGCACTTTCTGAATATCCCGGGTTCTCTTTCACAGTGCTGTTACAGATACTTTAATTCACTGCATAATTTGGTGATGCCCAGGTGCAAAAATCAAGGAGGCCTCCATCCCGAATTTGGCCCCAGTGTGCCGCTGTGGATGTGCTGCAGTCAAGCTAGTGATCCGCTAATGAGACTTTTCCAACTATTGACTCTTTTCTTGAATCAAAGCTGTTTGGACGCTAACATTAAAGAAGGGGCTTAAGTGGAAGCTATAAAGGAATCTCACGGCCTGCTTCTGAAATAACACTAAATTGTACATGAGGCTCGTCTGTTCTCTCAGTGCAGTTGTGCAGAGAAGGAGAAGTTACTTGCTTATTTCAGGGCAGGGGTGTTTTAATAAAAAGAGAAGAATGAAAAGGGGCGAGTTTAGCCTTTATTGCTTTGATTGCTGCTGGCTCATTAGCATTGGCCACGCTCCTTCAGATTAGCAGTAATTAAACTGTGAAATCAGACCGATTGCCTTAAGCTGAGACACCATACCAGGCTGTCAAGAGAAATCACAGGGGATAAATCAAGGGCCCTGTGCATCTCGGATCACCCTTGGCATGGGTGAGAGTGTGAGAAGCGGAATAATGAGGACATTCAGGTTTTTGTATCTGGTGAACTCTCGGCAGACAAGCTTTGGAAGCGTTGTCATGACGATGACAACAGCAAGGATAAACTCTTACTCCCACTAGCTGTGGTTAATGAAGATGATAATGAAAAATTATGCCAACATTACTGCAATTTTTTTATTCCGACTGGCACTTGTAACCTTACGCCTAATGACACAACACAATAGTGACAGTAATTGTGCATTGATAAATGGGGTAAAGATGCTGAAAAAATGTCTGACTCAAAGATATACAAGTTTAGTTAGCTGAGTAATTTCTTCCAATAAGCATTTGCTTTGTTCTTTGAACTCTCACTAGGTGGTTTTGGACTGTGCATGCCAAAAAACATCTCTAATCACTTTTCATTGTTTACTAAAGAATAGGCCCAGCAATTAAAGCAAAGAGCGCCTGTGTTTTATTTCTTCTAAGCAGAACAAACGCGATCAAGATAAATAACAGTAATAAAACAACAATACTTTTTACAAATTCTGAATGGGTTTACAAATTCAGTGTTTGTTTAACTGCTGGTTTCTGGGACATCCAGTTTGTCCCACTCAAAATGTAAAGCTTTAGTGGATAAATCTCCAGTAACATTATGTAACGGCTGTCTCGCCCCTCCATTGCCCCTGCCTAAATGCCACCATTTATTCAGATTGCATTAGCGCTTACGTAAGTGTCTTTTCCAATCACAGCTCCGAAAGCATTGCACGTGGGGAAGGATTTACTTATTGATGGATAGACAGACAGATAGATAGACAGAAAAACTGAGGGTGTGGTTTAATACGGTTAAACCATTGCAAAAACTTTCTTCTGTCCTACCCCAGCCATGTGCTCCCATTTGCTTTCTTGCCTTAAACCTGTGTGTAAACACAGTGAACCAGTTCAGGGTGCTAAATGGGCAAAAATCTGTTCACTTCGTATTTTTTATAGTCTTTTGACAGCTCAGCTCCCTGATCCAGTTGAGGGCAGGTGACGGGGCAAAAGAGGCAGCAAGAGCACGTAGGCAGAAATGGCAGCAAAAGCTAGCCTAACCAAAAACTCGAGCCCCACCTTGAAGTACGAAGGCTGCGCGTGACTTTGGGGAGGGACCTGCACTTGAAACTCTCACTGCCTTCCAGTTAAACACTGCGGGACCATAATCCCAAAGAGGATTATGGAAGTTGTTCAAAAAGTGCTCACAGGAAAAACAGCGGCAGCCACCAGTGCTTTTGCAAACACATCTCTCAGTGCTTCCCAAAGGGCCACGTGGCACATCAGGAATCCTCCCTGCTCCCCAGGCCACCCACTTCCCGCTGCTGAAAGGTTGATGTTGTTTCAACAAGCAAGCGTGATACAGACAATACAGAATAGCAAACTATTTATGTAGTGGATTTCCAACTCTGCTGAAATCCAGCATCCAACACTCCTACTTTAGAGGCCACAGCACTTGGCTTTAAAGAATAGCCTGATTGAATGTGTGAGTATGCTGCAGCACAATAACCTCTCTGGGATTAGACAAATACATGCAAATGAATCATTTAATGCAAACAAATCACTTCAAGGAGTAAGTGTTGTTTTATTTACTCCAAAACTACCTAAAAGAATAGCTCTTTTGACAGCTTTAGTAAAGCGTTTGGGTTTTTTTTCTATGTAAAGTTCTACTGTTGCTCACCAATGGCCTCATTCCATCAAAGCTTTAGATATCTAGATTGTCGGATATGGAGGTTTTTTGTTCAACCAGTGTTTGTTTTCTTTTGTTTGTTTTTAAGAAAAAAGATTAATCACAGAGCTTTTGGAGGTGTATCAGATATATGAGGGTTTCTCCTTGTCTAAGTGGTATTTGTCTCTTCTGTTCTTGAAAGGCAGTATTAAGACACTGTGGTAGTGTTTGTGATTCATGGTTGCAATTCTCTTTTTATTGCTGAACACCAGCAGTGAATAGGAGCTGCAGAAGGACACATTTCCAATTACTCTATCTCAGAGTTCTCCATTGCTTCTTAACAGAGACTTCTCTATCTCTGAAAGTGAGTGTAAAGCAAAAGTTTATTAAAAAAAGAGAGAGAGAGAGAGACACACACCAGAGAAAGATTTCTTTGCTCTTTTGGCTACATTCTGTCTTAGAGTTGACTCAGCGTCTGCTGCCTTGTTCCTCTCTTCTCACTAGATGAATAAAGACAATTTAACCATTAGAGAAAGGTTTTACATGAAGCAGTGTTCAGGAAGAGATGTTGTTTGGGAAGAGATGACGTGACTCCTGAATCCTACCTAAGTGGTGGTCTACTTGCACAGCATGACAGAAATGGCTTATCAAAGCAAGATCCTATTTCCCTTAGCATGCAATACGAGTGACAAGGGGCTTGCAAGTGGGAAATTGAGAGATTGATTTCTGTTTACTGAAAAGGAACTAAGCCGTTCTTCCTGGACTACAGTCTTTAGTCTTTGATGAGTTTGGACATTTATTCTGTAGTAAGATGGACCAAAATCTGGTACCTGTGCTGGTGCAGAGCTTCATGCAACTCAAGTGGCATTTCCAGCCCATCAACAGTTGCTTGACTATTTCTTCACATAATACTGGGGGGGGGGGGGGGGGAGAAGGAAAAAAGCCTCACTTACATTATCCTTGAGCATCTTTAACCTTTATCAGCACTAATTTTAAGAGAGAGATTTTTAAAAAGCGAGACAAGAAAAACATCAAAATACACCACCTAAACATTAACACAGCTCCCAAAATGACAGAGAAATCAGTGCTGGGGAGAAGTATGGAATAAAGGATCAAAAGCAGACACATTCTCTGAAGAAAGGAGGATAACAGTTCAGAGCGCTATGCACTGAGCAATTTTGATTTAAAGCATTTTAAAAGAAAACTCCATTTACTTTAGAGACTGACAAAAGTTTATACATTCATGAATGAGTTCTTTATGTATTTAAGAGGGATGACAACAGACAAAGGGAATATTTGATGAATGTTCAGGCAAGATTCTGAAAGTCAGAGATCATGGAGAGAGGACAGAAGATTTTGGCTTTTTCTTACAAATAGCTGCATCTGTTTGGCACTTTTTGTTTCCATTCTGTGTGCTGGTATTGTGATAGAACCAGAAAAGGTATTTGGGCACTGACTGAGGAACTTAAAAAAAATATAAAAGGTTTAGGAAATCTATGGCTCACATCCTTTCATAACTTCCTTTTCATCTTGCCCTGTAATGGAGGACCCTAGCTAAAATTAGCAGCTAGCAGAGACAGGACAGCTGTAGAGAAACAGCGCTGTGACTTGAATTCATTGGGAGAACAAGTGGGATAGAAAACTGGGTAGTTTTGACACATTTTTGTTATCCCATCTTTTGTTTTTAAGGCTTTTGATGGAGCTATTTCCTTCAACTCTGCCCTGTATCAGCGTCAACAAAAAAAGACTGGACACCTGTACTTCAAGGGCATCACTTTGCAGACTAATGTCTCAGTAGTTTGAAGGGGCTGTGTGAGATAAGGGCCCACATTCTAGTTTGCCCTTCTGCCCAAGGGCAGTAACTTAGGCAGAAGCATGGGAAAAATAACTGAGAGCAGTAACAGCTAAACCACCTCAGCAAAATTTGCTGGAGTTCAGCTGTTACAACACATCTTCTCTGCTAAGTCAGGAAATCTTGAGGTTTCAGAGGAAGTTCTTAATTATTTGTGATGGAGTTTAGCTTGCAGAAGAATAGGAGACCATACAACAAGTACTGCAGGTAGAATTTTAATATGATGACCAGTATTATAAGGTATTCAGATCTTCTCTTGGTGGGCAAAGTGATTATTTCTCATTTTAAATCATTCCTTATGACTTCAAATATACAGAAGGCAGAGTTGCTGATGAATGGATTATGTTAATGAAGCGTCATGGCACTAATGGGAGCAGGTTACCAGACTTTAGGTAGCAGGTGTAGAGACCTCTAGGTCTCTACAGCAGCCTAAGAACCAAAGGCTGTATCTGGACAGTACTAAAATGGTTCTCGGTGTTTTGCTGACAAAGGAGCAACCAGGTGACACAAATCAGTGATTACACCACACTGTAGCAGTTCAGAATCGCTAACAAGTGAATAGATCATATTCCTGGCTGAATTGATGTCAGCAGACCTTACGCCAGATTAAGTAACATTTGCCCATGCCACTTTTACTGCATCCGCTGCAGTTTCCACACAGGCCTTTCGTCTGACCCACTGTCTGTTCTCACAGTGTAATTGCTGGAGTCACTGCACAAGGATGTTCTTGCCCCTCTTTCAATGCGAGTCACCCCACATAGTGCTACAGCTTCCCCTGGATCTTACACTACCCTTTTCAGTAGTTTGAATAGGTGTGTTTTCTACCCAGTGCAGCAAGGCACCAGTCTGTCTTTGGTTTTTTTTGTGTCTCGGGCTGGCAAGAGTAGTTGTACAACAACATGTGGGATACCTCTGAACTGAGGAAGACATGACTATCACAGCTGCCTACCTCGGCTTCTACCTTCTGTGATGTGGACCTATGCCCATTAACAGGGCGGATAGTCCTTGCGTCCCTTCGTGGGCCAGGACAGCGGAGTGTAGGCAGAAGTCACAGGAAAGGCTGTAAAGGTTGTAAAAGGCTTCACACAAGCCACATGCGGAGGAGGAGCCACATCAGGAAGCTCCTACCAGTAGCCAAATTGGAAATCAGGAATACTCCAACATCCTGTACCTTAAGCCTCAGCTGAGAGCATGAAATAACCCTAAGCCCCTCTTGTGCTTGTCCATGGTATGTCAAGGGGAGGGAGGGCAGCAGGGAAGGATTTGTGTCCTGTGCACACTGTTCTAGGGCTTGAAAAAACACTCTGATCCTCACTATCTTCATCAGTCAGAGATCATGGGGACCAGGAACCTCCCCCATGGCCACTGGAACCTCCGCAGCTACAAAGAGTGACTGTTGGCTTAGCGAGCAAGACCTGCGCTCCTGCTGCCGCAAAAGCAGTAGTTCAGGGCTGCCCTGACGGTGCCGAGATGCTGCTGCCAACATGGCAACACCTTGTCTCAGGACAGGAGATGCTGGGAGCTGCTCAAACCAGCTCGTGGCTGGCACCCGACGATCCGCAGGGAGGGCAAGCAGTGGCCAAGCTGGCAGGCAGTCTGGGATGTCAGCACCATGCCCGAGGCTCGTGCCACTGTGTAAAACTCCCCTGCAGAGTTGCACATTTGGCAGCGGCTGTGCAGAGTGAGTCTGTGTTACCAGAGCCACGAGCCGTCTCTAGCTTCGCCCTGGATCAGGCTGCTTGCCCGCCGTCAGCGCTGACTTTGGACATGGAGAACAAACAAAACAGTAACTTTCAGTGAGACTTAATCCTTGCTTATGTTTCAAAGTTTTTCATCTTAAAGTAAAAAGGCAGCTCCTTAGGGCTTAGATGCATCTGTTTTGGTTGAAAGCTTTGGACAGGAATTGCTTGCTCCTTCCCTTATGACTCCAGGCTACTTACCCTCAACTTCCTTCATCCATATCTCTCACTCTATATTATATGTAGCATTTAGAAATCCAACTCTTTTCTGATTATATAGTAATTCTGACTATTTAAGGTATATCTAAGGTTCAGATCACTCTACTTAACTTTCCGACACTCTCCATCATGTGACTTACATGACCCTTGCGAACTTTTGTATAAAAACTTCTGTATCGGTGGATATGCTGACATGAATATGAAAAGTTCCTGTCACTGCGCAGAAAATCATACAATCATAGACTAGTTTGGGTAGGAAGGGACATTTAAGGTCATGTAGTCCAACCCCCTGCCATGAGCAGGGACATCTCCGACTAGATCAGGTTGCTCAGAGCCCCGTCCAGCCTGACCTGGAATGTTTGCAGGGATGGGGCATCTACCACCTCTCTGGGCAACCTGGGCCAGGGTTTCACTAAATTAGACAACTGTGTTACACCTATGAAATGTAACTTTGAAGACAAACAAGAAATCATGATGAAAATTATAATTTATTGATCAATGTAAAGACAAGGGTAATATCTTTACAAAACTGATTTTTTGTTTTATCTTAAATGTCTTCTTCCTTCTGCTAGCAGAAATAGTTGTATAGAGACATTACAATGATATATTGTTATTTCATATTCTGGAAACCACCTTAGATTTTTAGTTGTGTTAAATGCTGAATGATTGAAGTTGTGAATCAACTTCAGTAGTCAGTGGTAGCTTTGCCATTAACTTCACACATATCAGGATTTTGTGTCTCTGTTCCTGATGCGTTTGAGTCAGATTTTCTGTACTATTTATGCTGTTACATATTTAGGGATACCACCAAAAAAAAAAGAAAAACAGTGAAAAATAATTTATAACTTAACCTTAAGACGGAAGTATACCAATATAAAAAGCACGTGTTTTCCTCTCTTTTGTTTTCCCCTATTGAAACTGCCCCTTCTCCCAAGTAGAACTCAGCTCATTTAGTGGAGGTTTCCAGAAAACCCATTGTACTACAGCATACAGGTCTTTGCCCACTGGTAGCCAACAACTTATTTAAAAAGTCTTCTAGCTCTGCCCTGTGGGACTAATTGTATGGCTAGAATTAAGCAGGTGTATAAATGTGTGGGAGGTTAGGTCCTGTGGGATGGTTTCGCTCAGTTTTAGCTGTTTTGATTGTTGTAATGTCTTCTCAGACTTCAGCCCCAGAGCTGAGATCTCAGATTTGGAGTTTCTTTTGTCAACGATTTTACTACTTTCTAAAGTGAGTGGCATAAAAGAGCCACTTTCTAACACTAATAGTAGTTACCTATCAGGTGTCAGTGAAAAAAAATGTATGATTGCAGCATTGGTCAGTTGATCCTGTTGGCAGAAAATTTTCAAAGCCACACATTGCCTTGTAGCTTTCTGCCTCTGAATTGATCACCCCTGGCTTCCTTTACAGTCAGTGGAGAGAAAGAGGCATTTTTCAGATGTGATTCTTCTGGCCTATTTTAGATATCTAGTTTAGGACAAGATGAACTGCAGCCTAGAAGTGTCTATTTCTCATTGCTGATTATAAAAGGAGTCTAGACATCTCCCAGAAAAGTAGGCAGCCAGATTGCAGATGTTTTTATTTGGCATTGTGTGTCTTCATGTGGCATGGGTGACTAAAAAGGCTTCTAAGCTCTATTTTGTTAGAATTATTCCAGTACAGTAAATTTAAGCCTCGCTACTGAAAATGAGAGATCTTTTTATAGGTTATTATTTTGTAGATAGCAATTAACCACTCAGAAGAGCTGGTAGTTTTGCCACGCACATGCTCAGCCACTTCATGCTTTAATGTTAAATTATATTTGACATTTAATTTAAGCTCATATTGCCTTCATTCAAAAATAATCCCTACTGCATTAATAGTGAGAAGGTAGAGGGATAATTTTTCTCCCCAAATTCAGAGTCAGTGAAATCTAAACTGATTCTTCATGCTTAGTTTTTCACGTATATTATGTGCATTCTTCTGAATGTAAGTCTGTGCAATTTCTTCTCAGATGTGACGGAAAGAAATCAATGCATCTATCTTACTAAGCAATTACAACATAAAAATGTATTTTTAATAGGTGCTTTGAAGGCTGCACATACTGTGAGGTTTGTTGCCTCCTTGAACCAATTGTAATCAGAAGCGACATAGACCGTTATTTCTTGGGCAAAGCAGCAGTGATTTTGTGGTTGTACCAGTGTGTGATGCGATCTCTTTTGCTCTTATAAATTAAGCAGGACGAAGTCTTAGCTGACTGACACACGTGTAATAGCAGGGTACAGAAGGAGGTTCTCCCGAGTATCCTGCCAGTGATGCTTATCCCACCTGAGTGGGAACAGACATCTGTCCCACTGGGTCTCTGCTATAAGGCTGGAACTGAAAGGAGGCCAAAGGGAGATTGCTTCTTCCTCGGTATCGTCTGGCTCGTGTGAGCCATAGCTTAGTGTTTTACTTTGCAAGCTCTGTTTCAATCCTTGGGTGCATCCCTCTTTCTCTTAAAAGAGCCATGCCATGCTTTACATCTATCTACCTTTTGCTTCATAGCTATGCACGCTGCAAAAAATGTTGCCATTCCAGGCAAAGGAGCAGAATCTCTTCCCTCTGGAGCACTGCAGTACTGCTGGGTGACATCTGAAGTTGGTATCCTGGACGCTGCTTCCTGTGAAAGACCACATGGGACACTTAGGAGCACAGTTTATTGGGCCAAATTAGAACTAAGCCGTTCTCTTCATCCCTTCAATCCATCTTGGCTGCTTCAGGCTTTCTGTGCACACCATGGCCAAGACCTGCTGGGAAAACTGAAGTCTCTGGCAATGGGGAACTATTACCAGCGAGGTTTGCAGTCATGGGAAGTGGGTGGTGATTTTTGAGGGAGCTGGTCGTCCCTGGGTATGGCTTTACTCAACCATTTTCAATGATCATGAGTCTCTGGGTCTTCTAGATAGAAACAAAACAAACAAACAAAAAAACCCACCAGTATTAGAACCTACCAACATCAAATAAGCCAGTGCAACTACAGCTCCTCTACACATTCGTCTTTGCTGTTAAATTGAGCGATTTATCCACCTTGCAAAAGACATTAGCATTAAGGGACATAGTCTTTCTCAGATGTAATTCATTATTAATCTTAATGGGATTATGCTTCAAAGACCACTAAATGCACATCTTCAAAGTGCTTAAATTACTTCCTATTATTACTTCTGACAATAAAATAAATAAAGCTTAGTTAAATTCTACTTGCTAAACCCAAATTACCTTTTTCTTTTCACTGTGCCAACCAAAGCAAAACAGACCATTCAAAAAATAAAACCCACACCAGAAAAACTCCACTCAAAACCTTAAGGTTTTAATGTATTGTGATTAACAAATAATTATAAAGCCAGGTTGAAGACATCTGAAAATGCTTTTTTTTATTGTAAATATATGCAGCATCGAAAGTATGATTACAGAGAGAAGAATAAATATTTAACATCAAACTATTTTCTTTATTAATATAATTATATGGTGCAAAATGCATTTTCTAATATTGCTTTAAAATAAATTTTAAAAATTCATATTGTGTGAAGCTAGCATTATCAACAACAGAATCTAGATGATAGGTAAATAGCTCTTTGGGTGACATTTGCTTTAAAAACAGCAGTGAAAGCCAAAATTTCCATTTGTCTCTGTTTTCTAATGCAAATTTTTCATAAGCTTTGCACAGAATAAACATGTTCAAGCTGTGCCCTGGCTGTATGGAGTTGTGTGACAGGGAGACATTTTCTGATGTTTGTGCTAATTGCGTTGGATCTGGACTCTTCCTAGGGGTCCACTAGGTCAGTGCATGGAGTCGCGCCGGGGGAGAAAAGATAATATCTTGGACAAATGGTGTAGAACATTGCTGCAGATAGACTTGCCAGATGCTCGGGTTATCCCCAGACAGCTCCGGGCCGGGGTGCGCGTCGGCCACCCGTGCCGTGGTGCCTCCTCACCTGCAGCCAGCTCCTCCTGCCCATGCGTCAGGCCCCTTGGCACGCTCCCTTCCGCAGTACTTGGGGCCTGAACTGAGGGGCGAGCACGTTCAGGGCATAAAAGAAACACATCTGCTCTCAAAAACAACAGGATTAGGGCTCAGGGTTTGTGCTACCCCAGCTCGAATCCTGTCCAATCTCATCCTTCTTTGCTACAGGCTGAAGCAGACTCCGCTCCATCAGTGCACAGACCACTTCTGTATTTCACAGGTAGTTCAGAAACGGAGAGATCTTCTTTAGCCTTTTAGCGAGTCTCCACAACACGTTATTTGATTCTGCACCCCCGCATCAGCGAGGTTTCAAGGAGTTGCATCTCCCGACGTCCATCTGTCAGGAGGTTCACCTCTGTTGTGGCTTCTGTCATACACGCTCATGGCCCAGCTCAGGGACTGTTCTTTCAGGCCTCCTCTGCTTTCAGAGGCCTTAAAACTTCAGCTTTCCCTCATGCCTGGGGCACTGCTTGCTCTGTGGTTTCTCTAACCCATACAAAAGACACGTATGCTGCTGGCTGGGGGCAGAGAGGTCAATCTGGCTGTCCCCATTTGTCCCCCCTTCAGTTACCCCAGTGGGCTCTGCGGGTGCCCTGTTGCCTTCCCTCTCACAGAGCGATTGGGCTTACCTCCCCTTCCCACTGCCATCACACTCTCTCTGACCAGGAGGCAGGTCATTTGGAAAGGCACTACCTTACACTTTACGGGGAGACACTCATACAGGGATATTGCAGTTCTGGAAGATGTCCATTGGTGCCATCAGTCAGCTCTTTGACATTCAGGCAATTGCAGAGGCACCTGAAGCAGTGGCTCTACTAAGCAGATGGTAGGAGTCCCACCTTCAGTTTTCCAGATTCCCCAATAAATACAGTTGATTATAAATGTTGATGATGATTTTCCCTGGCTACCTGAGAACATAAAAACATCTTTCTTGGACTGTGTAAGTCTGTGTTCAGCTGCAGGCAACAGCAGGATGGAGTATGGCCAGTGTGTAGTGACACTTTGCTGATGTATTTCTCCATCTTTCAATGATTTGCAGTCCAGGGACTTCCTGAACCACAGATGGTATCTTTGTGTTTAATAGCCTTTGATACATTTTTCTTCCTTAGGCTTGCCTCCAACATTCCCCTTGAAATTGTGGAGGAGAGCAGATGTGCCATTTCCAAAATTCATCATGTTACATTCAATAAAAAAGTGACACAGAGCAGTGTAGGGCCTCCCAGTCTCAACAAGGTTCTTTTATTATACGTTTACAGTAGTCAGGGCTCTCAAACTTGGTGGAAGGAGATGCAGCAAGCTGTAGTCTGAATCAGTTTGTCATGACTGGGACACAGGTGGTCCTGCCTGTTGGTTAAACTCAGTTGAATCAGAGTGAAAACGGAAGTCAAAATAGATCCTGACAAATAAGACCAAGAACTGGAGAAGTTATGAAAGAGTCAAACCAAGGTGCAAGGCAGGACGCTGGTATGAGGTGGTGATTTCAGATACCAAGAAGATAGGATGAGGTCTGGGAACAAATGCAGGCAGCACAGGAACCGACATGAGGGTGATGGACACAGGAGACAGCACAAGATGTATAAACTAAGGACAGATGATCAGGGCTACCTGCAAAAGGAAATATCAGGGTCTGAAGCTAGCAGTCAAGGTGTCATCAGGTTTTGAAGCAGGACACAAATTCCTAGGGTGATCTTCATACAGACACTTGTTTTGTGTTTGTCTGCTAGTTTAAAATTGTATTTGGGTGACATCCACTCTACATAGCTTGGTAGAGAGTGAATGTCCACCTGGAAAGACATGTCAGCCCCAGCTGGGCAATAGGTTATTGCTCACCATCCTTACACACTGCCTTTATGCTTAAGTAAATCCCCATTGATCGGGAGTGTAATTTTAGCTTTAGGGCCGTGGCTTTGCCAGGCCTGGTCCATGGGGTTTCCAGCTACAAGCCCACATTTGTAACTGTGGCAACTGAGTTAGGCAGCAAGGCTTGTATTTAGGTGTTAAAATAGGTATAATTCTCCAAGTACTCATCACCCTATGCCTCAAATTAGGATGAATTGCATGTGCCCACCAGCTCTTTATATCAGTATGGTTGGGCACATTTGTGTGAGTTTTGGTGCTGAGCTCAGGCTGCTAAGATGGAACAGTTTAAGTATGGGACATGAGGTTTGTCTGTGTTGACACAGATTTTATCTGAACCAAGTGACTTAAAAAGTTTTAGTAATGGTACTAAACCATCCAAATGCATCTGTTAGAAGCTGCTGTGCCAAGGCTGGATGGAAGTATTTTAAATTTTCACGGATGCCTGTGCAGACTTAGGAACACAGTTGCAGTGGCTGAAGTCAATGTAAAACAGAATATGTCAAAGTGTGCCCAGTATAGAGGACATTTGGGTTGTTTAAAAAACACTTTACATTTCCACTTCATAGATTTTAAGGAAATCTATTTTTATTGTACATTTACGTCTTTATTTTGCAACATTTTAGCTACAGTATGAAAAAAAAAATTTGTTCTCCTGTACCAGCTTTGGCTTTGTGCTATGAGAAGTGATTCCTGGGAAGGAAGCAGGTCCCGATACAAACATCAAAACAGGGCTATTTCATGTCAGGTTATCTAAGAATTTTCATTTTACAACATAAAGAGAGCATAACTGAGGTGTCAAAATCACAGAAGGAAAAATTGCTGTTAAAGAGTGAAAGTTTTACATTTATTGTAGGCAAATGGAAATGTGCACAATGACTGCACAGAGCTGAACAGCTCTTGGACACAGGATTGTTAACAAGTTTGAAAAAACTGCACCATTAGGAAGACAAGAACTAGGAAAGCAGAATCTAGCTTTCTTATTTCTGGATATTTATGACTTGTATAAATGTCAGAGGCCAGCTAACTGACTTTTATTGGTAATAGCCTGAACTGTATTACAATGTGTACATGTAGTTGTTACGGCAATATATCAGCAAGCTGCCACATCAGGTCAGACCTGGTTATAGGGATTATAATGGGGTAATATGCAGGCTCAGGAGTTCTCTTCGGTTAGGACCCTTTGTTTCCTTTTCTTATAAAACATTTAGCGATATATAGTCAACTGCTATAATGAGGAACCATAAAACACCTAATGCAGCAAGACACTTGGCATCTTCAGTGCCAATGCAATCACTATTCAACAAGTAGAAATTGAAAATGAGACTCTTCTAGAAAAATTTTCTTTTCTGCTACACGCCTCATCTAGAGCATATAATGGTGAGCCAACAGTGCAAGAATTTTATGCAGCTTAGTTAAAATCGTGCCATAGTGTGGTCTATGCTGTAGTTTTGCTGTCAGTTCAAGAGACAGGGAAATTAAGATTGCTCACCTCTCTGTTTAAAGATTGATCCTCTCCACTGTTAAAGACAGCCTACTCCAGTAAAGCCATCCATACACTGGGGTTTTTCTATACTGATTCTTTCCACATTAATATTTTCAGTACACACTTAAACATCTCTGATGAGAAAGTGCACATATCTTTCTTTAATGCTTCAGAACATGTGGTTCTGGTGCAGTTGTTAGTATTTTAGCACTGCATAACTTCTTTGATTTGTTATTTCTAAGATCTTCTACTGCGTAATGCCGGGGAGCCTTACCCTCTGGAACTTGCAGTCTTTTCCTAGAAGTGCTTTAAGAAACACAGACTCTTTCTTTTTACCTTAGTATTTCATACTTCTGGGGTATAGGAGCTGAACACTTTCATTTTAAATATGCCTAGGTCTAAATGAGCAAGCTTTGAGATCAAATCAGTATAGAAAGCTACATGATCAGAAACATACAGAGACATCTCAAAGAAATTCCACAAATGTATGGGAAGAGCAAGACTTTCAGCGTATTGGACCTATAGATATGGTCATGAGTAGCTGACATAACCTTTGGGCTTAGAGGGCAATACCACATCCTATGCAGGAGGGAAGCTGAGAGAAAAGACTAGAGGCTATTAAAGGAGGAGAATTCTTCCACTTCTGTTTGTCTTGATATCTATAGAACTGAGGTTAGATCCAGAAGACCCAGTTGATGGATGATTGTACCTGAAAGAATTTGAGAAAAAAAGCCATTTTATTGTAAAGAAATATTTTGTCTCCAATGGTAAACCACACTCAATGCAACTGTCAGTCTTAGGCAAAATTTTACAGCTCCTGATCTAGAACAATCTAGACTTCTCATTTCTAATTATATATGTTCTAAGTACACTGTATCTATACAATTTAAAATTAAGATAGATTTTAAATCTAAAAATAAAGATGAGATTTTGAATAGTCTCAGAAAAGAACAAGTTATTTCCAGAGCTCATTCAATTTTTATGATCACTTCCATTTAATAAATGAAAGTCCTCCTAAAAATACTGGTGTACCATTACCTAATTAAACTATTCCATGCAGTACAATCTCATAAGCCTGGATACTTCTAGATTTAATCTCTAGTAAATGTACCTTCCCACAGATAGAGCAGGGAGTTAGGAAAATACCTGATTTTAAAAAGAGCTGCAACTGAAATTATGCTGTTTCTCATGCTAATACAGATCAGTCAGTATGGATGAAAATAGAAAAGGTCAACTCAAAAAAAGAGGGAATTTGTCTTCTTGCCACAGGCCTTCATTTGCATTCCTGTTGAACCTATTTTGAAGATTTTTTTTTGTGGATCTAATGCATTCTTGTATGGACCTGTGTGGAGGTGTGAATTTCAGAAACGTCCAGAGGGGTCAGTGGAATGAGAATATCTTTCCTGGGGACAGGATTCAACCTTTCTCAAGGACTAGACAGAGGAGACTCAATATCTCATTACATGGCCCAATTCCCAAGTTCAACATGGGCTTTGAATCAGGTCCCCTCTGTGATCCTGTTTGCAGAAAATATGGGCATGGGGCAAAAATTGCCCTAGGAAAAAATGAGCTGCACCTAGATGTAAGGGTTACCTGGCCGATTTCTGCTAAACTTTGCCCTCTCTTAGCTACAGACTCTTGACAGGATGTGTGAAGGCATCTGGGGCATCACTCTTACCACCAAGCTGGCAAGGTGCTCGCCAACTTGCTTGCATGTGAGACGGCACAGTCCTGCGCCCCAGGTGGGACGTCACCTCGGGTGAGCTACCACGTCCAGCCACGCCATGTGGTCCCTCTGACCTCTCATGCACCGGTCAAGAGAGAGCAGGTCTGGCCCTCAGCACCCGCACGCCAGAAAGAGAGGGTGTGCCTCCTAATCACAACCTGCAAGGATAGTGCTACAGTTCTTTTAATTTTAATTTATATTCTGTTTATAAGTAGTCAATGGCAGGCAAGGATTAACACTCAAAACAGCATACGCTGGTTGATTGTTAGGAGTAATGCTATTAAAAAGTGATAGTGCTCAAGCTATAAATGGATGCAATTTAATGGATAGTATTATAGTAGTAGAGCTGTTCAGCTGAAGCCATGGCTAAAGGGACTCTGGTTTAATAACTTTCTAATTACATCTGTATAAGCTGGGTCACTTAGCAGTAAACTGACAGGTTTACATTTCCTTATATACTAGGTATTGCTCTGTGTATTAGCCCTATGCTAGAATTGCAAATAGAAAATAATTGGGTTGCTTTTTAGCCTCCCCAAATGGTTTAAATTAATGGCAGCGCAGATCAACACAGTGCCTTCATGTGTGCGATTTTAACCTTCATTGATTTTCTCAGTTCCAGGGCAGCATGACATTGGCTAGAAAACCATGCTGATGCGACGGTTGGAAAGCCGAGTGGTGAGAGGAGGTTTACGCAATATTAGATTAGTTCCTGCTATTCAAGAGCACACATTATAGAAAACTGAAGGCTCCGTTCTCCAAATTATAAGTGTTTGGTATTATTCCTTAGGGCAGAGAAATTTAGTATCATTCTGTTTATGAACCGCTGGCAGTGGCTTAGCACAAAGGTTTGAAACCTCTGAAGAAAATCTGATGCCCGGCTGAGACGCATCAGGCGAGTTTTCAGATAGGGTACGTGGGAAGGCGGGAGTGGCTTTAAACAAACAGGCTGGTGGAGGTTTCTACCCAACATCTTCCACATACAGCACACTTTAAATTTTATTAATTGCGGTAGTGCCTGTTACCATGACAGCTAGGTGATGCAATTACCTCGCACCTCAGGGAATTTTATGCTTAGTGCAGCATTCGGAGGCTAATTCCCTACATTTTGTTTTTATTTTGCAACTTTTTTGTACTTTGGGGAAGTACTGTAGGAAGCAGGGATGTGCCTTGAAAGAAAATGCATCTTTATAGTTCCAAGGCACCAGAAGCCCTATTTAGCCATTGCCTGAGGAAGCAGTAAAATGTAATGATCTCTGTGGAGATCAAATACAGCCACTGCGGCTGTTTTTTTTTTCCTTCACAACTGCCCAGGATGGCCAGGACTCACTGAGAAGAGCTCCTTGGCAAGAGGAACGTGCTGCACTGTAAAATTACTTTGACAACAAGCTTTACCAGGTGAAAGCCACCACACCCTCATCCAGAGGGATTACCTTGAGGTCCAGCCGTGAGCTTCTGCGTAAACTAGGCGTTTCAGCTTTGGGGAAAGGCCACAGCGAACAACTGTATTTATGAAGAATGTCCTTTTCCATCGGGATGCCTTCGAATTGGAGAGCCGGTTGCCATAACCAGATGTGCCGGGCATGGGGGGTATCAGAGCAGGGCAGGGGCCACAGTGCTCTGAATCCTGAGACAGAAGTGAAGGAGAAGGAAGGAGGCTCGCACACAGCGCTTGAGAAAATACATGTGTTAATCCCTTCTTTAAGGTGTTAAGCAGGCTCAGCTGCCATGCAAGTCTTGTGCTGGTGATCCACTACCGCACACTTCTGCTAGAAGTAGCTGATTTGAAGCTCACTTAAGGTACAATATTACTTTGAAGAGCTTTGTAAACAAAGAGATATAGGCTAGGCAACATCCCCTGGGCAAACTTGAACCCTTTGGACTGAAGCTGTGGATTCAGACAGCATTTACACCCAACTAGTAACAGTTCATGGATCAAGTTTCCCACCTGATGTAGCAGCAGTGTTGCTTTATTTGTCAGCATTTTCACATCTTAAACCTCAATGTTACAGTACATCTCAGCTGTTGCTAATCCCTGAGAGCTGAGACTTGGTATATAAATTGGTAACCCATATATTAATTTGAAGAGAAGAGGATAAAGCTATGTCTAAGTTAAGCAACAAAGTTTATTGATTTTTATTTCAGTTACAGATGTGCCTTCTGTCAAACTGTTGTAAAGTATGTTTCTCACTACAAGGAATTGCATATTCATTATGTTTTACACGAAATGGTATCTTTTATATTGTTTTTAAATGCTTTTGAAACAGCCATTATGTTTACACCAGATAAGCTTTAGCTAATATTGCTTCTTGCACATCATTACTCCCCAGTATTAGAATGGTGTCTGTGAATCAAATGCAGGTCCTTTGGCTTTGGTCTATGTTCTTAGTTTATGTAAAGGTTTGCTAGAACTTTATTTTGAATCTTAAAGCCATGTATTATAGCATTTGCTGACAAAACTGCACATCCCAGTGAGAGAAAGAAAGATTATTATTGTTCAAATGTCACAGCATTCAAATGTTGGAGAGATTTCTAACAGCATTAATAAAAATACGTTTACTTTAATCTTGGGTATTTACTGAAGAATGTTGGTTATGGTTTTGACCGTAATCCTGTTGCTGGTACAAATTTATTTACCTATGTGCTGGGAGGGGACTCGATTGATTCTTTCTTAAAAAAGGGGGGGAAAGAAAAAAACCCTGGCAGATAGAAAATAGCCTCCAGCAAACAGAAATTATGTACCTAGGGTATGCAAAACATAAGTGCACTCCATTCTCGGTGTAATACTGTGCTCACATGATAGCTTGGCAAAATCAAATTTACTTCACCTGCCTTCTAATGAATTTTGAGCAGTCTAAAAAGATAGTGTTACTGTAGCGGGAATGAACAACGTTTGGCATATTAGTATATATCAGTCCAGAAGTCAAGGAGTTTTCTCATGACTGGGGAGTTTTTACTGCGATGTTAATTCAAACTTCAGAATTGTGAGACAAGTCAGACTCTCTGCTGATTTAAATCAACTCAGTGCTTTCTCTTCCCCCCCCTCAACCTCTACTGCCCAAACAGACTATCAAGAAATAGTGACATTCAGACAATAAAACACAAGTCAAAGTCTTTGGAGATGAGCTGTCGAGTAATTAGTGATCCTGAGCTCAGGGTGCTGTTACTTAGCAACTTCTGAGAATGGATTAACCTTCTGTGGGCATCCCTTGTACTGCGTGTGTAACAAGACTGCTTCTTATGCTCTTCCATATAGTCAGATACGTCTCCTACAGATCAATTGGAGATTTCCCAGAAAGAAATATATGTGTTGGGTTGCATCGCATGTGCAGTGGGCTGGGTGCATTTGGGATAAATCGAGCAGCAGTATCAGCATACCATAGTTGATACATACCCCTGTGCAGTAATGCAGATGTGCATCAGACACTTTTTTCATCGATAGATCAACTATACAGTGCATAATCCAGGGTTCCATTATTATAATAATTCATAGTTCAGTGCGTTTTAATACATGCACTAATATATTTGTTATAGCACATAAAACAGAATAGGCTGGCACATGTGTTGACTTTTTCTCTGAGATTTCCAGGCAATGCTTTGGTCATTCTCACAGCTGTTTAAAAGTCCTCAACAATACGCCAAATTCTCCTTTCTTCTCCTGCACAAAAGAGAGTAAACTTTGGAAAGTCTAAATACTTGGGAAACTTTGGTAGACAATAGAGTGCAGTGTGGAGACTCCTTTTGAAATGAGACTCACCTGTAGGTGAGCGCTGTCTATTATTTTGTGATCTGTTCTTCTGATGTAAATATAAAATCTCCATGAATATTAATGGGACATTCCTGTGAATTGTCTAAACAGGAAAGAACAGACACTATAAAAAACAATTCACTTGACATGACTGGTAAAAGACCTTATGCTGTAGTAAATTGTCAGAACCATTCTTTATCCCTCTGAACAAAATTACTGCTTTCACAATTGCTATACTTATTATTATCTTTTGTATAACTAGTTATATTCATCATGTTAACTTTCATACTTAGCATTATATAGGATCACAGAAATGGTGGTTGGAAGGGACATGAGCAGGGAACCTCCATCTCAAACCACAGCTATCACCAACACACTCTCAGCTCAGCCACAGTATGATCCTCCTGTGTCTTGAAAACCAGCAAGGATGGAGATTCCACAGGCTTTTTGGGCTACCTTCTTCTCCCAGGCTGATGACCGTTGTCCTCAGTATGTCATCTAACACTGCTGCAAAGAGTTTCATTCTTCCACCTTTGCAACTAACCCTTAGGTAGCTGTAGACTGCTATAGATTGCCCTTTCAACTCCTCTTTACCAGATGTACAATTAACTTAAAGCATGAGCATTTGCCTAATACAGTTTTTGTTCATGTGTTATTTCTAGCCTGACTGTCTGATTGCTGTGTATGCTCTACTCAAACCACTAAAGGACAATTTTCTTTTAGTACAGTTTGTTCCCACAGTATCCTGTACTACATCTTTCCTGGCATGTGGGGAGCAGAAGGCTAAAAGCATCTGTACTATGAAAAGGTTCCTCCACCCTCTGATGACTGATTACAGTAGTTGGAGATAAAGATTTCAATGATAGCAAGGGCCCAGGTTGTAAATGATCTGTAAGTTAAGACGACAACCACAGTAATATTTTGCTCATCTGTTTTGGCATAGAAAGAGTCAAGAAAGATTAGGCTCAAAGCCTTCATGAATTTATTTTTTTCTCCCACTTTCATTAACCTGGGATGGCCAGCAGGTGATAGCAATTTATGCAAATCCTTCTTCTATAAGACATTTTACCTTTTGACAATAGGCAACCAAGCAGATGACACAGCTACAGACAAGAGGGTTTTGAAGACCCAATTTACAATCTGAGCTACCATATTTTTTTCAAAAGCTTTTCTAAGGATAAGATAAGAGTGTAATCCCTTAGTTTGGTGCAAATGTTTTAAGACTTTGTATTTCTAAAATCCAATTTGAATTAGCCTTGAACTTTAAAGCTGTTTATGTCTACTGAACCAAAAGACACCATGTGATGCATATAATAGAAAGTGTTGTACAGTCTCTCTTTTTCTCCTCCCCTTCTGACACCGGTCTATAGTATTTGCCAAGAAAATCATCCAAAGGCAACATGTCACAACTTTCAAAAAAGGAAATGCTAGTCCCTTTGCAGCAAAGGACTTACAAAACCTCCTTTTCCTTAGGCTTCTCTAGCCTTATAATTTATTAGGAACTCTTGCCACCAAATATGCTTAGGATCAACTTGACATTGTGTGTGAAATTAGTTCCAGTAGCATGTTGTATAAAATGTTTCTTGATACTCATAACAGCTTGGAGAAGTCTGCTGCATTTTTGGGAATCAGCGCTTTGGGAATCTGCATGCTGATGTGACTTGTGAGAGAAGGGTATATCAGATAATGGGATGTTGACTTGCTCTCATTTCAAATCATGCATTATTTAAGAAATGAGAGGAAGAGGTTGGGCAAACTGGCATGAATTCCTTTGCTCCCAACATCAGCCTGCCTATACTTTTACCTGAAATAGTCATCTTTATCAATGTTTGCATACTTTCAGAATTTATCATTGATTCTTCTCAAAAGTCCTGATACTTTGCGCCTTGGAATAGGTTACCTATTTGTGACTTAGATTATTTGTTTAGATGTAACATGGATTTAATGAGATATATCCTGTTTTAACCTTAGCTCACTAATGTGGTTAGAATAATGGGGACATGATTCATAAGCGCTGTTTCTGAAAGTAACCTTCTTCTACTCATTATTAGTTAAAAAACTCACGGTTATACCAACTAGTTTATTAACCAAGCCTATCTGTGTTGGTAGGGAGCGTCAAAAGGACAAGGATGAATAGTCCTTTGGTTAGGACAACAGCACAGTAGTCACAAGGCTGAGATTCAAATGGTGCTCTGACTCAGGGAGTCAGTTAAGGCTGACCCTATAAAATGACATAAGCTTCTCATTCTGACAGGTTTAGCACCTGTGCTTCTGAGTGTATTGTTTGGGTGTCCAGTGTCTTAGAGAAATGCACCGTGCAGGTTACCCATTCAGTGAGCAGGAGGGTTTGTGTATGTAGATCCTCCATAAAACTAGCATGCTGAGCAGAGAACTGCCTAAGGGGGCCAAAGAGGATTAAGCCACATATCTCTCAGGAAATACAGAAAATAAGGAGATCTGGATGGGAACTAAAACCCTGAACGTTCTTCTGCTAGTAGCTTTTTACTCACCAGCCAGTTTTCAAGGGAAAAAAAAAAAAAACACCCACCAAAACCAAACCAAACAGCAGCAGTTGGATACAATGACAATGGCCAATGCCTTATCTTCTGTCCTGTAGATCACTAAGGATATGGAACAACCAGATTCAACTTCCATGCTTTGGAAATTGTACTGACATGCCCAATCTCCTTGTAGATGTTGTAACTCACCAGAGCATTCTCAGATGTGTTCTTTCAAGCCGTCCTATTAAAATTGTTGCATCGTACATGGAATAGTTAAATATGTATCATAAAATCATAGAATTATGGAGATTTTGGGGTTGGAAGGGACCTTTAAAGATCATACGGTTCAAACTGCCCCTGCCATGGGCAGGGATATCTTCCACTAGATCATGTTGCTCAAAGCTCCATCCAACCTAACCTTGAATGTTTCCAGGGATTAGGCATCCACAACTTCTCCAGGCTACCTGTTCCAGTGTCTCACCACCCTCACCATAATGAATTTCTTCCTTATATCTAATCTAAATCTACTCTTTTTTAATTTAAAACCATTACCCCTTGTCCTATCACTAAAATCCCTGGTATAAAGTTTTTCTCCATCTTTCTTAAATGCCCCTTTTAAGTATTGAAAGGCTACAAGAAAGTCTGCCCGAAGCTTTCTATTCCCCACACTAAATAAACCCAGTTCTATCAGCCTTTCTTCACAGGAGAGGTGTTCCAGTGCCCTGATCTGTATGTGTCCATTAATAAACAAGCATACAAATGACTAGACCAGTATAAGGCATAAGGACAGTGGCAGCAGTGGCTTTGGCAGCCTTGATAGTGGGATCTCCCTGAGTATTTAGGTTATTTTATAGAAAATGTAATTTATTTTAGCATTAATGACAATGTAGATCCTATCCTAGGTTGCACCAAATCCCTTTAAAAGGTGCAAAGGTCCTCACAGCAGAGTACAATGAACACACCTGCCATCTGGTTCCTACATCTGTAGGTGATGCTTATATTCAAGGGCTGCTACCTGTTGGATTAAACTGCAGAGATGACCTAAAAAATGGTGGCTTAACAAAAGAGCCACTTAAAGCAAATGGATAATCAACAAATCTTTATTTACAGGGTATCAGGCCATTATATTAATGTTTTAAATATCTGGCTTTTTGTCTCATTCATCTGTGCCTGAGTGGGAAAAAATCCATAATAAGTGTAGCTTCCTAATGAAAATAAAATGAACAAGAAAAATCTTCTTAGCTTTAAAAGTAAATGTCACGATCTATGTAAAAGTTAGTCTTTTGATACTGTTTGTGAGATCAACATCTTATTGAATTACCTTTGTGTTACTTTTCCACTCTCTAAACCACGCTCTTCAAAGCTTTATGGCTGCACACCGCTGTGTGAATAGGCTTATGGATGCTATGAACTCTTAACAAAAAAATCCATTATAATTATACTTTGCTGTTTCAGGGATATTCACTGTATAACAGTCCTAATGGTTCTGGTGAAGTAATAGGTATGGAAATGCTGGGTAGAAGGTAGCTTCTCCCTACTTGAGTTGCTCTATGAAAGGTTCTGGCTCTAGTTATCAATGATCTAACCACCTGCAGCATTTAAACTTGCTTTTTATTTTTGTCCCCAGCAGTAGTCCCATTGCATTCAGTAGGACCGCATACAGGATTAATCTGACCAAGGTCTAATTAGTGAAGGAAGTGCAGCCGTCAGTGCTGTAGACAGGAGGCTATGCCCTGAACCTGTCTTCCAGTCCCATTTTTAACTCCTGTACCCTCACCCATGCGCCGACACAGCATGAGCTTGAGTGTGTCTGCATGCAGAACGCTGTTCTGAACAAGCATTTAAATCCAGATGTAAATTAGTTTCATATTTTGAGTCCTCTGGAGAACAAGACTAAAACTATTCATTTTTATTCTAGACTGTTTCAGAGGCTTAATCAGGAACATTTGGTGAGTGCAGAGATCCCTTTCAAGGGAAAAAGTGAATATTTATTTGTCCTGCTTTTAAAACAAACGGAACACCTTCAGTCAGCAGTTAAGGGCTCGATTTCTCCATTAAGTGATTGAAAAGCAAAGCTGCTCTGGCCTTCTGTGTAGTCACCAGAGAAAGAGGGAGATGTGTCTCCTCAAAACATTTCAGCCCACAGCCAGAATTGCCCTGTAGAGCAGACTCGTTACTTTCTGTAGCCCAAATAGCCTACAGAAACTAATTACCCAATTTAACCAGCCAAGGAAGGTGCCTCAGGTTGGATAATCTCAATCTTTCAGGTCTTTTGCTGCTAAACTCCATTATAAATGCACACTGATGTAATGATTATTTACAATATTTAGGAATACATGTTTTGCAGAATAAAAAGCAGTGATTGAGCTTTGGGGTCTTTTTTTGCTAAGACAACCACAGTCTCATGTGTCAAAGATGCCTTTGTCACATTTTCTAATGTGACAGGGATATAAAAGGCATTTAAATTCTTGGGGAATTATTGGATGAATACTTTTTTTTTCTGTAAATAGTGGTACTGTTTAAAAAATATTCCAAAATCCAAATCATCATGCAGATATTAATTAGTTCAAGTAGGTAAGCACTGGGAGGAAACTGGAAAACTGGATAATGGAACAACTGGGAAATAGGCAAGTTGGCAGATGAAGCCAAATAGTACGAGTGTATGTAACACAAATAAATGGACTGAGATTGACTCCACAAGTCATGAAAATGCTGGTGAGTCCTCAAAGCATTGTGAATTTTTATGAGCACTGAAAAGTCATCATAAGTGAATATTCAAGATTCAGTGTTGACAGTGACTTTCTTTCCATCATTTGAAAAAATTCACTTAGTCAGGGTACAGAAAATAATACCGTGTTAATTAAATGCCAAACTAAATGACACAAATAGCAAATATGTAATAATTAAAAGGAAAAGTTCACATAATAGTTCAGATAAATTTTTTTAGATTCTGAATATTTGGCAAATATTTATGAATTATAAATGAAGAGCTAGAAAATTAATTATTGACTTGTGAATTATTTACTAACCAGAACAGATGTTAAAGTTCTGCATTATTTATTATGATGCATTTATTTCAGTGCTGAATATAATCTATGAAGATAAGAGTGATATTATAACTGTATTATTTAAACAGGTTTATCAGTTGTAATTATTATCCCTATTTAACAGGGAAGTCAACTAAAAAACACAGGAAGGGAGATTTTCAGAGGACCCAAGGGGTGGAGTTGCACAAGTCTAATGAAAATTAATGAGACTTGCATTTCTGAATCCTTCTGGTGCTTATGAAATATCTTTCACAGGGAGGTTAAACTGCGTGCCCAAGAGAAGTCAAAAGCAAGCAGTATAGCCTGCGAGTTCTGGTCCCTACTTACATTTGGTAGTGATTGTATGCAATGTCTCCTCTGGTTTTGGGGTGGGGTTTTTTTATGATACTGGAATGCAAGATTCTCATTAGATCCCAGGCTTTCCTAGCTAGAGCAAGCAGATCATCCCTCTGACCAGCCTGCAGGTAATAAATTCATTGACAGATATTCATATATTTTGGGGTTTGCCAATCAATTCGTATCTCTCTATTTTTTCCTTTCTCTACAAGACTACATGGAAACAAGAGGCTGTTGTTGTTTACTGAAACTACCTATCCCTTAGCAGCCACCTCATTAAACTCTATATTTTTCATGTCTTATGGGTGGAGCTGAGATAGATTGTCCGACTTCTCATATCCATGGCATATTGTAAGATCCTAGAAGACCACGAAATTGCAGTGTTGGCACTACAATGATATGAATGAACTTTGAGCCATTCTGAAGCCCAGTTAGATTTTTTTTTTTCTTTACAAAAATGGATTTTTTTTTTGTCCCGTATCATTCTGGTTTTGGCATTTTTCACAAAGCCACCTTTGTTTATTCCTGCTTTATGGCACCTGTTACAGGAATCTGTCTGAACATCCGTATATCGGCTGTGATATTTAAATTAACTTTGTCGAGCCCCTGTTGCTTATTTTTAAGCCAGGGTAAAAATACTTGGATGACTTGTTTAACTTAATTTTATTTTTGTCAGTGCCTGGTCTGATTTTCAACTTCTTCTTAGCAGTATTGTATCAAAGTCTTGCAGCGAGGTCGGAGATCTGACCCCATAGTCAGTGAGTTCATGCTACTTCCGTTAGCTAGAAATACACACAATCTGGAGTCAGCTCTCTTTTGGTGCTCCCAAGGGGGAGTCACACCTTATTCAAAAAGGGTGTGCCACTTGTGAATACCTACCTATAACTTTTCAGCTTGAGCAATAAAGAAAAAGATAGAAAATGGCTATGGTAGCACAAGGAAACCTGTATACTTTTTTTTTTTCTTCTGGTTTGTATTCAGCTGTGTAAGGAAACAGATGTTACAAGCTTTGCAATTTATACAGCAACTTTTGGCTAAAAACTTGAATCCATCTTATAAATTTTAATGATTTGAACTCTACAACTCCCTCCCTTGTGAGGGACTGAAGTTCGGCTACGTCCATTTTACAAATACGAAAACTCAGGAACTGATAAATGTAATGACTTGCAAAAGGTTCTACCAAGCATCATGGACAGACAGAGAGAGAAAACTAGAAACTCTATGCCCACTTACCACTTCACCTTCCCAAGGTCCCAAAATGTATGGAAATCTGTAGAGCAAAACACTTTTCTGTCATTGATAGCTCTGGAAGGCTTTGTATGCTGCTCTGATGAGATCCAACACGAGTCTGAAGACAGAGATCACCTCTTCCCACCCACCCTCTTATCTCTGTCTGCCCCTTTATATACACCAAAAAGTGTTATAGTTTGAAAAGGAGAGTATTATATGTTGAAAATACATTGTTTAATTTGGGAATGAGCACCTTGGAAGATTCAGAGAGCGTTGATAAGCCTGTAAGGAGCATTGGGAATCCCCTGCTAAGGAAGTTTTTGGTTGTCCCCCTCACCTAGAGTAGGTGACACCAATACCAACCCCAGTGATGGATTTAGTGGTCCAGCTTGTGAGATGGTTTTATGCCGATGTGATTTCCCTTGTGTGACCAGGCCGTAAGAGCATGAATGGGGCTTTCCATGAACATGTCTTGACCTGCCCCCAGACTGGCATCTGGTTTCCTCCTCCTGGTGGCCCAGTCAGCCCATAAAATCCACATACCCCACATCTGCCCAAACCCTCCCAGCCAGCACCTCTAGCCTATACCTACCCTTAAAAGCCTACAACACCAACTGTGTTAAAAATCCTCCAGGCTTTAAAATAAACCTTTTGCTGTTGTTGTCGCACTGACGATATTATTAGGCAAATGTAAGGAAATAAATAAAATGTTTCTATCTTTTGTTTTTCCAGAGGTCTCTGTAATCCTCTTTTACTTCAGTTGTTAAAAAAAAAAATTCTCATCTTTCCTCTAAAATCAAATTGAGGCCTATTCTTATTGAAATTAGATGCATAAATCATTCTGCCAGGACAAGTTGTTCAAATGTGATCATCACAAAAAATAATAATAATAATCTGGTATATAGAATTTAGTGTGTGCACACATTTTCTACGGTAAGGGGCAAAAAGTCTTTGCAGTCCCCCACATGATCTATAACAAGAAAAGATATTCTGCTGGGATCCTTCCTAAGAAAGAAAAGTAGCAAGCTGCTGGAGAGATGTTAAAGTCAAAGCACATCTTAGTCACAGAGTTTATAGCTGAATTTCAACAAAAGAGATGTTAAGGTATGCCTTGGCGTTCCTGTAAGTAAAATCTGCTGCACCGCACATGCTTCATAACCACTTACAGTTTTGCTGACAAATAGATTCGTATTAATATTTTCAATTAATTTATACGTAAGAGTGCTTTACTTTCTTCAATGATAAATAATCCAGCAGTTCTGTAGATGATAAATGTCCCTTCTCTTAAAAGCTTGTGAGCTGACACTCTGAGAAAAAACGCATAATGCAGCTGCTGCCCCTGAAATCTGGGGCTAAATTTGGTGTGGGATTTAGGAGCCTTCAGTGACAAGTGCCTATATCCAAAATTGCAATCCACCCGCCCTCACTTCCCTCTCCTTCAGTTATTGCCTGTCGTCACACACACGCCCATGGGATTATGAAGGTCTTGTAGCACTTGGGTTTGGTTTCTTTGGTGGCCACACGCAGGTCTTGCGGGGTGAGGGCAGCCAGGTGCCTGTGTTTTAGGAACGCTCGTCTGCAGCCAAGAGCACAGCACCCACTCTGAATCTGTGCATTTATAAGGAAATACCAACTTTTATAACTCCACCAGCTGCAATTGTACGTGTCATCCACATCAGCTCTCTCTGCAAGTAAGGCTGGCTGGCCTGCTGGCCCCGCGGCGGCCGTGCAGTCCCTCCGCCCGGAGGTGGCGGTGGGCTCCGGCGCTCAGGCACGGCCGCCTCTCCGCGCGCGCTTGCGGGCCTGCTAAGGCGCGGACCGGCTACCAGCCGCGCCCAAGCTCTCCCCACGCCACCCGCACGCATGTTTGCAACGCACGCGGCAGCAAGTCAGTGCGAGGCCTTAGCACGGGCGGGGAGCACCTTCGAGCGGCACGGAGGACGGGGCCGAGGTGATCCTTGGCTTCTCCGCTCCACGTGCCGCGGCGTGCGGGGAGGAGGAGCGGGCTGCAGGCTGCAGACCCGGCCTTCAGCCCTGCCGCCCCCCCCGTGCGGCGCCGTGCGAGTTCCTGGAAGTCGTGACTCCCCTCCCTCCCGGCGGCGTCACGCCTGCTTCCCGCAACCTTCTCTCGCTCCGGCAGGGAGGCACGGCTCAAGCAGCTAAGGAGTCCTCCCCCGCCCAAACGCCGCAAGGGAGCGGGAAGGCAGGCGTGCCGCCCGGCTCTGACCACGCCGGGGGGGCACAGCACCGCTCTGCAGAGCTGCAATGGGCAGCGACCTGCTGGTAGAGGGGAGCGACGGCCGCTGATGGACCGACGCTGTCAGTCCGGGCGCGTTTCCTTGGCGTGCAGCTGAGGGACGCGGTCGCTCAGCCTGTTTTCTCCGTTCAGGGAGTTCACGCTCGAAAATTATGATTTGTAATTGTAGCCCTAAACCATACACTGTAACTGTGAAATAGTACAGTCGCCTGATTTCTTCTCCCATAAAAAGGACTTTCGATTTATTCCCTTTCTCAGTCACTGGAAAGCAATTTATAGCATTCTCGTTCTCCAGTTCTTGATTACAGTGAGGTCCAGCTCTCTGGCCAAATGTGGAGTTTATTTTGTTTAACATCCGTTTTGGTGAATGCGTTAACAAAATTGCAATCACAACTGTATTTTGTTAATACGCTCTTAAGAAATTCTCTTCCCCTCCTTACCACATGTCATCACCAACACTTACACAACCAGGACTAAAGCCAAACTTTTGGATCTCTTAATTTAGTGTTGTAACAGGGTGTAAAGCAACAGAGCATTCTTAGTCTCAGGTCCATGGTCTTCTCCTTAAACTCTGTTCTACACAGCAACAGAAAGCACAAATCAGGGCTCTGTGGGAAACGCACAGAAAAGTAGCAGCTTAAAAATAAATAACGATCTTGATGATCTGTTTGGGTTTCTGCTCGTTATCCTTCAGGCAGATGACTTGCCTTTTAAAATCCAAAGTGGTACGGAGTGGTTGTTTCAAAGATGATATGAGTGGTGAGACAGAATGGGGACTGCAAAGAGAAATCAGAAGCTGGTCTGATATTAGGGCAAAAAGACACAGCTTGCTCCTAAGCATCTCCCCTCTACTGCTCCGCCAGCTGAAGGAACCTGGGATACAGAGTAAACACTTTGGCAGAACCAAAGTGCTATCAAGGCAACTGGATAATCTGCTGCATTTTGGTCCAACTGCATTTATTGCAGGCAACCAAGCTCAACGGGGAAATTTCTTGTAAAAAAAAAATTGGAACCAGGAGTTCTGTTGAAAAAAGTGCCAGATCAAATGGCTGGGATGAGAGGTAATTTGCAACCTTATTCCATCTCTCATTTCCATGCAGATGAATGCTCAAACTTGTGAAGAGCGTGCAGGATGCATAGGTTGTCCCAAATGGATAAGACAGGAAAGCTTTGGTCGTCTTTCTGACACATTTCCCCTTTTGAGGGACCACTCACTCAGCATCACCCTAATTAAAAGTGAAAGGGGGCACTCGAAAAAGAAGCTTGATGTTCTTGTTTCAACGCACTCGCATTGTATTCCTACCCTGAAGGAGTGGCCGTGCTACAGAGGCTGGGAGGAATCGATACACAGCCACTCTTCTGCTTCTTTGATGCAGGAGCGTGCTCGGGGACCTGCCTACCCCAGCCCTGCGGTTGCTTGAAAATTGCAGAGCGTCACGCAGCAACCGGAGTGGGCCAAGATCCAACCCTCCTCCATGTATGAGAGAAACTGATGTAGAAATATATCATTTTTCTTTGCCATACGTATGATAGTCATGTTTCCAAACCCTGCAATTTCAAAATTGTTTAATTTTCATATAATGTTAATCATAGTTATTACACTACTCTATGTTATGTCTAGGGGGAAAAATGAGTGGGAAATTTGTTCTGCATGAAACTACCAGATTGAGGTATACAGCAGACACATGAGCTTGTGCCTACATTAATTTACCCACTGACTGCATCTTAAATTTCATATCTGTTCTATCATACTCTTAATTAAGCCCTAAGTAATTTAAAGCTTTGAGGTGGACTACTGTTTTATTTCTAGCTGTGGTGCATGGAAGTGTGATTCATATGTGTGAATAAAAATAGATGAGGACAGACCTTCCCCAGTGTAAACTGTTACAGCTCCAGCGACTTGTCTTTCGGAGGGAAGACCGGAGAAGTGGCATAGAGATTTTTGTCATGATTTTAGGACGAGCTGTATTACTCATATGTGGCAAAGCTACAAGACAGTGCACAAGGGTCTTCAGGGCTGAACCTCAGGCCTTTGTGTTAGTCTTATTTCATATTTGTTCCTACCTAAAGGCAGATGAATGATCAGGTGAACATGGAGAAATTCTCACTATAGAGAAAGTAAATACATCCTGCTGAAGAAACGAGGTGAGGAGGTCTGCTGAAGAAACTAGCACCTCCCTTTAGCAAATCTCACACTTCACATAAAAATAGCCCATGCTCAGATGTGTGGTCAGTGGGGAGCTCTCTGCCAGGGCAACTTCAGCACATTAATGACCTACCTTTGATAGCCAAATGCAAAGTCCAGCTCTCACGGGCAGCATGTGATTTTATGGTACTGAGTCCATAAACCGCTAAATGTGTTTTGCTGATCCGGACAACGTCAAACAAGTCGGGTTTGAAACAAACACATGTTTCTATGTGAAACTCTTTCTGTGGCACTGAATATACACACAATTACCAAAGATTTAAAATCAGCTTCCAGCTGAAGACTTGCCACGATACGCCTGTGTTTCATATCTAAACCTTTCCCTGCACTCCTTGCTGGCAATGGTATGTTATTGCCTCTTGCTAGATGCCTACTGAGCAAAGCCTTTTATCAGTGTGGCTGGGGCACAATTTGGGCTAAATGTGGGAATTCGACTCTTCATGAGATCAGTGCTGGTGAAAAATTATATCTAAATATTTCCGAAACCTGCTCTAATTAGAAATAGGAGGAAACTAAATTGGAAGCAAGATATCAAAGATACCTCAGTTATAGCTGTACTATGCACTGCCCTTCCTGGTTTTAGGAGGAAAAATACTACCAGTGTTTGTCTTTCTGATTGGCAAAAAATACGTAATCAAAACCTAAAAGTTAATTTAAAATGTGGTGTCACTTCCAGAATATGTTTTCCTGTTGGTGCCTTCTACATACATCTGTCCTAATACCACACCTCTCCTCACCTCGTAATCTCAGTTTCATTCCTTGGGTTTATTCTTCTTTTTCCATGTCATTCAGTTAAGTGGGAACAGAAGACACAATTCTGACAGCAAAAAAATGAAGGTATATTGTAACCATCAGAGTGTAATAATTATAGTATTAGTAAGTGGCTAAAGATTTTAATAAAATTTTATTTGAGATTTCTCTTTGATACGGGAAATGGTTACAGCATTTTTGACAAGTTTAAATTTCGGCAAAAACTGAGTACTGGAAGAAGTAATATTGTTTGGTGTTTTTTTTTAATCTGGATTTATTGTTTTTCTTTTATCTGTTCTTCAGTATTTATTTCTCTCTGAGTAAGTGACAAACCAGGAAAAATGGACAAAAAAGGATAAAAGAGCAGGAAATATGACTAAGCAGGAATGGGAGGATTTCTACCACTAAAAATTCAGAATCAAATTTCTAAGACTCCTTGCATTAAGAAAATGAAAGAAATTGAACTTTTCTACAAGAGACTGCAGAACAAAAAATAGTTCAGTTTTGTTGTTTTTCCTCATTTTCAGGTGGGCTCTACTACAAAGAAAATGAGAAAACTGTCTTTATTATTATTAATCTGGTTCCATTCAGCCATGCTATTTATCTACAGCAGAGCCAGTAATGCAAAGGGAAGGCAGAATGCCTTTATATTATTATCTCCTCTAAATATGCAAGAGTTTATGAATAAACTATTTATCAGCTTTCTTTGTGACCAATTCTGCATTTTCTTTAAATTTGCATTATTATTACTTGTGGAGCACCTTCCACTTTGACTCCAGCATATTTTCTTCTGCTTCCATATGATCAAAGTTTCATATGCAGATGGACCTTCTTCTACTCTGCCAAACTCTCAGAGTTTGCCAGTGATCCCACGGAAGAAGGATGGAGTAGAAAAGTATGTGAGATTAATGTTATACTACAGAACGGCACAAAGAAATGGAAATTAACTGATAGAGCACAATACCATGGCCTCAATTAGTTTAAATTAGGAAATTTCTATATTTAAAAAATTCTTATTTTAAGATACAACATTAAAATTCTCTCTGTGTGTGGACAATGTCTGCACTGTGTCTCATTGCAGACATTTTTCATTCCATTCATCTTGTCTGCTACCATGTAAATATGTATTAAAGTTATTCTTCCTCTCTTACTAGCTTTTGCTGGTATTTCTCACATTCTGTGTGTTTTGTCACTCTTGATTTTTGTTCTCTCCTTCCTCAATCAGTTGAACAAGAGACGACAGCGTTCGAGCTTTCTCTGGGGATGTAAAACAGAACAGGATAAAATCAGAAGTTGGGTTATGTCGTGATACATATTTACTGAGACAAAAACATCTCTATCTTTGAAAGAGCGTATATTTATGGATATATTTTTAAACTCATGACTCACTGGATATGTTGCAGTTTTTAATGGTGCGTGAGTAATGCCTGGCAGCCCCTATTTAAATGTGAGGGAAATCTTGACATTTTTAAAGGGAATTCTCTGGTGTTGTTTCTATGGTAACTTTTCTAAAGAGATGATATTTGTTTCAGTTGATTTTTAATTGTGATTAACAGAATATATTGAACATAAAAGAAAAGAAATTGCATTTGTTATGAGCCCTTTCAGACCAGCAGGAGACCAAGAGACAGGTTGCACATCACTTGAGCCCTTAACTAGGAACCAAAGGACTTTCTGTGGTTCATGGACTTGACTTGGTTTTTGGGAAGCAAGAAAGAGGGTGAAAGGCATAAGCATGTGTCAGGGAACATAGTGGGGTTACAGCAAAGTAGTCCCCAGCAGTGCCAGGTCAACTGTTTGGCTTAGTGAAACAGAAGACAGGATAATCAATACCAAGGCTTAACTTAGCTAAAGGAACAAAAGTATTAAAAATAGTGAGTTAGAGATAACGAGCTAGGAAAATGAAGGCCTTGAAGAATGCCTTCGCCCGTCCTTTTTCTCAACATCTTCTCCATTTGCTCAAAGAGCTTGAACAGTGGAACGTTTCTGTTAATCAAAGTTATAACTCTAAAAACGTTCAGTACATTTGCGTTGTAAACAATGCAATGCTTTAAGGCATAGTTTCCTTTTTCCTGTGAAGCCAGACCCTAGTGTGCTTTTGTCCTACAAAGCTAGGCAGTAGGAGAAGGTGTAAGTTTTGATCGTGGCACCCATTTCCTGGCCTCTGAGGTGCTTGGGGGAGAGTTACACTTTTATCCACAAAGTGACTGATCCAAGCACCAAACCTGCAGCTCTTCCCTGGGTGTGCTTGAAGTCCATCCTGGGACCTCCATGGTGCCTTCAGGAGCTCTGAGGACAGGATCAGAGTGAGGCTGGAAGGACTTCCAGAGGAAGTGTTTCCGTAAGTACTGTTTCTCATTAATTTCCTTGAATTCACAAGGAAATGTAACACATAAAACCTTGGAGCAGCTATGTCGGAGAGTATCTTAATTCATTGTGGAAAACTAAATTCTATACATAGTTTTGGATGGTGAACCCCTAAATTTGCTTGAGCTCTGCAATTGAAAGGGCTGTATCATTAGTATTAGTGACAATTTAAAATTTGATATTGAATGAAGAGAAATCTTTGAGATTTATTGGAAAACTTTTTTGAACAAAGTTATCATACACAGAGTGAGGGATTAAAGGAGGGAAGAGGCAAGAAGGTCTATTCTTTCAAAAGCCTGAGCAAATCACAAAAAAAGTGACGAACAGAAGATCTTTTCAGGAGCTCTGGCTTTCCCTCTGCAATTAGCTTTGCATGAGAGGCTTGTCAGTGCGCGTCTTATCAAGCTCTGGCATGACCCCTTCATTCTTTGCCCTCCCAAAACTCTGACGAAGTCATGGGGATCCAATGATAGGCATGTGGACATAGCTGTCAGTGCCACTGGTAAGACCACTGTTTAAGGGTGAAGGCTTCTGTTCATATAAATCAGCGCTGTTGCTCCTCTTCTTCCATTTAAAAAAATGAGACTTCAGTGATAATTGCTTCAAACACCAAGTGTCTGTGTACAGGTAAAAGCTTACGGACCACACCTACATTTAGTGTAAATTGACATACCTGTGTCAGTAAAGCAGTGACTCTAAAGTCTTACTGGTTTAAATGGAGTTTTAAATCTATAGAACTTTGTTTTGAAATTAATTGAAAAAAATCTAATGAGTGTCTATACGCAGGCTTCATCCCATGCAAAATGCAAAACATAGGGTAAGTACCTTTTCACCAATCTTTCTGATTTCATATGTAATCTGAAGGCATAAATTTAAAGCACGTATTTTTAAAATGACTGTTTAAAATTCATTTTAGCGCGCCGTCACACATGATTACTTATCTAGGTTTTATAGCCTGTGGTTGCGTAAACGGATGTAGTCACCTTCCTGTTCCCACAGCCAGAAAAGGCAAAATTTTTCAATGTTCTTCGATGCTTGTGTGACTCGGAGAAGAAAAGAGACTTTCTGAAAGTTATCTAGTCTCCATCCTCCTTCCTACGCGTGTCAGGGTCATCTTTCTCTTTTTGGTAAGCGTTTGTACTTTCGGGAATCTAATTACATTAAAAACGGCACGCACAGCGTGCCTACTTACTGACCAAGCGCCTGCTTCCGAGCAAGGGGCATTTTGCCGTTTCTTCAGTAGGAGGAGAAAAAGAAGGGGAAAACCCTGCCAAATCGCCTTCCAAAATAAGGAATTGGGGTGGGCGTGAGGGTGGTGTCTTTATTAGATATAGTGAAAGTATGAGAAGGATTTTCCTGGGTGCCTGGCATCGCTGCCAAATTACCAGTTAAAACCCAGCTCCGGGACCAGTATTACCGGTGGTATCGCTAACGCTGTTCGGACTCCCACCATTTCTGTGTGTCACAACACAAAAGCAAGACCCTTTTCAGGGACCCTAAAGGAATGGGAGCACCAACTAGAAATCTGAAATACGGTGGAGTACTACCGGTGCATGAACCTCCGGTGGTCTGACAGTGCTCTGTAATTCTGACATTTGTTAAAACTTCGTGCAGCAATTTAAATGCTCTCTCAGTGTGTTTTCATGAAAGGCATTGCTGCGTTTTCCACAGAGATGGTCTTTCTCTGCAATCAGAAATGCAAGGTGGGTGTAAAAAGAAACTCAATGGGACTGTACAAAGCACATAAGGACTTTGTAAACCACCTGCTTTAGAACTTTAAACTATTTATAAAAGCATTTTATTATTTTAAATTTATAATGTAAACAATTTAAAGCTAATAAAAATGTTCCAACATCAGATTCAGGTAGGTTGGAAGTGAATTTCGATCAATATAATGAAGGACACTTTTCTAACGTAATCTATGTTCGTCCTGAGGCTACCAGTATTAGAAGATAAGATAGAAAGAGCAATATTTGTGTCAAAGGCAGAAGAAACACATCTTGATTTCAAATCTCATACAGATTTGCAGCACTGGCTACTATTCTCAAAATATTTTTTCACGTGTAAACTGTACTAGTTTGTTTCCATCTCAGGAAAGAAGAAATAAACACCCTTTTCAGGACAATAGTAAGATAGCGCTTTAACAAAACTAATCTGCCCATGTTACAGTAGAGAAAAGTGATACCTAACAGTTCTCTGAATTCTTGGCATGTACAGGACTGATGCGTAACATAAGTTCAGCATTTCAGCGATAGCCACATTTTATTATAACAAGATCACAGTGTAAAATGAATTTCTCATAATGTTAACGTTTACCATTAAACAGGTTTTGAGTTGGTGTTTATATAGAAGTTTCTTAATCGGCTTTTCATAATAACAGTATTTAGTCTTGTGTTAAAACTTACATTAATATTTTTATCTATATTATATGAATATAAACCTAATCACAAAGCAATTAAGTTTTCAATATTGCAAGTACTTTTGGTGAAATATTGATTTACGTAAATCCTGACACTGAAAACATTTATTATTATGTTCCGGTTGCTATTCTGATTAGTTCTGTTGATTTATAATGAATTTCACAGATTGAGGTGGGCAGGATAGGGCCCTGAATTGCAAAGGGACTCAAACTGTTCTGAAATGTATAAAGGACATGTTTCAAAACACCTGCTGTGACTCCTGAGGTATTTTGAAACTTTTTCTTCAATATTTAGTTTTCCTTCAGCTGATGTTGCTGCTCAAATATTTGAAGGATAGAATTATTATTGAATTAGGTAGAATGACACTGGTTTTGGACGTAACTACTAAGAAGACTGCTTCTGTCTTGTTTTGTGGTTTATCTTGAGAAAGAGTTTCACCTGCAAATCTAAAATATGTCAGCTTTAATTAAATTGAATATTAAAAGCACAATTCATCCAGTTGCTTTGCAATATTTTGTCTGTGGATCAGTAAGCGTGATAGGGAAGTGGATCAGAGAGATCTGATTTTTGAATTTGCTTGGAAAAATGTAACAAAAGAAAATCTTAATTTGTTTAAAAATGTCTATAAAGGCATCCAGTTTTATATTACTGATCACCTTTATAAGTAATATGTTATCAGAATGTCACTTTTATAGGGCTATGTCAGCCTCCTAGAAGGCTGAGCTGACCTTTTCAGACAGTCAGACCTCATTTCACTAATGGGAACCCCCAAACATTTCTGCATCTCTTCCCTATTTAAAAATAAAAAGTCAAAAGGGCCAGTGTGAACAGGGCAGTAATCAATAGAAAATCTGCATTCAAGTTTGTTTGATTTGATGAAGCATAGAACTATTTTATTTATTGAAACTGTATTAATGTAATTAAAATAAATGGAAAATGCACTCTTTACTTAATTAATATTTTAAGCTGTCTCTGAAGAATAGTATGCAGCTTGAATTTAGTTATCATTTTTAAAATGCAAGACAGATTAATTAGATTCCAATCTTAGCCAGAATGAAATCATTTTCCTAATAAAGCTAAGAGCTCTAGAATTTGCTTGGAAGTACAAAGTGTCTGGTGTTGATCTTCACAGATGAGCATGAGAAGATAAGACATAAAATTCAGTGAAGTTTAGTGGTTAAAATACTGCTAAATCCATTTTCAAATTATGGTCCTAGGTGTTGGTTTTGTTTATAAGAAAGGTGTGGTGTTTTCAAGACACAGGGGCTCTGTCTCTTTCTTAATACCTGTGTTCCTAAAGTTAAGGTAATTTGGAAAAAAAAAGTGTATAGGAAGTTAATATTTGGAAAAGACTTTTTGTTCATAGGAGTGAAGGAAATTCAGCTTTACTCTTAAGATCCTCACAGACAAAAAATCTGTGGCAAATCCTCTGCAACATAGTTGGATTTGTATTTAAGGAGCAAGGCTACAAAGGATGTTAGACAAAACTTTTAAACAAAACAACAAATGAGATAAAATGGCATTTTAGCTTTACCATACATCCCTCAAAAGAATGAAAATCTATTTCCTGCTACGCATTGTTTATGCATTTGCAGAAAGAAGTGACTAAACTTAAAATTGCAGACAGATTTGTAGACAGAAATCAAGGCAAAAACGTCAGTGTGGTTTTGAGCATCCGGTTATGAAGAACAGATTTTTAGGGAGTCCTAACAAATGTTGCTGCTTCTAAGACAAGGGGTTTGTTCTGTGCGAACTGGAAATACATTTCAGCATCATTCTCATTGATATCGCAGGATCCATAATATTTTGAGTTTAGGCATAGTTCAAATACAGCTCTTGAGATCAGCTTAGATGAATGTTAATGCAAATCTTCAAAATACTGGTATTTTGGATGTGCTAAAAACAGAGAAACTGTCTCAAAGTCATTTTTACTTTCGATTTCGAGTGTTTTCCAAGAAAAAGACATGAAACTTTCTAGAAGTTTTATACTGAAATGCGTCTGATGTTTGTTTTCCCATTTACAAATGCATTAAATCATATGGGAAAATGTATTTACATCACCTAAATCTAAGTTATTCAATAGAAAATGAAGTTTTACCAAGTACGAGTAAGTCAATTCACGAATAAAGACTGTAACAGTGCTATGAAAACTTTAAAAAGAGTTTTTAAGTTTTAAATTAGTAAACTATTGAAAATTATTTCTTCTATCTGGCAACACATCCTACATTTTTCATGAAGAACACATTAAATCATCTATGTTTAAATAATTTCTTCCCTGTGGCATAACTCTCGAAGATACTTGCCATCCCTTCAAAGGTGGTATTTAGCACGTGATAAAAGTAATGAAAATGACATAAAAATGGAAGGTATTTTAAATTTCACTACAAATGTCTCAAAATTTCACTGTTAAAAAAATACGTATTTCAAATAGCATTTTGCTCTCTCTTGACACTTTTGGTCGGTCTGTTTTAATGTTCAACCAGTTCAGCACTTGACGGTTCTGAAAAGATGCAGTATTTGCTCAGGAGATCATAATCCGTATGGATTTGTAAATAAGAAATATAAACTACAAAGCTAATGGAAGTATTTATCAGTTTCAGAGACTTCATTAGAAGGATCAATATGCAAAGACAGGTGTCCTTTTAACGAAATCTCTTGGCGGGTTCATTTATCTTTCAACTTAAGTGATACAGGTTAGTGTGCAAATTATGTATGCTGTGGCTCTCACCGGGGCAGGATCATATTAGACGAGGAAGAGTGCGATCAGGCTGACAGCCTGACAACGTAATAAGTTGATAGCGTGCACTAAAAATGTTGCTGATTAAATGTTTGGAGAAGCCAAGTTTGCGTTAGTCTGTGGGAACGTGAAGGATTTGCCGTCATCAGGAGCCAGGTAGGAGCGTGAGGAGTCCCTCTTCTCCCCAGAAACCTTCTTGTCAAAACCGGCGTTGATGCAAACATCAGTCTGGGGTGGGAAGGGTGGGTGTGCGTGGGTGGTTGGGGGGGCTATGGCACAGCTGCTCTGCCTGTTCTGAACACAGCAGGAGGCCCCAGTGCGGTGGGTGCTGATGACACTTCTGGTGCTGCCGTGTAGGGTTAAGCGAAGAGGGGCTCTAGGGCGGGGGCGGCTCTGGGGACACAGCCTGCCCTCCGCCCTTCCGCGGCTCCCCGGGCAGGCCCGTGTCCTTACCGAGAGCGGCCTTCAGAGGGGCGCTGGGAGGAGCAATACTGTCGGGGGAGGAGAGAAAAAAAGACGGGGAAAAGGGAAAAGCTACCTGGGGTTGCTGCAGCGTCACCGGGAAGCCCGGGCCGCCCGCCGGGGCCGGGCGGGCTGCAGCGGGAGCGGGCCGTGCCCCCGACGGCTGCCGGTGCGGCGGGGGTGTGGGGAAGGGGCGGCCCGGCCCGCCCCGTCCATCCATCCCATCCCACCCCCGCACGCCGCCCCCTCCGCCCCGTCCCGCGGGTGGGGAGGGGAGCGGGGTAGGGTAGGGGGATCCCCTCGGGGGGAGCTGCTCCCCCGCCCCGATTTGCGTCTCTCTCGGCTCAGGAGGGGTTTGCCTGGGGGGGCGGGCAGGGGCTGCCGCCGCCCGAGCCGAGGGAGGCTGGGGCACGGCGACGGGGGTGGCCGGGGACTGCGGAAGGGAAGGGGGAAGGGGAAGGGGAAGGGAGGGTGCCCCCCCCGCGGCCAGAGGAGGGCCAGCTCTGCCCTCCCTGCCACCCCCAGCTGTAGGGTCATTGGGAAACAATGTGGAGAGGGAAGCGGGAGGGCGCTTCATGGCGGGGGGGGGGTCTGAAGGGGCCTCCCAAGGACCTGTCACCCGCACCCGGCAGCCCCGCTCCCCGCTCGCTCCTGTCCCGCAGCCCGGGCACTCCGCAGGGAGCTGCTTCGGGGGTGCTCCCGCAGCGTGTGTGTCGGCGGCGTGCTGTAGTTTGGGGGAGACGGGGAAAACTGCAGGGTTCGGTGCGTTATAAGGGTCGGTACTGCCCCGGGCACCTGCGCGGAAAAGCGGCTTCAACTGGGAGTTAGCGGTTGCAGCGCCGGGCGCGCTCAGCTGTCCTTGCCGCGCCTGATTCCGCCGGGCTCCGCCGCTGTCCCGCACGGCTTCCGCCTAATTCCCTGCGGTATTCGGGGAACCAGGACGGGAGGGGGAAAAGTTTGGATCTCCTTTGCTTGGCACTGTGTGATGGGTTTTGGTTTTGGTTTTTTTGGTTGTTGTTGTTTGGTTGGTTGTTTTTTTTTACAGAGGAAAGTCTTTTCAGGAAGAAACGTTGCGGGCTGCTTTGCTGTATTGTCATGCAAATGATCTTTAGGTTTTCCTCGCTGTCCTTGTTTGATTTTATTTTTGGCTTTCCGTTATTGTTTTACCCTCCGCTTCCATCTTGCAAGAGTGACAACAACAACAAAAAACAAACAAAAAAAAAAGATGGGGGGACGCGTAAAAATCAAACCCCCCCCCAAAAAAACAAGCCCCCAAACAAACCAAAAACGAAACCCTAATCAACTCCCCCCCCAATCCACCGCAGAAACCCCAAACAGCTTTTCCAAGTGAGTGACACGGCCCGTGTCCACTCACGGCCGCAGCCGGCGAGGGGTTTCGGGGCAGCCCGGGCCGGCTCAGCCAATTGCTGCCAGCAACACGTGGAGGGGCGGCATCGCTATAGCAACCGGCGGACGGGCCATGTGCGGCCCCGGCGGCGCTGCCGCCCGCCCGATATAAGGAGGGCAGCGCCGGGGCGCGCCGGCATCCTCCACCCGCGCCCGCGTCCCGCGGGGACCGCCCGCGGACGGCGGCTCCCCCCGCCCCGCCGCGGGGCGGCTGCGGGCTGCGAGGAGAGCGCTTGTGCCTGCCGCCGCCTTTGTCTCCGCTGAGGAGGGGAGTGGGGCGGGAGGGGGGGTCGCGGGGGAGAGGGGGAAGTTTGGGCCCCGAGGAGGATTGCTAGAGCTCCGCGAGCGGCGCGGAGCCCTCCCAGCGAGGAGCGCGTCCCGGCACGCCGGCTGCGGTGCCATGGCAGCAGGTAAATGCGGCGGGGGGCGGGGAGCGCCGTGTTTCGAGGCGGCCCGGCTAGGGCTCGCGTGGGAGCCGTGTGCGCGGCGTGGGGCGGAGGAGCTGGGTCTGGGGGCGGGCGGGATGGGGGGCAGATGCTGCCGGCGCCGTCGGTCCAGGCCGGGTCCCCGCGAAGGAGCCTGAGCGGAGGAGGGGAGGCAGGGAGCGGCCGAGCGGTGCCCCGAGGACGCCCCGGGACTCGGGGCCGTCAAACGGGAGAGGGGCGGAACGGGGCAGTGGGCCCGGCGGGCCGAGGGGGTGTCCTTCCCACTCCCCTCGGCCGCCTCACGGCTCGGGGCCCCGAGGACGGGCCCCCTGCGGCGGGTGCGCGGAGGCAGCCGCCGCAGCCCCATCCCCGGCCGGGGGCGGCCGCGGGGCCCGGCCCGGCCCGCGGCGAGACGGGGCGGCTGTTCCGCCGACGGGGCCTCCGGCGCTGCCAGCGTGCTACCGAGAGACGGCTGGCTTGTTGGCACTCTAAGGGCGCTTTATCTAATCCCTAAATTATGTGCCTTCAGCATCGGCATTAGCTCAGCGCTGGCACTACGGCTTGTGTTTCTCTTGCTTGCTGAAGACATTTGATTAAGCTCGGCTATCACTGACCGTCCTCTTGGCTCGGGCTCTGACACTTTATGACTTGGACGTGCTGAGTCCCTCTATTTATCTGTTTCACTCTGGCTTACAAAGCCTGGGCTGAGGAGGAACCCTGCTTCCCGGTGCTCCCATTCTCCTGCTTTCCCCTAATTGCTCCCGAGTCCTTAGACATGGGAATCGAAGTTCCTTCACTGTGGCGTCTCCGCACCCTCCTCTGCTTGCCGCCAGCCCAGAGGCAGGCGCGGTGGGCGGCTTCGGGCAGGACAGGCCGCCGTGCTCCTCCGTCTCTAGCTCACCTACCTCAGGCATGGATGTGACTGTCCGGTCTGAGCCGTGTGTTACCCCTCCAGTGTCTCAGTGATGCTCATAGGCTTTTGTGCCACGCTCTTTAACTAAATGCCTACTTAGGGAAAAAAAAATCCTCAGGAGAATCTTGAAGCTCCTTAGATTTCCTCTTTCACAACCTTATTCCTTCCACGCCACAAACTTCTTTGGGTTTCTTGGACATTTTGGCATTTCAGCATCAGCTTGTAGTGGGATTCAGGAGAATAGCTATAATTTCTTGCAACTCTAACCAGAAACTTCACTTCTGTTTGCCTTTAGGAAGCCAGAAGAAAATATCACCACTGATCAAGGGATCTTTGAACTCGCTGAATTCTTGATTGTATTCAGTCATTGTTCATGGTATTAATCCTACTAAAAGGTATAGAGACGCTCCGGAGTGCTTTGTGGTGTTGAAGGTTGTGGAAAGATCATTGTACCCCTAACAGATGAATAGATCTGTGGCTCTTGCAGTGACCTTTCTCAGTGATTTGAATAAGCTGCAGTTCCCAGAAATCCATCTGCCTTTTGTGTTTGTCGATTTGTCTAATCTTTCAAACCCCTAAAAGAAGCAAAAAGTACCTTCCCATCTGATTTCATCCTGCCAAGTAAAAGCGTTAAATTGACCTCATTTCAGGTGATGAACTGACATCTGCTGAAAGTGAGCCTGGCATCAGGCGAGCTTTCCGGCAAGGGGGCAGGTTGTTCAGAGGGAGGCAGAGGACAGCGGCCGCAGAAGCCTCGCTAACTCTAAAGATGGTACCTTAAAACACCAACAAGTAGCCCGGACCATACAACTCGGGAGAGCGGTGCTGAACGCAAGAAATATTGTATGGACTGAAGGCGAACACCCCCAGGCCCCGCTGCCCCAGTCTAACCTGACTGGGAGCACAAAGTAGAGGAAGAGAAGCAGGAACCAAAACTGAGAGGGATGCTGCTTTCCCTTCTGTTTTCTTTCTTGTTTTACTAAAGGAAAAAAAATCTTATCTGTAGGTTTCCTGGGAACAGACTGGGATAGCCATGCTTCTCCTGATGTAAAGTGGTTCTCTGGTTTTCTAGTAACCTATCAAAACTTAACCAGCATAGTACATCTCAACCTATGTCGCAGATAACCTTAGAGAGGGAAATTACTGGAAGTTAATTTAAGTTTAGATTTATTTAAGCAAGCAGACATACACAGATGTGTGTGTGTATATATATGAATACATATTATCTCTCTCTCTCTCTCTCTCCATACACACCCACACATGTCCCTTTCTTCATGCTTTCTATATTAAGGAAATAATAGACTTATCCTTTATGGTTTGTTTTAATGTCAGTGGCTGTGATTGTTAGCAGAGGATCCTCTCAAAAAACAAAAAAACAAAAAACAAAAAAACCCAAACAAACCCCATGAACTAAAACTTATTTTAGTGAAGTTGATTTTTAAGAATAATGATTTTCTTGTAGAATTCTTTTCTCCTGCCTAGGCACTTTTTTCCCCCCTCCTTGAATGGCAGATTTGCAAGTACAATTTCATCTGCACAGAGGAACAATAGCTTTCAGTTGCACAAAGGATTTCTCCCACCCTGAATCCAAACCACAATGCCTCTTGCTCTGATAATAGCTTCTGAAAAGATTTTGTAATGCACAGAATTAATACATGATTATTTCCGCCTCACTTCTCTCATTTATTAGATTCTATAGTGAATTCCAAATTAAAAATAGCACCTCTTGAGTTTTTTAATGTTCTAATATTTTGAAACAAATAGTATTCTGAAGTTCATCTTTTTGCCTATGTTTATGAAGAAATCTGCATTTTTTGGTTATTGCTCAGAAACAAAGCTGTCTCATATAAATGTAAAAATCAAGGCATGCAAAACTTGCAAAAAATTATAATGTCAAGTTGTTTTAAAATGAATTGTAGTGAATTTTCCTTTGCAATGGAAGAGAGGTCAGGTGCAGTAACTGCCAAACTGGGTTTTAAAGCAGGAATATCTTTTTAAATTTCTGAGGCAGAACAAAACCTCAACTTCAGTTAGAGTTCTGCTTCAGCAAAGACCAGGATCAGGCCCTGTGTCCTAAAGGAAATAATTCTGCTGAGGCATGTGGAAGGTGAGCTTTCACATCACTGCATGGGAAGCCCCTCTCTGCTCTTACAAAGACTTTCTCCTACACTTCCAACATAGGTGTGAGAACTTATTTACATGAAAGCGTACATTAAATATTTACTGACATTTGCCTGGAATTCATTTGAAATGTTGCTGTTCTGCTGCATCATGGGATGACACTGCGGAACAGGACGCTGCTCTTTGATTAGAACAGTGATTTGTGACTCCAGCGTTATGGCTGCTCTAGTTACTGACTCACTTTTGGGTGTATATAAAATGCGTTCTGTCGAGGGACTGGGAAAGCTTAGATGAGATCAGGTCCTAAGCATTCTTTCTTCCCTTTTAAAAAAAAGAAAAAAAATCAAAAAAACGCCAAAACCCAACCACACACCCTTACAGACACGGTTGTACTTCAGGCAAACACTGTTGAATGTAAGTGGTAGGTTGTTCTGAGACAGGGTGAATCTTTGCCTTCTAGCATTTAAGCTCAGGCCAGGCTATTTCAAAGCAAGTAAAGACTGGCTGAACATCTCCAAAGCCTCCGTAGTTAGTCACATCCTAAGCCACCAATTTAGGAATTAGCTGGTTTTTCCTTCACTGAGACTCTGTGATACTACACAATTTTCCAAGGAGAAAATCATTCAGAGGGATGTCAATATATTCTGTTATATAAAGTTTAAAAAAATGCATAGTTACATAGAGCTGAGTTTAATATTTAATTATGAGTAATTTATGTGGTCTATTTATTTGTTAAGCCGGGGGGGGGGGATGATTTGTTTTTCTTGTTATGCAACAGCTATTGTTCCCCTTCCACCCTAGGCACACACACCATGGCAGCCCCAACGAGCACAGGCAGAGGTGTTCTGCTTTAAAAGACATCCGACTGTAAATGTCAAATTCATAAATATTTAAACATTTTTCTTTCCATTTCAAGTCAAGTCTGACAGGACGCCTCTAATTAACCCTGGGCTCCGTTTCAGGCTGGGGCCCTATTGCAGGGAAGAATCAGAGGTTTAGGTGGGGTGGGGAAATCTGTGCTGGAGGGAGGAGGGGAGAGAGGGAGGGAGCTGGTAACTAACTCGTCGGATTAATTTTCACCTGTTCCATAATTTGATGTTTGGTCAGACATCAAGCAGGACGGAAGGGCAGCGGGTTTCTCCAGCAGAGACGGGGGCAGGGGGGCTGTTTCCCGATGGGGCATGCCCAGGGGGCCGGGCCCCGCTGCCCTCTGCGGCGCCGAGTATCCCCAGCCCGCGGCCCGGTGCGGGACCAGGAGCCGGGCGGCGGGGCTTCGCCGTCGGCTTCGCTCGGCCGTTTATGCGGGGTCTCGCAGCCGGCAGCAGTCACCGATGCTGGGGTGTTTGCCGGGGGGCGGCGCGGGAGCTGGCCGAGATGGCCCTAAACCCCCATCCCCCCCCCCGGAGGCAGGGAGGAGAGAGTGGAACCCTCCGAGTCCCGACGGCAGCGGCTCCGGAGACGCTGCCAGTGAAGCAGGAGGGAGGAAGGAGCGGGGAGAAGGACCGACGGCCCCGCGGCGGAGCCCCTCTCCCTTCCCCACCAGCCGCTCCGACGTGGTGGGGCAGTGGCCGTGCCCCTTCGCCCCTCTTCGTCCTTTCCAGGGGGCTTCGCTGGGGGCCTCAATCCCCGTCCCGGGCGCGGAGGGTCGGGGCAGGCGTGGGCGCCGGTCCCCTCAGATGTGTGGGGTTTTTGGAAGACCTCGCCTCCCTGAAGACCATCACTAGGGGCACGGCCACGCTGGCTCCCCACGGAAGATGCTTAGCGAGCTGAAAACCGTGCCAAATACCCCACGGAAGGTTTCTAACTCTTCCCCGTGTTTCACGTTCCCGGGTGCAGCCGTGCGCTGGGGACGTGCGGGGTGTCTCGGCGAGCGCTTCTTTTGTTAAGGGCAGCCAGCACCGGGGACGGCAGCCGCGGCTCTGCGGGGAAAACTGCCAGCAGAACTTGCAAGCAACATCTAAAATCACTATAACTCCGGGGGGAGAAAGGCAAGCACGCTTTTTCTCTCCCCCCGTGTTTACCCGAGGCATTCGACAGCACTTTGCTCCCACCGCTTGCATGGTTCCTCCCGCACAGCCCTTTCCCCGGCTGCTAGCGCGGCTCTGTCACACGGCCCGCGGAGAAGCAAAAGCGTTCAGGCCCGTGGCCACGAAAGCAGAGAGCGGAGAGCTTCCGCGGCAGCGCCCGGCGCTGCGGACCGGCCTGGCCTGGCGGGGGGCGGCCGGGCTCCGCGGCCCCGCGGATGAACGTCCCGCTCGGGGAGGCGGCGCCGGCACCTCCGCGGGAGCTGCCCGTTCAGATGCAGATTGCGACTCCCGGCCCCGAGGGGACGGCGGTCTTTCAGGGCGATGCTAATGGCAGAGCCCAGCAGCCCGGTACCCCCGCCTCGGGGCCGAGGCAGCGGGAGCTGCGAGCAGGCGGCGGCTGCCGTCGGGGCGGCCCCCCCATCCCGTCTCGGGGGGCTCCGCGGGGGCCGCCCCGTCCTCCTGGTGGCTGTTGGGATTTGGAGGAGGGGCCGGCTGCGGTTTAGGGGAGGGAGGCAGGAGGCGGCCGGTCCGGCGGGCGCGGAGGCGGCTGCGCGGGCGCGGAGGCGGGCGGCCCATGCCTCGCCGCCCGGGGTTTAGCAAAGCCGGCACCCAGGCCGGCAAACCCGCGCGTCTTACTGAACCTGCATTGCCATTAACTCAGCCTCAGCCCCGGCTAATCCGCGGTACTGAAGGCAAGGAGGCTAATTAATGACAAGCTTTTACAGTCAAGACCAGCGATAATTGCTTTGGTGGCCTTTATGATTACAAGATAAAAATGGACCGGGCCTGACATAAGAGCCACTGTGTACACTGCAAGACAGGAGGAAATTAAGAGCTGGCTAGCTGAATACGGAGCAGAAAATTACTAATAGAGGAGAGGTAATGAATAGGCCGGCTAGGCATTCATGGGGAAAAATCCATTTTGTTACCACGCGAAATTAGGTGGTGGAAAGGAGTTTGCTAATTGTTCTCATCTTGTAGCAACCAGGACTGAGGCAGGGGCGTGCTTTTCAATTCATTTCCCTGGTAATTGTGAAAGGGGGAATGCAGGCCAAATGAGTCTTGCTGCAATTTGCGTGCCTGGTCTTTTCATTTTCATGTTGCGTTTTTAATTGTTGCTAATATAGCTTATAATGAAGCTAATGAGGGGAAATTATTGTACAACTTTTTAGCACATGGAGACAAGTGAAATGCACTAGAAGGATTCTCTCCTATTGCTGCAAAAAGAATAGGAATCCGGAGGAGTTGGGAACTATCGGGCTCTTTTATCCTTTTTCCTTCTACAACAGACAAAAGGAAGGACCGCCACCTACTTTTTTTTTCCCCTCTGTTCCGTGTTTTATTTTTCACTCCAAGAAAAAAAAAAAAAAAACTCGGATATTCCCTTGCTGCCCCCCTCGCAGCCCCTGGCCCTGGATATGGGGTGGCGAGGCCGGAGAGTGGGGAAGCGCGGAGCTGCGGGGCGCGCCGCGGTGCTTGCGCGCAGCCAGCCAGCCCGCCCGCCCGCCTCCGCTTCTCGGTAGTGAAACGCAAGCCGCCGGGAGAGGAGGGGATGGAGGGGGGCATGGCAGCAGCGCTCTCCCTGCCCGCCCGCTTGCCTCCATCCTTGGCTGAAAGTTAGCGCTGCAGGGTGTTTCCCCCGACGGGGCGTGAAGGCTCCCCCTCCCGCGCTGCTCCGCGACCGCGCAACTCAGGCGCTGCCTCTCTCTCCTCCCCTGCAGAAAAGCAACGTCCCGCCGCTCCCGCGGCGCGGGGAAGAGGCAGAATCCGCCAAATTTCTCCTCCTCACCCTCCTCTCCCTCGCCTGCATCGCCGGGGTCCTGGCGGCGTCGGGAGTCGCCTACTGCCTCCGCCACCGCGCCCGCCGCCGCTTGACCGAGAAGCTCTCGGCCCTGGGGGCCGACGCCGGCTCCGACGCCCCCGCTGCTTATCAGGTAAGGACCGAGCTTTCCTCCTCCGGCCCTGCTCCCCGGGGTGCCCCGCGGGGCCCGGGGGGACCCTCCTCGTCTTGGGAGCCGGGGGGGCTGTTCCCGATGTTCCCCCCCCCGCTCCGTTCATGTTCCCGCGGATTCGGTGTAGCAGCTTTTTACTGCCGGGTGTTAATCTTGGCTGTTCTGGTAGTCGCTGTAAATTCGTGCCTAATTAGAAGCATTAAAAAAAAAGAAAAAAAAAAAGAAAAAAGAAGCCCTTGCCATTGAAATTGTCTGAAAAATAACATTAATATCCATAATCTGTCACCCCTGCCACTATTAATAACGAAAAATCTTTAACATTTATGAGGAATGGATTGCACGGTTATCTGAAGATGTCTCTCTCTTTGAGTAATCGACTTCTTCAGGGTCTGATATGAAAAGAGCCTTTGACCCGATCTGTTGCCACCTTCTGCCATTATTCAGATAAAATGAAATCTAATGCTGATAGATGGGGAGGTAAACCAGGACTGGTTCTGGGAGAACAATGGTAGCAGATGTGTACCCAGTAATACGGGAGGACTGTACTCAGATTCCCTGAAATAAATCAGAAACCTCAGGCTTTCTGTCTCAAAAGTATTGGGTGGAGAGACGCTCTGCATCTCTTCCTGAAGTTTGTTTTAGATCATGGCACTTATTTCTTGGTGTGTTATCGGTGCGGTAATGCATGTGTTATGGTCATACACCACACAGCTCTGGTCTGCTATCCCACAATATTTGGAGTGTGACCAGGAAAAAGAATTGAAGAATGTGTAAACATTCCTGCTATAGTATCCGTGTCTGCTGTGCACCCATAGGGTCTCGCCAACGGCACTCTTCTGTCAAGTTTTATTTTACCTTCTTGTTCTGCTGAGGCTCAGACGTTATGGCCATTCTGTATTCTGGAGCTGAGATAGATTCAGATTGGCAGCTGGGAGTCATACAGGACTAAAGTCCCATTTCCTCGCAAAGTTTGGGTCTGCCTGTACCTCTTCTATGTTAAAGATGTAATGTATTGAGTACATCTCCACAGGCTGGGTCCAGGGAGATTTTGGTACAGAATGGTAAATATGAATGTTGCGGTAACAATTAGTATCTTCAGGAATGGTTTTGGTTTGCAGTTTATACGGAGTGTTTACTTTGAAGAAAAAAAAATCTTTAAATTACATCTTTAAATTTAATGACTTCCAAAGCAAGAGAGAGCAAGAGCATTTCCAGTGGAAAAAAGGAGTGTCCTCCAGGATAAAATGTGAACAAAACAGCAGTTTGTCAGGTCAGTTTTGTTGGCCAAAGAGTCTGTGGCTGTAAATATTTTTGTTTGGTTTTAATAGGGAACTTGGTGTTGGATTATTTAGACCACAGAAGCGATAGGTAGTCAGCATCTTCTTCCATTAAACATGAATACAGAAATAAGAATTCTTAATTTAAAAAAAAAAAAAACCCTCCAGGTTCCAAAATCACACTTGAAACTGAATTTGTGATAATTAACAGGACAATCTTCCTACTGACAGCTCTAATTAATAGTATCTGTAATTAAAATCGTGCCCTTCCAGCAGGAAAATTGTTTGAATTTCTTGGAGTGACCTTTTTTGCCATTTCTCCTGGGAGTCTAGTGGTTAAGTTGATATTGATTTTATAATGAGCTCTGGTTTGTTTAATAAGAATCTGTAATCCAGACACTAAATGAAATGTGTGCTTCATTTCTTCTTCCCAGATTTATATATATTTTTAAATCTTCCTAGTTAGATCTGAGTGTGACATTTTCTGTTTAAAAACAACAACAACACTTTGAGGATGCTGCTCAGTTTTTCAGTAGCAAGACTGTATTAATATTCTTTGTTCCTGACCTTTGGGCCCAGTCCTAACCACCTGACTTCTTAAACATTTCCATTGGTTTTTCAGGGGAACTGTAGTCATGAGTGGGAGGAAAAATGTTTTTCCTTAAATACAAAGGTTTCTAAGGGCTTGGCTCTCCTCCTGTGGAAGTAAATGGGAATTTTGCCATTTGTTTCAATGGCAGCAGTAGGAGGCCCCAGTATAGGCAGACAAAATACTTGGGCAGTTTTGATGCCGCTAAGTAGCGTTTTATCAAAATGAATCACTGAGCCTGGATCTGTATATAATAAACTATTCACGTGGATTTGAAGAGAGAAGGGATTGAGCCCTATTCGCACTGTCAAAACTGCCTTGTCTTGAGCTGTGTTAAATGTAATGGATATCTGGCGTGATGCATGTTTTGGATAACATCAATTAAGTCTCAGAAAAGCATCAATTATCTTTTTCCTCATCTTGTCTGATACCCATAGGAGAATAATGTAACCTGTATTAATACAGGGCAAGAAAAAAGCAGGTAGCTTTCAAAATTGTACCTACTGTGTTCTCCTCTCTTAAGTGTTTCCTAAGTATCTACTCGGTTAAACTCAGTGTATCTTAAAAATATGAAATATATCGGCAGCTGCTGCCACTAGACTTTAAAGCACGATGCTCCATGTGTTGCTGCTTACAGCTTAAGTGACAATTCAGATTTTTTTTTTTTTTTCATTTGAAGGGGGAGAACTTGGTTGGTATAAAAGGGCCTGGTGGCCCAATGTAATTCAGAGAGAACACTGAAATATCACTTTGATTCACATGCTTCTCAAAATGTCAGTGGTTTATATCTTCACATAAACAAGACTGACCTAAATTTTCAAGATTTAGCAGAAGCATTTTTCATCCTAACCCAGTTCAGCCAGGAGAGTTCATTTGGGGTTTTACTCCTTCCTTACTCGCCCTGTGAACTTGCAAGAGTTTTTTCCCACAGCTGCTTTTTTTTTTTTTTTCTTTCTAGTTTGCACAGTGAAATACGAGCTTGAGAAGGGGAAAACAGACAAACCGTATTGTCAGGGAAATAGCAGGTTGGCTGCGAAGCCTCCCCCATACTGGAGGCGTAGAGCCTGTCATGCGACGTCACCCTCCCTTGGGCACTCACCTGCTGGCGCGAGCAGCTCTTCTGTGAGCTCACTCCTCTGCTGGCACGAGTATTTCTTGTGTAAGCACGGGTGGAAGTGACCCGTCTTAGGCGGAGCGGCCAATACTGGTTAAAAGTTGTAGTGGGCAAATAAAATCTCAGCGGTGCCTTTGGTAAGCCGCCAAACGGTCCGATACCGCTCGGAGAGGCTGCGGAGTGAGGTCTGGTTCTTCAGGTGTTCGGTAAGGCAAGCAGCTGGCCTTCAAAGGGTTAAAGTAAGGTCTGGGAGACTAAACCCTATTTAAAGACTAAGTGACACTAGGAAGGGGAGATAGACAATTGCAACTTCATTTATGATCTTTGAAGCACCGAGCAACAAAACTGTAGGCTGGTTTAATTAGACAGTGGCTAAGGAGCTTTTCGAAATTAATGGAAATAGCGTGTCTCAGAAAATGTTGCATGTGCATAAAACGCATTTTATACATAAAAGCGGACAGTTTTTGCGTAGCTTTTAAACACGTCTCCTGTCCTTTCAAATCACACGTGTAATGATTAGATAAGCCAGCGTTAGCATTCAGAGATGACTAAAAAGAGGTTCTTACTGCCTCCGCGGTGCCCCTGCGCATGTGCATACCTGCACCCGTGTTTTTAATTGTTGCTCGTGTTGCTTTGATCTTCTTTGAAAAGCAAGTTTAGCATTCTGCAAGCCCACTCTCTGGTCCCGGAGATTAGGGCAGAAGCGTTTTAGGAATTTTCAGCAGACACTCTTTGATTTATTTCACAACACTGAGCAGATCTTCTTCATGCACTTTGAAGCCTTTAGAACATAACCCAAGGAAAAACGGGCATTCAGACATCGGGGGCGGGCTGCAAACAGGGCCACTAAGTGCACATCTTGCTTGTCACCACTCCCATTAGCGAGCAATTTATTAATGTAATGAGTGTATGTTAGTGACTGCTACTATTTAGGGATGGTCTGTTTGATTCAGGGTGATGTATTTGTGAGCCCAGCTGAACTCTGGCTTTTGACCCCCGTGTGGGGAACGCTGGGTTGTGCGATATGTTAAATCATCAGCATATTTTGTACTTTGCACTGCAGAACTTTCCTACGAGCATAGTCTTCTGCATCACTGATAATGCCGTGCAAAACGTTGCTCATAATGGAATTTAAAGGCAAAACTTAAAATGCACTAAGGCTGGCTTCAGAAAGCCTGCCTTTTAATATTTTATGTCAATAACGTTCTTTTTAATTTTCCTTCATCTCAGCCAAAAGAACTTCCTATAAAAAGCCAGGGGGCAAAGACCAAGCAGTTTACAATGAAGTTCCTTCTTAAACAATTCAAGGTTCCATGAGCTGTGCGCTGTCAGTGCAGCTGGATTACGTCATCAGCTGTTTTAAAAACTTGTTCAAATAGCTTGGTTTGGCAGGCATGTAATTGTAAATTGTATGTTAAATTCTGCGTTACCACATGTATTATATTGTATACAAATTATACATTCCTTTGTCAAGTACAGTTTTATTAATTACATGATCCTTCTGGATTCAAAGCCACTAAGAACTTCTCTGTGCTTTTAAGGATTTGATCCTGCTGGTATTTTTTATCAGAGATGTTAAGAACACGATGTTTGCAACAATTACAATAAATATTTTGCTGCAAATTTTGTAAAAGGCTCTAGCTGAAAGAATGCAGTGGAAACATACTCTCTACTTAACCATCATGCCTGTTTTCTGTGTTTAAATGCAGATAATTCATTACCTCTACTATGGCTTCATATTTTACACTCTAGACTGACTTTCATAAGCAAATATGTTATTATAGTATTAGACCTTAACATTAAAGTAATATAATACAGTAGATCAACTCCTTAGAAAATGGAACTTGTGAACTAAGTGAAATGGGGGGAAAAAAAGGAAAATTTTGCTGGTTTTATTTATCAAGTTCTCAGTAATACTCAAACTATCATCAGTATTGGGACTGGGATTAATCAGTACCATGAAGTATTACCTCATAGCTACGTGAAACTGTTTCTTTTTCAAGGACCCTCACTACACGTAAGCCAAAAAGATATCGCTGAGGATGAGATGTACTCAGTACATGAGTATTTAGTAAACATATGGTAAGGGATACCTTTAGTAGGGATTTTGGGTAGATGAAAATTTTGCATTAAAGCTGTGAAGGGCTTGCTTGTGTTTTCTTCTGGGAAAACAAAGGACATAATGCATTTTTAATCTTTTCCTGTGTCCTTATTAAAAGAGAAAAAAAAATCATGTGACTATGTAAAGCAACAGGACAAACCAATTGTTTGTACTAAAACATACACGGGGAGGTATATATATTAGAAGAGTTGTTCTTGTCCATTTAAACCTGCTTATTGTGTATTATGTGAACAATTTTCTCTATCTTTAATTAGAATTTTGTCTTAAAATGAATTCACAGGAACCTGCAAATACATTGTATGTAAAGTTGTTACATAAAGCCCTCCAGGGTTAGACAGCTTTCACAATGTACAAAATAGATATTCTACACCACAATAGTCAAGCACAGCAGTCATGGGAGAGAAGAAAGAAGTGGGCAGTGTTTTCAGGTGATGGTAAGAGAGTTTACCTTAGGTTTAGACACTTCACTGAAGTCAGAGAGTGGATGGCCAAAGCAGAATGAGGCAAAACAGGAGGTGTACAGATACGGATTTAACTTTTAATCAGGTTTTTAGCTGATTAGTGTTCAGAACAATCCACAATTCCTGTAGTGCAGTGGACTATGTAATTCCCTAACCTTGCTTCCTGTGGTAGCCATAAAATTGAGTTAAATGGTAGTAATGTTCAGAACAGCATTTCAAAGTACTGTATGAATTTATATATCAGCAGACATTCATCAAACATGCCTGTTTGATAAATTGGAGTATAAATAAATAAATAGGCGTATGTTATCAATCATACCCCTAGCATTTAAAGCTAACTTCAAAATAGTCCTTAATGAGAAAGGCCCATTTTAAGTGCTGAAGCTCAGTGGCCCGGGTTTCAGAGCGCGCTTCAGGACATCCGTACTTGCGCTTGCCCCGTCCGTCTGCGAAGAGCAGCGCTCTGCCCGCCGCTCCAGCACGCGCGGCGGCCCCGCGGGAGCCGTGCCGGCCGCCTGGGAGAGGCTTGTTGGGCTTGTTATGAATAGCTCTCCTCCAAGCTTTTCCTAGTTAAGAAAATAACTTTTGTAAATTACTCGGTGCTGGAGGAACCCTGACCGGCGAGGGTTTCGCCCTCGCAGCCCAGGTGCTGGGCTGCTGCGGCGGTGGCCGTGCAGCGATGCTGCCGAGTAAATCCCTCCGTACGCTACAGCGGGCAGGTGGAGAGGGAGGGGTTTTGGAGGTGTGAAAGGAAAATGAGCATACGTGCAACTCCTGGAGTGCTTGGGTAAGAAGGTGCCATGTGGGTTTCCATTTGAGTAATATAAACCATTTTTAAGTAGTTGGCTGTTTGTGTAAGACTAGTGCAAAGTGGCAGAGAGAAGGGGATGTCAACCCTCTCCCCTTACCCCACTTCGTTTATTTTTCTTGTCTAAAGAATATGTTTGAGCTTGCTGCTATGTGGAACAAGCTCCAAGCATCTTGCAGCATAATTTCTGTCTATTTGGGATGTAAGAAAATGCTAAGCAAAATAAAAAATAGGAGGGGAAATTAAGTTAGTGACTCATTTTTAATTACTGGGAAATCCAGAGTCCTTACCCAAACAGGCATTTCTTAGAAATGTGCTGGAGGTGCGCTGGACTTGCCGGCTGCATCTCGCCTGGTAAATTAAACCAGTAAATTGTTCGAATGGCCCTGGCACCATTTCAGGCCAAGCCACCCAACTTTCTCCCAAACGGTTTCTCAGCACAGTTAGCACAGACATACATTCATTCACAGGGCAGTTTTCTTACTAGTTTAGCTGTGGCCACCTTGTTTTAGAGGGTGAGAATTACTGTTTCTTTACCTGCCCTAACTCCCCACCCCAGGCCGCTGAGGTCCGGCTCCCGCTCCCGAGCATCCTGCTCCCGCTTCAGAGCCCCCTCCTCCCGTCCCTGCCGCGCCGCGGGCTGTTTGCCAGCTGCGCGTGGGCTGGTTCTGGATAAGTACAATGGATTGTCTCCCTCTGGTAAATTGATTATGTCCCAGTGCCTGTACGTTATAAAGAAGCCAAAGATAACCACAGCCTTGCCTAATGGGCTGGAGAATATTTGATCTGCAGTCCCAGGCAGTACATCATCTCAAGTGTCCCGATTTCTTTCTAGAATAACTATACTGTCTTCAGTGGCATTTTTTTCTGATGTAATGTAGAGGATAATCAGGCCTGTCTTTCCTACACACTTCTGCCCTTTTTTCTGTTTTAGGATTTTCCTTTTTCTTTTGGAGCAGCTCTGTTATCGTGTTTCAGATTTGACATATTCTTCTATTGTATATTCTCTGAATGCTCAGCAGCTAACACTGCGATCTGGCTTGCTGAGTCTTTCATATTCCCTCAGAGTGCTGCACCAGAAGAAAAAAGATACATTTTTGAAAGTTTTTAACTAGGAAGGGTTTTTTTTATTACTATTTGCAGAAGGAATCTTGTATCAGGGTCGCATTCCCTGGAAGAGAGGAGAAGTTAACTTTGTGTATGTAAAGAACTGTTGTAGATGATGTTTGTTGGTTCTTGTAGGACCATGTTGCCTGCAAGCAGCAACAGGTTGCGGTTTATTCTCTGAAGTCTGTAAGGTATATAAAAAGCATTCTTCTTACAGCTTTCTCCTGGGTACATCTCTTCATGCCGCACACCGGTCCCACACGGCGGGCAGTGAAAGGGGAGCGGGGGATGCCGTGTCCCTTCCTTTCTCCTTCTCCATGCGGGCAGGGAAGATGTGCTCGGCAGCGTGCTGGCAGAGCAGGTCCATGTCCTGCCCAAAGCCAGCGAGATCTCGGCTTCAAGCATCTCTTGTCCTTCCTGCACTGCGTGTTTGTGCTTAGCCTTCGGGAAGGATTTGAAGCTGACCACAGCCACCTAAGGTTTTACCCTGGTAAACCCATACGGACTTGACTGTTTTGAGGGACAGGTGAACAAAAGTAGGTTTTGAATCCTCAGGTTTCCTCTGCCTGTAGCCCTATTGCGCAGCTCTTGCAGAGAAGCGGATGTTGCAAAGTTGAATATTCTGGGGGGACGATGATGTTTTTGCTGCTTTTATTGTGGTATAAACTATAAGAGAAGAACTTTGGGTGGAGCAAACTGGAGCTGTCCTGGGGTCATGCTGCTCAGCTGCTCCAGTCTTCCCAAAGGCACAAGTGAGAGCTGGTGTCTCCGCTAGCCTTGGGAGCGTGCCTGACGTGTGAGGGCCCCAGGGCTGGCCTGAGTGCAGAGCTACAAAGAGTTGGAAGTCAAGGATGTGATTTGTGTTGACTGGACAAGAGGCCTCATTTCATTCCTCTCAAGAGCCACAAAGCTACAGCTCCAGGGCTGACGACCTCCTACCCAAAATGTTTTCCTTTTCATGTATTTACATGCACAACAGAGCTCTAAATGCTTTCTAACAGTTCAAAGAACTGTGGAAGAAAATTTTTTTGATTTAATGCACACCAGCAAGGTACAGTAAAGGACTGAGACAACTCAGCTGATTTCTTTGTGTGGTGATTTTTGCTGTTCCGTGCTCTCATAGCAGCAGCGTATGTCACTGCAGTGTAAGTCAGCTGGGGCATTCCTGCAGCTCTTCGTCTTCCAGTTCTCAGCTTTCAGCGTGCAGACCCAATTTTCATCACTTGTATTCTTACAGAACAACTAAACCAAGACTTAAGAAGGGGACTGTAAAAGAGCACTCCCAGAAGTTAAATCCCTCAAAGAACCAAAATTAATTTGGGGGAGGGTGGGAGAGGACAGCTTTTGAATCGGAGAAAATCAAATTAATGTAGGTGGCTTATCCAGAGGAGAAAATGCATGATGTTTTCTCTAAGCTTTGCTGACCTGTTTCTAGGGTTTTTTGCCAAAGATGAGTGAGTGATATTTTATTGATGTTTGCTTGGGATGACTACATTCTGAACAAGCAAAGATTTTGATCAGGGAAATAGTTTGTTAATTTTTTAAGATTTCAGACCGATAAAATCCTATTAATTTTTTGTGCAATTTTTATTTTTCTGTTTTCCTGTCTAGCTAACGTTGCAGGCTTCTTGACGATTCCTGCTTTTTCCTTCTACATAGGACTGCTGCTGCTTTGCAGAACTGTGTTCTGGTAGCACCTCAGAAATCTCAGAAGTGGCTGATCTTGCTCTTCAAAGTGGGAACAGCTCATCATTATCATGATAAAACTCACTTTTGGTACTGAGTTTACATGCTTACCTTGGCTGATTAAAGGCACCCGCTTTCTCCTCATCAGATGTTACCTAACATGGAGATACATGCATTTCATACAGGTGGGAGGGCTCTTTGGTCTGACAGCAGCAGAGTTTTATGGTTTGAAGTGGGCTGCAATAGAGCCGTAACTACCAACCCTACCTATTTTCTAGTACTGTTGGTCTGAACATCCCCCAAATCTTCAAAAATGTATCGGGCAGAATATTCACATGTCAGAGAAATACTGATCTTTCCAACTAACTATAAATAGAAAAATGGTGAAAGATGAAAAGCAAAAATTCAGTATGCTGCTGCTTTTCTGACAGTGTGGGGAAAAGAAACTTGGATTTTACCTTTTTCCACCTTCTCAACTGGAGTTCGTCCTGGCTTCCTGTGAGAGAAAAATGGCTCATGTGGAGTGAAATGGTGTGATTTTCTGGAAGAGGTTTTGCTGCAGTGGATCACAGCGAAAGGTGCCAGCAGCTGGCTATCCACGTAAGACAGGATGCGAAATGTGGTGCAGCTGAATGTAGTTTTGGGAGCAAGAACAATCTACGTATGTAAATTCATGTTATATAGTGAAATTATGTCATACAGCATCTCTCTCTGTACTCTGGGGAAATAATATGTACAGTAAAATGGGAATGTGAGCATGTAAATTCCATATACTGTCACCCACAAGAATGAAATAGAGGGCTGCAGTTCCTGATTAACCTCGTCGGAAAGCTCTTGTGTGCGAAGTTAAAACATACAGAAGGGTTGCCTAGCAAGCTCTTCCAAATTTCAGCTTCTTTTTGGAGGTCTGGGTCAACCCCTTGGCTCTCCAGGCATTGTTGACTAATAATTTTGTTTGCTTGTTTGAGGGCTTGAGAAGTTAATTAAGTATAAGTCAATGCTTCTGTGAGTGCTGATCACTCCATCTCTGAAGGAATGCTGCAGAAATGGAGGGAGTAAGGAAAAGGTGACAAGAATGGTTAAGGGCGTGGAAAACGTATGAAGAGGGATTGAAAAGACAGATTATTTCTTCTAGAACAGTAACAAGTGGTAATGTAGGAAAGAAAAGAAATATGTAAAATGAGCAGCTGAAGAAAGAGTGAAACTCTTATTCTCTCTTCTGCCTAGCACCAGTGGAGGGATACTTCAGTTATATTAAATACATAAAATCAAAGACTAATGCAGGAAAAGCTATTTGCATAAAACAACTGCAATGTGAAACACTACTTCTGCTGACCATTGTTGATTCAGAAATTGTTAGCAAGAATCTCAAAAATCAAAGAAGCACATGAGAAAAAATATTCCACGTCATAAAATAGCTGATGATGTTTTAGAAGATGTCTGTAAATTCATGCCCCAGATCTTAAAATAATCCAAAATCAAGATATGACCGTTTTAGGAATGTGCATACCTTGTATGTGTTGTCCTGCACTGTTCCCGTGGTGCCTCTTGCAGACAAACTGGTGCCTGGTAGAGAGGTCCAAGGTGGAGAAACGACCTCTGTGCTTGCACAAGTTGGCAAAGGGAAACCCAGGAGGTTCAGTAACAGCCAAGGAAGTGCTTTTCTTTGGAAGCAAACACACACGTTAACTCCTTGCTGCTGCTGCTGTGGGGCATTTATTGTAAGTGGTGCCGTGGGGCAGGTCAGGGATGGTGAGGAGGCCTGCAGCTCTCCTCCGGGCGGGCAGTGCCAGGGCACGACCGTGATCCAGTTGAGAGCACAGTTGATGGAGAGGCAGGGGAGAGCAAAGAGAAATGTGCATTTTTGCTGCTGTTGCTGTTTTCTCCAAAATGTGAAGTCTCCTTGTATCTGTGACCATCAGGACTGGCTATAAAAACCCTCTCAGTTTTTCCAGTATCTCCTGTAACACTAATAGAGTGAATGTGTAGAAATATTGACCAACATTTTTAATCCTTGAAGACTTTTTTTGTATGTATCTGTTCTCAGAGACACAATGGAACTCATACATACTACTTTTTTTCCCATGGTTTAGGAGACTTTCTCTGTATCACCAAGTTTTTTGCTCAGAATAACCTGCTCTGACTTGCTAGCAGCTTTGTGCTTTATAGATCCCTTTGGGGTTTTTTTGGACAGTTTCCTCATTCACAAAATTTCCATTTGTTCTTCCTAGCAGAGTGAAAAGAGTGTTTTCATTTTTATTTTCAGTGGGGAATGGGTGGAAAGCAATGACTTTACTTTTCAAATCGGGAGAGGGTAATGACTGGCGATTTCAATTGTCATGATAGATGATGTTATGAAAAAAATTTGTGGCTGATGGCCATCCTTGATAAATACTTCCTTATCCCAGCATCACCTCTTGTGTGTATAGCCACCTTCTTGGAAAAAAAAAGTATTTGAGTTTTTTAGAAGTTTTTAGGACTTCTCTTTGAATTTCTCTGTCTGGTTTTAGTACCTCCGTTACCATGAATGCAGTTACACAGACTTAAGGAGAAGCAGTAATAATCTTGGCAATGGGGTAAAATAACAGTTTTAGATGCAAGCTTGTGGCTATATGTGTGTTTCTTTCCGAGGTAGAAGTGCATGCTGAGTCCTGCTGGCAAGCTGGGAATTTCTAGCAGAAATCATCTCCCATTTTCAGTCCTGCAGAGCCAGAAAATAGTGGCCTACACAGCCTAAATGTATATCTTTCCTGAGAAACTACAGCTGACTTGGGACTACATTTTTTGCTGACTTTGGACCCCAGGCGACTATAAACGCTGGGAGTGGAAAAGGGAACATTTGCGGCCGTCATCTTTTAGAGCGCTGGCATCTGCTGGAAGCTGGTCGAGCTTTGGGGTGGGTTGGACAAAGTCGAAATACATGATGAATTTGCACATGGTTCTGCATGGCCTTTCAGGTTAATTCAGTCATTACTACGGTTTATTTGTAACCCGTACTGTGCTGTATGGCTCTCACTGTGCTAGTGGTGAATTTACTGTGCAAATTCATGTTAGGAAGCAGCTGTGCCCTCATGAGCATGTATTTGGGTTAGTTAAGATGAGCAAAGTATGGAAAAGGTGAAGTTTGTTTTACATATGATTTTTCTCAGTCTAGTAACTCCTTAAGAAGTCTTTCTTCTCCCAGCTTCATGCTTGTAAAACGCTACATGCAACCACAGCTGAAATGTGGGAAATGGAATTTAGAAACCAGCATTAGTTGAAACCACCAAAAAAATATATATTCCTTTGTTGTTGTTGTTTTGTTTTTTGGGGTTTTTTTGTTGTTTTGTTTTGTGACAGGTAGGTTGATCTCATCTCCCACTGCTTCCAGAATTACAGTTGTCTTAATTGCAGGATCAGTAATGCTCAGACACTCTCAGGGGCACCCTGAGAAAAAACAGGGTGCTTTTACACTAGTAGATCTCAGGTGACTTCAGGTCTACAGTGTGTAGATCTTTCCTATTCATGAGAGTCCCTGGTTTCCTTGGAGGCATCCAGGTAGTCTCTCTAAATCCTGAGAGAAACCACTATGATGTCGTTATGACCGTGATGTCATTATGCAGGGAAAATACCAGTTCAAATCAGTTTAAAGAAACGGGAACTTTCTTTGTATATCTTCCACCGATGAAGTCCAGTGTACTGCAGTCATGTTAAGCCAGGCTTTGTTTCATAAAACTCTTTTGTAGAAATCAAAGATACAAACCATCTTACTCACTTGCACACTCTCAGTTAGAGTGGTCTCTTGTATTTTTGTACAGGAAAAAAATCCCCAGTACAGTAACCTAACCCTGGTCTTCAAATTTCATTGATCCTCTGGGAAGCAGTATTATCCCCCAGAACCCCTGTGCTTTCCTGGCGTGGATAGCGGGGAAAAACACGCTGCCGTTATTTCATTAGACCTGTCATGTCTTCCTTGGCGACACGAGCTGTATAAAAGACCTCTCCCTGCTTCAGGAGCTGCTGGGCTGTTTAGATGTCTACCTCATTCATGAGAGGTCACTGAAAGAACTAAAGTAAAAATATTTCCTTACTCTGTATTGCATAGTCAGGGTCTTCGTTTCTGTGCAAGCCAGAAATTTTCACGTCTGTTGGCCTTCTGGAGGCATGTACAAGACCGAGATGGCTTTTTGTTTGTTAGCTTTGGTAGGATAAGACTGTGCAAATGCTTGAATTTAAAGAAAGGGAATAAAACAAGTAAATACAAATAAAGGAAGAGTAATTTTCCATGTAAGATAGCCATGTTTTCTTTGCCTTCCCCCTCCTGCATGGCCTTTACTTTCTTTGTGTACATGAAGAAAGGGGAATCGTAATTACGTGACTCACCCCCAGGAAACCTCACAACGCAAAAATAATCGAAAATTTTAATTTCACAGACCATAATCAAAATTAGGGTTTTGTTAGGAAAATGAGGCTCAAGCCTGTGTTTGCAGCGCACTCCAGAGAAACAGCAGCCCTGCCTTTGGGGTCATTTAAAACCCAAACAAAGCACAAGGCTTCCGTGCGGCTGTACGGGGATGGTGGAGAGCGCAGGTAGTCACTGAGCGGGACAGGCGAAGGCTCCGTTGACGATCCCGTAAATACATTTGGCTTTCTTTACCCCCCCTCCCCGATCTATCGCATACAAGTCTAGATAAATACGGATTGTACAGAGTATGGATATGTAATGATAACGTTTGATGCCGTGGCAGAGACGAGGTCTCTCAAAATACTGCTCTCAAGCATTTTTCAGCATCTCCCTTTGTTCCTTTTCTGAAGGCGCACTGATCTCAGTAGCTGCCTTTTCTGGCAAGGATAGAAAATATATGTACAGATACTCCACATATGTAAACAGCTCTTTTAACTCTTGGACAAAAAGTATGTTAAAATAAAACCAAAGCTTGAAAGTATGTTTCAGTAACTCAAAAATAAATGGTAATAAAGCTGTAATTATCCCCAAAGCTACAAACACAGTAAATAAGTTAAATTTATAACATCTGCAAGCGTAAGGATGCAAAAGCAAAACAAAGGCAGCCAAATGACTTTAGCTTCAACCTGTGTAACACTAAGCAAATGTAGTTAGAGAATACTGATATTTGTAGTCTTAGATTCATTGGTTTTAAAAAAATGAGCTTACCTTATTTTTTCATTTTTTAAATCTCACTGTGTTATGACTGCATCCATGGCAGAATGGTTAAACCCATGCTGTATGTGCAGACCTCAGCTCATCCTGTGAATAATGCCTCCTTAATTTAAAGGAAAGTGAGGCTACTATTTCATTTAATGCATGAAAGCTGAGAAGAAAAGCATTTTTAAAGATCATATTCTTCCATACCTAGCGTATAAAAGGCTACTTATTCTTAGTTTTCATTATATGCTTTGTTATAAAGTATAGCCTTAAATCCTTTAGAATTAATAGTCAGCATTTTTAATTTAAAATTTCTACAAAACAATTTTGTTTCGCACGTAAAATGAATACGGTGTTATGGTGATCATGCCTGCTTAAGCAGATTTGTTTCTGATAGAATATTAGGCAGGTCAGGCTGAAAAGGGCTTGGTGTACACTCAGCTATCACTTTTAATAAACAGTGATTTCTTTGTCTAATGTCTCTGCATTTTCTTAGTAATTATACCATAGAAGGGTTTATTTTCTCTTACATTTTGTTAATCCTGAAAATAATTGTGCCACACTTGTTTCTGGACTAGCTGAGGTGATTTGCATTTGAATTTGTTAAGCAAAAGATTTTTAGAAGTGTGGAAACGTTAGGCCTATTTCCTGGACTTTATTTTTGGAATTATGTAAATTTGGAGGTCAGTTCCAAAACCAGATTATTTTCATTAATATATAGTAGTGAAATTATATTTCTTTTTCTAAATAAACTGGAAAGCTGGAATTTACATTAGATCTCAGGCTCCTATTAAGCAGATTTGAGGTGAATGTGACTGGGGAAGAGCAGTATTTTAGATACGAAGCTATTTTCATTTACTTTGGACCGAACAACTTCATTTATAATGTGCCTGGTATCAGCTGGATGAGAACGATTCACGTGCCATGGTCAGTGGCTGGACTAAGACTACCTGAAGACATTGCATAGTGCATTCACATTAAGTAGGTATATTTTAATTAACAGCAACATCCCCACCGGAGGCAGCTTTGAGATGGAGTGGCTCATCTTTAAAAGTAATGAGTGGAAAGCCGAGGCGCGCATTGCCCATCTCTTCACCAGGATGCTTAGGTCAGTTCTCCTGCCTGTAACGTGCCACCCTGAGGTTTTCAAATTCCATTCTTGCAAATAAAACAAGGGAAAAGATTCAATATTGACCACTCACGCCTCAGTTCCAGCTGGTTTTAGTTCCATGTTTGCCTATACTCAGTCCTTGCCAGGGTATGTGCATAGATTTCTCTCCAAAAGCAAAGATTTTAGTAAACTATGTGGTCTTAATGGATTTTCCAGATACCTACTGTATTAGTTGAACTTGATGGAAGGTAAAGATTTCTCCAGACGATCATTTGCTGTCTTGCCCTTCTGCGATGCCGATGGCTGCCTTGCATCACAAAGCCAAGTGGCAGCAAATGCTGCTGCTGTGACTGGCTGGGGACGTCCAGAAGAGGTGGCCTGACACTTCTGGTGTTGCATCTCTGAACCAGACCTGGGCCGGTATCTGCGGGTTTCATTTCTGAACAGACTTGATGCCTCCTTGGTTGAGAGGAGAGTTTCTTACTCATCTCTTCAAGTTCAGAGACCCACCTAACAAAACAGTGGTAAGGCTGGCTTCCAATCCATATGGGTTGTTGTCCATTAGGTGAAACAAGTCTTTTAATACCCTTCTTTAGTTGTGGATAAACTACATTTATGCCGTAGTGTGGTTCATTCACAAGTGGACTGGATGGATTTGAAAATCCATTTGTTATACTTGAGGAAATAATTGTTGCTTCATGCTTCTCCCTGTCTCTATGAGGACAACCAGGTATTAGGAACACTTTAAAACCTCGTTGGAAGAGGTCTAGGGGTTTTCTGAGAATACTGTTGATGGTTTGCTTAAGGTTATCAATTATGTCTCAAATGAAAAGCTCTCTGCGGATGATCATTGTGCTGTACTTTGAACTCATTTAGCTGGACATAATTTACAGAATATTTATCTTGGTTATGGCAGTTTTTGTCACACAGCGATATTACTTTTCCATTATATACTGCATGTGACCACCACATAAGTTTGATAATAAATGTTGGGAAATAAAAAACAGAGTAAGTGCCTCAGTATGAGAGCAATTCCCATGTGATGGGAAATAATGTCATAAACTTCAAATTACCTTTTAAATAAATGTTTACGTCTAACCCATCCATTAGATCATAGCCCGAAGGGTCAGGAGGATCATTTCTTCATATTTCACTGTATGCATTATGATTGCTTTTTTAGGTGTAAATGATGTTTTTAAATGAAGAATGGCACTCGAACTATACACAAACAATGGCTAGACATTACTGAGTCGCAGTACGGCAGAAATAGCCTCAGCCACTCAGCTAAATATAGAAATGCAGCAGTAAATTGAATTCATTCTTAGAAAATGTTTTTAATGGTGTACGTGCTGAGATGAGACAGAAATACAGCTCGTGTCGTTCTCACAGGTTGCAGCTTTGACATTTTAGTCAAGTTTAAATTCTAATTGTGGTTTGGTAGACGGCTGATGTGCTAAACGCTTACGTGAGCAGAGGTTCTGGAGAGCGGGGAAGAGCGTACCTGAGCATGCAGAGAGACGTACAGGTAACAGTAATATCATATTGATGAAGGTCTTAACCTCCCAGGGCTTTGTCCGCTTGTGAAGGGATGCCACCCCTGTAAGTGCCCAGGGATGGTGTTTCCCCAAGAGCACCTGATGTGGAACACGCCACAGGCTGGGACCCCGCTACCCAGCGCCTTTCGTAGGAAGGGGCCAGAGCTGCCCATCTCGAAGATGAAGCAGACCCAAATCCCACGTTCAGAGATTTCCCTGCTCTGAGCTGGACTTCCCTAGTCCGTATGTCCCGGAGGAACCCATTTGGCTCCCCAAAACGCCCCATGCCGCAAAGCTTTTATAAGCGGTGGTACTAACTGCGTTATCCCTGCAGCGCTACGCTACAAAGCCACACGGGAGGTGAAATGGTTGGCTAGCAGAGGGGTGGCTTTGAAGAAGCAGAAGCTGTCGGGGTTCAGAGACTGCTGTCGTGCACGTGGGGATGGGGCAGGTTCCTCAGCCTGGGCTGGCCGGGGGAGGGAAGAGCTGCCAAGGGCCCTTAGACCATTCTGGAAATAAATTCAAACGAAAACCTTCTGTTTACAGGCAGGGGAAAACCCATTGTCCTGGAGATTTAAAACACCAATCAAGAAATTCAGTGATGTTTTTGCTGCAACTGTGATTTGACCTTCCTGTTTACATTAGACTTTTTTATGGCAGTGTGCAGTGACGTGGTTGCTTTGTTTGAGGTATTTGACAGTTACAACAGTTCTGGGAATAATTGTTCTGGTTGTATCTGTGTCAAGAGAGAAATATGTTAATATCTGAAATCAGGTTACTTTTTTTTTTAAACTTACTTACATTTGTTGTGTTTCTCAACCTTACCTTCCTTCATGAGGACCATGAACATATTAAACTTAGTTTTAAAACAACATTTCTTAGTAACATTATGTCCAAAATATTTTTTTTTTAATTTGGAGGTTAATCTACTCTAGAATCAGTTGGCTATAATATTGCTTCTTCTGTCATTGTCGTTTGCGTAAAAATGGTATATTAACTTCTTAGAGTTCACTTGATCCCGATTCTTTTTTGTTAGCAGAGGTCTATAATCCTTTCCACAGCAACCACTTGTAAAAGCAGAGGATTATGACTTGAGGCAGGATATGAGCAGCAGGAACAGATCAACTTAAAAACAAAGATCCTGTTTGAGTACAAATGCTATTGTTAGCACAGAGTTGGGGTGAGTCAAGTGGCAGGATGTCTAGTGGAATATAATAAATCCGTATCTACGGCACATGGCACGCTAGCCAGAAGACACATCCTTTTAGCAGATATGTGACAGACTACATATTCTTATACCTTTACTTATTATACTTTTGCCAAGTCCAATAAACCATTCCCTCTGAGAATGACTGATATCTAAACATCTGAACAGCTTTCTGACTTTCTGTAGATATATTTTTCTGTCTAAAAAGTTTCTGCACTGTTATACTTTTCACAAAATCTGCTAAAAGCAGGTGTTTGAAATTACACTACTGCAAGGTTGTTCCAAGGTTAGTAATAGCCATTTTGGTCTATTGCTGCCTTATGACATGTGTGATCCTTCAGAGAAAAGGAAGGGGAGATTTTTTCCTTTGTCTCTATATTTAAAAAAAAAAAAAAAAAGAAAATATTTTTTCCCTTTATTAAACAGTCTTGTTTTTAATACTGATAGTTTAACTGACCTATCTAATATATGTGACTCAATTTCGAAGTATTTTTTAAGTCTAATTTTTTTTTCCCTAATATTTTTTCTGTTAAGGTCAGTAGGAAGTAATGAAGGTACAAAGTGACAGAAGACATTCTAATCAAGTGTGAAAAACCCTCTGCTTTTTGTAAAAATTTAAAAAAATTCTTACATTCATACAAAACGCAGTGATGGAGTCAGGTAGCAGTTTCATTTGGGACAGTCTGTACACTTACTCCAACAAGTGTAGGAGGAGTAATTACAAGGAGTACTGTGTTTCCCAAACTTCTGGTGACTGTATATTTGTAACAGACAACAAAATATATCCTGTTTATATATGATACGGATTTTGTCTCAGTGCATCTTAATTTGTACATGCATATATATATAAAAAAAACCACATTAAAAATGTATTACACACCATAAAATAGTAAAATTCCACATAAGTATCTCTAATGGCAAGTCAAACAGAAGCTTTGGTAGAAGAAAATGTTTGAAGGGGTCTTTCGTCATTGCCATGTGGTGGCAAGAGGAGACAATACACTGGTTTCAGTGGCTTCGTTTGAATGCTTGCTACTGCATGGGTTAGGAGCCCTCTTCAGTGTCCTAAAGTTTGCAAGGTTAAAACAAGAAAGCTGTAGTCTTAAAGTTATATTTCTAACTCCCGTCTGAAAAGAAGATTTTGTTGCACTTGATATGTGGAGTTTTCCAGATCATCCTACTGATGGCACTTGGGCTGCATCTGTATTATCAATGAATAGGAAAACAGGAGCCATGGCATTTCAACAGTATGAATGCTTCAGACTGTATTATTTTGTTAGCCTGAGGCAAGAGACTGTGCTCTTAGTACTCGTCTGTGCAGAATGAGTAATCTGAGACAAATGCATAACTACGCCGCATGTGCAATATGTCCAGATACTATGGACTAGCCAGTCTTGCTGTGTGCCACAGGCAGCCAAGTATCTCTCACGGACAATAGACATATGTTAAAAAGTGATAATTTTATTATACTGTCTGGGATTTCACTGCACGTAACTGATTCTAAAAGCATTATAACAATGATGGTGTAACTGTGGCTCTGTTTATCCCTTTAGAGTCAGAATTTTATACTGTAAGGAGTTGGTTTTGCCAGCAGGATTTTCTGTGACCTAGCCAGAATTCTGTGTTTTTGCATGAATTCTATGCACGGGAGTAACTGAAAATATGTATTCCCAGTACGATCTATTTTGGTGTTTTAACACGGCTTGCATTAGCGTGTGTGATAGCTTGAATTTTCTTTCCTCACCAAAGCTGCTTAAACAATACAATGACAGATTTCTGCTTTTATTCTTCGTTAATGTCATCCTTCATCCTCTCTGCCCCACATCAGGGAGGAAGTGTTGTGAGTTTGCTATTTTAATGAAGAGAAATGAGGCATCTATCAACTAGGATTTATACTGGAGAGCACATCAATTCCGTTGCCTTGAGCTTGCTGAGTTTGCATATCCAGGGCCAAGCAGCGCTCTCAATTACTCCCGTGCAACCCCATTAACTTCAGGAGGTTGCGCAGTTCAAAAGTGGCTTTGCAGAATGCAAAGAAGTAGTCGAGCTCCAAAATATTATTTTTGGTTATCGAAAAGGGGATGTGCTTGCAGTCATAATTACACTTTTGAAAGGTTAGGGTAAGTCATCGTATAGTAATTTCATTGAGTATTTTTCTGTAGATGTGCCTAGCAGAACAGCCAGCCTCCCAAAAATCACTGCAGTGAGGGGGAAAACACTTCCAGCCCCGGAAACATATTGTAAATCATATGTCTTTAGTAGACTGTATCCTGTGATTACTCTTAACCGTAGACTGTTTTTTCCTCTTTCTCTCTCTAGGAGCTATGCCGCCAGCGCATGGCAGTGAAAACATCTGATCGCCCAGAGCCCCTGCGTGCTTCTCGAATAAACAGCATTTCTTCACAATTCAGCGATGGGCCCATTCCCAGCCCCTCTGCCCGGAGCAGCACATCGTCCTGGTGTGAGGAGCCAGTCCAGTCCAACATGGACATCTCCACTGGCCACATGATCTTGGTAAGGCCTTTTTGTCTTCACGGCACTAGAAATGTCATCAGAATTTAACCTGCTCGCCTTTTGAAAAGAGTTAACTTTCAAAGAAAGAGAAGCTGTCTTTTCACAGGTAAAAAATATTCCTGAGCTTTGTTGGTAGTCTTAGCCTTGTATAATTAAAACTAAAGGGATTTTTATTTCCATTTGTTTTTCGTTACATTGGTTTTTTCATCTATGGGGAGCATTGTTTCATCTCAGACATACGTACTGTTTGCATGCTGGCTTTAGAAAAGATAAGCCCTGTGTTGTCCTTTTGTCCTATTAATTTATGTTTACCTCAGCTTGGACAACTCAAGAAAACTGCTACATTTATGATCAGCTTGCTGCTTTTTCTCGTACATCTTTAGTTTGCGGAGGTATCTGAGCTGAGAAGGCAACAGAATATTAGTGATACAGAGCAATTTATTTTCCATTACCCTTAGAAGAGAAAAGGGATATGAATTTTGAGCCTTGCCTGAATTTTCTTGTCTTTGGCTGGATTTCTTCCAAGCTGGATCTCTTCTGTGTTTGAAATGATCCAAATATATTATATTAATGGAGTCTGCATTGAAAAACTTGGGTTACTTCCAAACATGGCTTGTGACCACTACCAGCACAGAAGACGGACACATGGAGATCTGTGTAAGAAATGGCTTTAGCAGCCCAAGACAGATGCAGTCGAGTGATTCGGAGTGGATGCAGGTTGTTCCTGTCTCTCTGGTAGTGTCCTGCTGGGAGAGCTGTAAAGTAATCCCCCAGTTTTTGTGCCTTATTTTCCTCCTTTGTAGAGTGCATTGAAATTAGCTGAGTAGTAGTATGGTGATGGTGAAAATGATGAGTCAGGTGTTATTTTGCTTTCCGTATTTGATTTCTGCTATTTTTTAGTATGGTTGATCTGAAGTAAAAACCTTTCCAGTCGGTAGTGCTGCCGTGCTTTTGGGAACTTCCCTGTCGATTTATATATGTGCTGCTGATAAAACTCAGAAGAAAACATCTCTCCACCATGCCATACTTTTGGGTTATAATTTTTCAACTTCTTTCTCTCCTTTTCTGCACTTACATTTGAATGTACCGTCTTCTCAGATATTTTTCAAGTCTTTATAAACCACCTCACCTAATGGAGAAAGGAATGAAGGCAGGCAAAACCCAGAGAGCTAATTTGATCTCAGCCAAGTTACTGACCTCCTTCAGCCTTGATCAGGTCAGCTATAAAACTGAGCAAAAGCAGGACAGGTTTGTAAACCAGACGCTTCATCGGAGTATGTCATCCTGAGTAAATATTTCTTCCCCTGCCTGTTACCCCAAAGAAAGGAATTACGTTAAAAAAGTATTATGTTAAAATCTGGTGTACAAGTGCAGTTGGGAAGGGTTGCTCCCATGACAGAAAAACATTTGTTACAGTTTTTACTGTTCTACTTTTGCCTAACAAGAATTAAAATTCTCTTCATTTCCTTTCATAGTTAACTGAAATGCTGGAACGACCTCAATTGCCCAACCTCAAAATAAGTACAAATTCCTGTGTAACGTTCTAAGGCAATATATTTGTATGGAAATAAGAGCGAAATTTCCTATGTAGTTGGAAATATGTGTTTAATATTTGCTAACAGCTTCAACTACTTTAAACTGAGCAAATTTGTTTTCAATTATGTTATTGGGAAAAATTAAAAATCAGAAAATCAAGATTAAAAGAGAGAAAGTTGCATATGGGAACCACTTCTTCTGGCTCTGGGAATTTCTGCAGAATTGCAAGAAAGAATTGTCTTCATATGGCGATAAATAAACTTTAAAAAATGGTCAGATTGGTCAAGATCGCTGTTACGGTGTTCAGTGTCCATAATTCAGTCAATCCTCTTTAACCCCGAATGAACTCATACATATGTTAGCTATCTAACAGCATGTGTTACATCTTAGATGGTGAGGGTTCAAAGAAGGGTAAAAGAAATGCTATAGTGTCTTGAGAGTACAAACCACACAGAGAGAGTAAAAATAGTTAATTTGTTTAGTCTAAACTGAACAAACAAAAATCAGTGATTCAGGGGAATCTGTGTAGCTGCTTTGAAATACAGGATGGGGAAAAATTGTTCTTAATGGATGCAGATGATATGATTACGAAGAAACTATGGTTTAGAATCGAAAGGATGCATTTAGCCTGGGTATCAGGGCAAGCCTAATAGGAGGGTCAGGCAGGCAGCGAGGATATTTACTTAAGGGAAGTAGTTAAACCATAAATTCAAGATTTGCAGAAGGCAAAGGTTGGGTTGGGTTTACATGAGAAGATCAGCATCGCTCAGCTACAGCACTGAGGCAGATGATTGGACTTGGTCAGAAGTGCTTGTGTCTTGTGGGTCACACTGAAACCAGAGGGCTCACCCAGTTTATGTTTTACTCAAAAATAAATGCACGTATCTGTAATACCTTATTTGCCTGAACTTCTCTCCCTCTGGAGATGCAGTGGCTCATTGGACCTCAGCAACAGAAAAGGCTTGCGGAGGTGAGCTGTTCCTCCCCTTGCCCTGCAGCTGCAACTGGAGGAGAGCGAGGGGCCACTTTGCAACTCTTACAGCATTCGATTCAAGTTTTCCAGTTCTTCCTATTTCCTGCTGCCACAATCCCCTTATCTTTTAAATTTTGTAAATATTTTCGGTGAAAAATATCTCGGTGCCTAAGAAAAGCAACAAGAAATATTAGCAAGGGGCCTAGTAGGAATGGCAAATACCATCTGCTTTGCAGGGTAAATGCACTTACAGCTCTGTAAATGTGTTTTTCGGCTCCACCGTGCACGGTGAAGTAGCAGTTAGCTGAGCTAGGGCTCCTCTTTATTGTTCATAGGTGCCAGAACCTCCCCAGAGAAAACAAAACAATGGATTACTGTATAAAGTGGCAGCAGGAAATACTTTATTTTGATTTATAAACAGAATAAGTCTTTAATGAAAGTAGCTTAGAAGAAATGTGTCTGCGACTGCTGAATGACTCCATATAATCTTGTTCAGAGGTAGCGTTGGTCAGAAACATTTCTGTAAAGCTGTTTAATTTGCTGGAAAATGCTAGCAGGTCACACCTGAAGTGATGTCCAAGCCACCTCAGCTTTGGTTTTGCTGGAGTTTGTGGTTGGCCGCGGGGAGTGTTTTCTTGGAGGACTTGCTGCTTGTGGTTAGCCCATCATTTATAGTACTTGAGGTCTGGAGAAACCAGGAATCTTCCAGATCCATGTGGCTGTGGGGCAGTCTCCTCACCTAGACTAAAACCAGTCTTTCAAAGAGAAAAATCCTGCATTTCTGCCACTTCCCAGCAAAGGCAACGTCTCCGCAGTGCTGACAGTAGCATGAGGTAGTTTGTACTGTTGGCAGGAGGAAGCAGTGGGGACTCAGGAGGCCCAGAAGGACAGTGATAACAACATTCAGAGCTTTTTTTTTTTTACTTTTTCACATTCTTTTTCATCACATTTATAGCAGGAGGATGGCCCATATGGCACTTTTTGATTCTGTCTGTCTAAAAGATCCAAGCGCTTTGGAAAGTGTAATTAGAGGAGCATGTTTTATGCAGTCGTGTTTGTAGCGCTTTCAGCATGAGCAACAACAAAGAAGTGTCCTCATTTCAGTCACCGTTGGTTTTGCAAGAAAACAATGGTTTTTTGGAAGGTCATAGCAAGGGAAAAAGTAGGAACTTGGAAGCAGATTTCCATCCACTTTATTCACATGTGTACCTCTATATTTCAAGGGCCAAGAGAAGTCCTAATAAAGTGCAATGTATCCCTTTGCAGTCCAGCAAGAGAACCGGGGAGGTTTGAAGGCATCTAGGAGAGATTTAGTCTCCCTGACTTGGGCTTCTAACTTACACGTACTTTTTAGGCACTTAATGAAGGGATGGTGTTGACTCGAGTCCATAAACTTCACTCGAGTTGGTGAAGTGAGTGGGTGGCTATGAAGGTCTCCAGACGAGTAGGCAGAGGGAGGATTTCTCCTGGGCGGCCTCCTGTTGTGCCTGCACCATCCCATTGACAGCTGCAGCATAGATGAAGGAGTCTCTTCTGTTCATGCTGAAGCACAAGTTCAGCACGTAAGTTGGGTAGGTTGGATCCCACATCTGCTTTGTGTTGTTGCCATGCTTGTATGGTTAAAATAATTACAATCTTTTATGGATGTTTAAATGAAGAACAGTACTGCAAGAAGGAAGCGTATGCTTTTGCTGATAGCATTTTGAGGTTGTTACCCGAATACCATAAATGAGAGGGAATTTGCAGAAGCAGAAGTGATTTTTTGCGTTTGGGTTTTTTTTTTCCTTGTAAAAACAGATGTGCAAAATTTGAGGCATTATACATAAATTAGAATTTCAGAAAGTGTGAATTTCCAAAAGATCCTCTTCGGTACTTCTTTAAGCTGGAAGTCTGAGGAGTCTTCTTCCTGAGGGTATGAAACCGCTGCATGTATTGGAAATAATAGTAGTCTGTGATAGTTTGTGCATACTGTACTTTTCAGAAGGTGAAGAGAGTTTCATAATTGGTCTGAACGAGGCAGTGGGAGCAAATGAACTACAGACTAGGGCCTCACGTGTGCGAGGTGTAAGCCCACATGTTCCCCTTGTCTTTGGCAATTTGCCTGTAAAATCAAAAGGACTTTCCCCATTGAGAAGTGCAGGATGGCCTCATATGAGAACATTTTTTCAAAAGAAAGCTCTGGGACAGGTTGTGTCCCAGAAGGTGAGCACCTGTGAGCACCTCCTGGGAACCCAACCTGAACTAGGGGCACATGGGGTGGAGACCTGTTGCTGGGAAATCAGTCAAACCAAGATGTTGAACTTTGCATCTGATTTAGTTTTGGTGATGAATCAGTAGCAGGATTGCTGTGGGACCGAGAAAGGTAACAAGGAAGGCACAGTTTCCATGGTTAAACCTGGGTTTGTTGGATAACATTGGTATCCTGTAGTCACTGCATAGTAACTTTTTGATGGTTTGTAAGCAATTTTTCCTCACTCTCATTTTTTAAAATAAACTGTTTGAAATGGACTCTTTGGGGTATCTGTGATAGTTTTTCTTTTAATTGAATGTAGGAGAGGGTAGAATTGAGTGATAGAAGACACGTTCCAACAAGAAAAAATCTTTAAGTCCTCCACCACATTTTGCTGAAATTTGTTGATTTTCTTCTCCAAGCTGCAATAAAAGCATAAGCAAAAGGCATCTAAACACACTTTTCTGTATAAATAGAGAAGCTCCAGCATGTGAAGACCAATAGCACTGTGGTAGATGCAGGTGTACTTTTCACCTTGACCTTAATCCATATACACACAAAACATTTCCTGAGTGGAGAAGCGTGATGCATGGTACGAATGCAGTGCGCTGCCCAGGAACACATGCCGCAGAAGTGATTAATGTTGGCAGGGACAAAGGTGAGGGCTACAGGTACAGAAAACAAGGTCTTTGTCACAATTATAGGGTGTTTGAGTATTTAGTGGGTTTTACATTTTTTTCGTTTTCCACCATTTCCTTCTACCCCTATTAATTTCTCTTTAGTTCTTTATGAATTTTGAGAATATACATACTCTATTTTTAAAAAATCTTACAGCTGAGAAAACGAAGAAAAAATCCTCCCTCACATGGGAAGGGAAACAAGTCAGTGGCAAAGTCTAGCTAAAAGCAAAAACTCCTTACACATGTGCTACGTGGATCTTAATCCCGACTTATCTTTCACTTGTGCCAATATAAATAGTTGTCTCACAAAATAGAAGTCACACAAAATAGAAGTCCCAAGAAGGCTTTGGCCCTAAAGGCCATTTCATCACAAACAGTCAGACGAGAGGAGTCACAAGGGAAAAGGCTGTTGTGTGTATTGCATTACTCAGTGACAAGATAGCCAATATCCCAAAAAGACATAAACACTGTGGATGGGAAAATCTTTACCCCTCTTTCCCTGAGCTGTCATGCTTTTAGGGACAAGTGGAGCTGGTTGCCTCCTGAAAGACCTTTTGCTGATGAAATGGTGTTTATCTCTTCATTTTAGGGGTGTTTTTTCCTCCATAAATGTTTAAGTTATTTTGAAACATTTGCCTCTGTTTGTTTAAAGCCAAGACTTGAGATATAGGAACAAAGAAAAGCTGCAAAAAATGTACAAAAAATCTCGTTGCATACAAAACCAGCTCTACTAATAGAGCCATAAATCTAATAAATGGATGTATGTACTACATAGATTTCATCAATAAAACTCAGAAAAAATATGCATGAACAGGTTACCCTTTGATTCTTGCACTTTTATTTGTTTCATGTTTAGTTGCCTCCCTTTTTTCTATATTAATCTTTTTGAATGGGCCTTAGGAAATAACAACAATTACAGAGTCAGTATTAAATCAAGAGAAACATTCCTCTTGAATATGGTATGAAATTATTTTCAAAATCTTTTTTTTTTCATAAATTCTTCCCTGTCGGTTGTTTTCCCCAAATGTATTCACGATTAGAAATAACTTGCCAAATTTCTGTGACTGTATCTTGGTCTGTTGCTTGACTGTGAGGTGTTTATTCCAGCTGCTTTGGTTGAACACTTTTAGCCACCTTATATCATTCCCTACGGCTTTTAGTAGAAAGATGAAGAAAACATTTCTATTAATAATCTAGAGTGCTAATTTTAAAAGCGTTACATTGGGAGAAATATTGGATACAAACTAACTTATGCAACTATGTGCACAAAGTAAAAAGAAAGTATCATTGCCATGGCTGAAACAAAATGTGGTGGCAACCTGAAATTTTTTCTGTTTCTTCCAGCTTTTTTTTTCCATTTCTTGAGAACATCCAGGTAATGTCAAGGCAAGACCAGTACCAGTTGTAGCAAGTAGCAAGAGGTGATAGGAGGTCATTTAATGAAAAAGATCTGGGTTTTGATACTTCAGACTGAAGACAAGGGATGTCTGGAGCACAAGTCTAATGAGGAGAGGCTGAGGGAAATGGCATTGTTTAGCCTGGAGAAATGGAGCCTCAGGGGAGACCTTCCTGCTCTCTACAACTACCTGAAAGGAGGTTGTAGCAAAGTGGGTGTCGGTCTGTTCTCCCAGGTGACAAGTGATAGGACGAGGAGATGGCCTTAAGTTGCGCCAGGGGAGCTTTAGACTGGTTGTTAGGAAAAATGTCTTCGCCAGAAGGGTTGTCAAGCATTGGAACAGGCTGCCCAGGGAAGTGGTAGAGTTACCATCCCTGGAGGTAGTTAAAAGACATGATACTTAGGGACACGGTTTAGTGGTGGACTTGGCAGTGTTAGGTTAATGGTTGGACTTGATGGTCTTAAAGGTCCTTTCCAACCTAAATGATCTATGATTCTGTGATGTTGCTGGGTAGTCAGCTACTTCTGAGAGTCTCATTAGTGGCAGAAACCAGAGATGAGCACTCATCCAGGAGGCTACTGGTCTTGTCTTTTGGTTCCAAATGCATCCTAAGTAAGGAAGTGCTCTTCTCTGTATTTGTCCTATTGTGCATGCTCACATCATGCAGTAAGTCATTGATAACTCATTGTAGCAGATGTAGCAGTTAACCATGTTTTGGATCTCACAGGTGGAAATGCCTATTTAGAAGAAGGGTACTAAAAAGAGGTTGGTTCAGGAAGACTTCTCAGGCAGGAGGTCGAAGATGATAATACACATTATAGAGTATTTCTGAGCTGGTGGCAGAGTTCAGATGTGAGAAGAGGGTGAGTTTTGACTCACTGTGAGTCACTCACAATCACTGTGATAAAGAAATGGCTCATGCAGGTTGCAAGATACGGTGCACCGCTAAGATCAAATGACGTGGTAAATGGGACTACAACTTCAGAGCTTCTGAAAATACGTAACAGTTCAAGGTGAAACTGTGACTTGCTTCATGGTACTTACAAAGAGGAGACATCATACTGGCACTGTGTTTTTACACTGTTGTACCAGTTGCAGTTTAAGACACCCAGGAGAACTCCAGCAGTATTTTGCAGATCTCCTTCTCTTCAAGTGGGCTATGTTAGCAGAAGTTATTGGAAGTGCTCTGGTTAAGTTGCTATTGGCAATGAAGACAACTTAATCCCTCAACTTAATTCAGCAAAGTCTGTTTATGCTCATCTTCAGAGCAAGATTAAAAAAAATTCTACTTCGCTTTCTGAAACTCTGTCTGGGATTAGGCCTTAACTTGGCAGTGTTTTGTGAGTAAGGTATTAAAATTTGGGTGGTATTTGGAAAGTGTAATGTGTAGGACACAGATGAAATGCTCTTGTGATCAAATGTGATCCTGTGATCAAAATCCTGTGAAATGCTCCTGTGATCAAAAACGATCAAATTTTGCATATGCACCCACGACGCAGCTGTGGAAGCATTTTTAAATAAGGAGATAAACATTCAAATGATCTGTGAAGTTCACTTGTGGATGACATAGTATTTGTTGTTCCATAAAGGAGAACTATGTTACTTTTTGGTCAAAACCAGATAAAGTGAAAGTCTACTACCCTCAGATATTCCATCCTCTCCCAGCATATCTTTATAAAAATACACACTTTTGCTATCAATTTCTGTCTTTTATATAACTCTTCCTTTGTTTCAGGCTAGAGTAATATCTTTGCAATTTTTCTAGCTGGTAGCTCTCCCTCAATGCTGTCGTGTGTCCCCCATCCTCGTGTGCCAGTGCTGCTTTAGGTTGCCCAGCTGGCTGGGAATACCCTGTTCACAGCTGGGGAGAATTCCGAGTTGCCTCTTGTTTCGTGCTGCTTGCTGTACCATTGCGTTGCACTAAGGATAGAAGGGAGGGTGACAAACTGCTCACAAGTATCACCTCCTTCAAGCATGACCTTTTACTGCTCTGGGGATTATTCTCTGCCCTTTTCTTTTTGGAAGGGCTATGAGGGCTGGCGTCCAGGTCCTGAAAGGTTTCTGTCCTCAGGCTGGCTAGTAGTAAATCCATTAATGTCTGTTGAAGATGGTTGGTTTCTGGGTTTGATGTGTCTTTAAAAAAACATTTCTCTGACTGTGTATCACAGCTGCGTTATTTTTAAGATGAATTATGTAAAGGTTTGCCTCCTTCTGACCAGGCTGTTTGTACTATCTAAAATATTCCCATGAACGTCCAGTAACCCTGCTGCACGTAGCAACTACATTCTAGTGGCTGTTAGAGTGTAGTGAATTGAAACATGTTTCTGTACCTACTTCATTAAATAAGTGCATGCGTGACACACTTTAAAGAAAATCGATGAAAAATGACGATGTCTCCTTATTGGATACGTTATATTTATAATCTGAGCATTGAAGAGAGACTGGGAATTATAAAGTTGTTTAAGAATTTTTGTTTTAAAATTAAAAAACTTGAGAAAACAAATACAGTCAGTTATTTAGTACTGACTACTTCTTACATTTTTTTCATATTTAATTTAAGTGGACTTTAGCTGGTTGCAAATAAAAATACTAAAGAACTAGCAAAGCATGCCATGATTTGTGTTCTTGCTGTCATCCAAATTCACAGAAAGAAAGAAACATATTAAAGAAATTTGATAAGACCAGGTGGTCCGAGTGAATAATTTCCCTTTCATTAACATATTCACCTTACTAACTCTGTAATTAATTGTACATAGCTAAGGAAAGCTATGGAAATTGCATTTTGAGATGTATCAAAGCTGACTTTATGCTTCAGACTTCCATGCAATTTACTGTTAATGAAGCAAGAGATGGAGGCCCCAAATCTATAATTATTACTTACTATTTGAATGACAAGTAAAGAATTTTATCAGCACAGTTTCAAATGAAAGGGGATTAGCAGCTAATGTTGAAATTGTTAATCTTTCTTATTAAAATTAAAATTAAAATAATTTTTGACGAGAGTGTTTAGCCTGAAAGAGGTTTCTGGAACATCATTTACCATTAAAACAGTTATTTTCTGAAGCTCAGTATGAATTTGTCTACGTTTGACAGCAGGGTGCAAATATTTTTTAAATGAATGAATATTTTATGGGAGCTACGGCTGTTCATGTGTGAGCTGATGCCGAGCTGCTTGCTGTGTGCATATTCCTGCAATATGTAGCAGGATGGTAGTTCAATATCCATCTTACCAAAGTGAAGATATCTACTGAGATAACAGCGGAAAAAAGCTACAGCAGAAAAATCTGAGACCTGAAATTGCACCCACAGCTGTATCTGCACCCGACTGATAGCAGGTGGGAGCCCTGTCAGAAACGGGCCCTAGGTCTTGGTGATAGTTCCATGACACAGAAAAAAAATATAATTATGTTTGGAAACAATGTTACAGGCCTTCTTACCCTTTAAATGGTGATATATTGTCAGTTTTCATGTGTATTTATTAGGGTCATGTACCTTAAAGTGAGTATTCAGTGGTGGGTGCTTTATACCCACGTGTGTGCTTGTGTACAAATGCCGCGTACAGCAATGGTATTCTCATATAAGTATAGATAAATAGTTGTGAGCAGAGATATAATATACGCGTCTTTTAAGTGTTAATGAAAAACTACTTGGCATTTTAAATTTTAAAACTTTTCCTTGTAACATTTTCAATTTTCACCTCTTACAAGAGTGTTCAAATGAAGCTGACAACATTGTTTTCGCTCCTCGGGATGAGGAAATTGTGAATATATAGTGACATAAACGGTGAAAAGCAGAGCAGTGCTAATTTACAAAATTTAATTTGCAGTGGTCTCAGCCACATAAGTACTGGAGGGGATGTATGTTAAAGAACACTATTAATTTGCCTGTGTCCCATTACAGAAAAAAGCTAATGTAAGAGATGTCGTATGTCTTTGCCAGTGACAAGTCTTACCAGCGGGATAGATAGAGATAATTTAAATGTTTTGATTAAGACATTATTTGCATGAGTAGATGGACTTTGTATAAAGATACTATCAACACAGCAGACCCCCAAGTTCCCGCTCCCCCGTGAGATTACTGTAAGCTTTTCCTCTGTGTAGGCTTGTGGGTGCTTTGGTGGGTTCACTTGGGAAATTACAGGCTACGGATCTACTCTTGTATCTATAGTCCTGCAAATGTTCCTCCGCAACAGTCGTGCAGACAGAGTGGTGGTGTACCAGAAAGTGCCATAGCCTGTATATTCGCTTCATTCTTTAGACAAAACCAAAGAGTTCTTAGCTTAAACGTAGCAGTTGTTAAATAACATACCCTGACAATACCTGAAGAAATGGTGTCATTATAAAAGCATGTTTTGTACGTATTATAATTATGTGTTAGGTCAAAGACATCAAGGGTTCTTAATCTGTAAGGATCAGAACAGATCCCATCGGTAAGAGACCATGCCAGTGTGGTAGGCTGGTGTAGTGAAAAGGTAGAATTTGTAAGGGTAAAACTAATGCAGAATCTGAAACCAAAGCTTTTCTAAATGCAGAAGTATTTCTGATGCAGGTATTTATCTACTGCTTTAGTAGGAAGGCGCCCAGAAGAGTTGTTTTTTTAGCTACGGCAACCACACAGAAGCAGGAACGTAAAATCCCTAAGGCAGGGCTGGCTCATAGCCGGGGGGATGCCCTGCTACTGCGCGGGGGGCATGTCTGATACCTGCCTGAGAAAAGTGCTTTCTTCTTTCCTCATTGCCTCCTTTCACCTATTGCTGTCTTTGTTTGCATTAGACCAGTTTGACTGAAAGCATTATAATAGTGTCTAATTACTATTAACGTAGTGAATACACTAATGGTGCCTAATATGTTATTTCTTCTGGGAGTGCAAAAATTATGTTTATGTCATTTAAAGTTCTGCTGGAATCAAGAAAACTCTGCAGTATCTGAGAGTGTGCACCAGCCTTTGACTTACTATACACGTGTCCTCACAACTGAATTTTGAGACACTTTGTCCTTCAGGTAGGATTCTGGGGCCTGATATAAGAAATTTTGATTAAAGTCACTGGGAGCCTTTCAACTCACTTCAGTAACCAAAATAATAATAAGCCAACTCTTACATAGCACTTTTGATCAGTAGGTTCAAAGCTCTTTTTAAAGGTCAATATCATTATCCCGTCTTTCTAGTCCAGGAAGCTCAGGCACAGACAAGGAACCGTCTTGACCAAGGCTAACCTTAAGGTCAGAAGCAGAGCCAGGAGTAGACCTCCATTCTCTGGTGTCCCAGTGCTCTGCTCTCACAACTAATCATATTGGCTTTAGTAGAAAAAGGATCGTATCGAAGGGTAATATTTTTGCCCGTTTTTGTCCCTCATTAGGCTTTTTTAAGACATGAAAGTATGACATGAAAGTATAAAGGAGTTCTGTACCTGCATTTGTCAGACTTGATTCTGTGAGTTCAGTTTTGGCCTCATTATCTAAGAGCGAACTATTCCATATTTGGAAAGCTGGCTGGAAGATACTACACATTGGAAAAGCTGGTGAAAACCACACTGAGGATGTGCAGTCTATAGTCAGTTACCTCTGTGATGGAAACGGATGCCATCTACTCATTTCTGAATCTCTTTGGAATTGATAACAGTTTTCTTCAAGAATATATTCCCAATCTGCTAGATCCTTAGCCATCGCACACATACACATGCACTGAATTTTAGGTTCTTTATTTTGCTTTTTCCTTCTGTTTAGCAGTAAGCTGTACTTGCACTGTCTACTCAAAACTACTACTGTCACTCTTTCAATGTTTCCTCCTTTGTTCAGCATGTGAATGGAAGTGTTTCAAGGAAAAGAAACAGTACACGAGGAAGTGTTGACAGTTACCAATTATGACCAAAATTCCTTTCTTCCTATAGTATTTTCTTCATTTGCTGTGGTTTTGTTTTTCAGATTTTCTTTCTTTGCAGTACAGTGCCTTCTTTCATCATTTCACTTCTTTGTTGACCTCTACAGTCTGTTTCTGGCTTCTTTTTCTGTCCTCTTTCACATTGTCTTTCCTTTGTTCTTATTTTGCCCTCCTTCACTTCAGATATTCTTGTCTGTGGATTAGACCAGTGTTCCTCAAACTTCTTTAAAGTGTTATCCCTTACTGGCTTCTATGGAAACCCAAGAGTCCCAAGAGTAGATAGGATGTCTTCAGCTTATGCACTTCTAAAGCTTTTCTTCCATCACTTCACAATCCCTTTTGAATACTTTCACGTGAAGAATATTTGAGAATTTGAGAATCACTGAGCTAGGCCAACCTCAGCTGAAAATCCATGGACCATAGATTAAAGTTTACCTAAAAAATGGGACGCTTCCTGTAGATTTGGGAGCTGGGTAGATGCCAACTGCATCTTTCTCATGGCCAGCATTGCAGAGTCTCCTGCTGCATGTTGGTTGACGTGGCTGTGAGTGTGACATGGAAGGTATAGGGCAGAAGTCAGGTATGTTTTCTCCCACAGTCATCTCCATTAAGCCCTAAAGTACTTCTGTGTTAAAAGAGTTTCTTCACTGCTTACTGTCCTCACTGACAGTTACTCTAACTGGGTTGCTTCTCTGCAATTTGCAGTGTGAAAACATGGAACTTCCTCGATTGGGTATGTGGTTCCAGAATGGTCCTGAGTGCAAGGATTTGACCGTTGAAGATGTTTGTGGAGTTTGAAGTTTCCTGTGTCTGACTGTTACGGGGATTTACTACGGAAAAGGCTGCTTATCCAGTCTGTTCTTTCCCTGTTTCTTCTCACGGGTGACCGTATGTTCACTTGTGCTTATGCGTATTCTGCCACTAGGCTGTGGGTATAGTGTGGATTGCAAGACTTCTTGTATTTCATATTGCATATTCTCAATTTTCACACCAACCTGTGTGTGTATTTGTGCACAAACTCTCACTGCTCCCACTAGCAATTTTTGTACCCTCCTTCCCCACTCCCCCACCCCCTACAAAAGCCACTGAAAAGCATAGGGGTTTTCCTTTACGAGTCATAATTTGCTCCTGGAGAAGCACCTTCTCACTTTTATTCACATATTTAAGAAGAGTAGTAAGAGTATCACTGCTTATCCCTTTGCTCTAGCAGGGATGTTATGTCTGTAGAAATATATTTTCCTTTCGACCCTCAAGATGGCCACTGTCTAGCAGAGGCATAATTTGCCAGACTGTCTATAAATCACATCCTGTGCTGTATCACTTTGATGTACTTGGTCATGGTTGCCTGGGTTTTCCTAGTCTCATTATCTCTGAAGAACTTGACCACACTTGAAGAGAAGATTATTTTTAAACGTGATGTTTTCAGAGTTCTTTATTTATCTCTTGGAAATTTTTATATATAGTAAATGAAGATGACTGTACAAGTGCTCTGAAAAGAAACACAGACTTTAATTCATTAAAGTCTAAATTTGCAAACACAGTACCCAACCAGGAACCCAAATTTAGATGTTTAATTGAGTTAGTGGGGCTTGGAGAGGAAGAAGGCAGGGAATTTGGTTCTGTGTTTTCAGCTAGGTAATTAGTGTGTAGTAATATATTTTTAAAGTTTTCATTTCAGTCCTACAACATCATTAGCAGGCATACAAATGAATCACAAATACGTCTTGGACTGTGGCATGATTTTCAAACCTTTAGAAAAAAATGAAGTGAGAAGAAGGGATCATCTGAAAAATAGGCTTAATGTGTAAGAAGAAAATAGCAGTTTCCTGTGAGAATGGAATTGGGTGTCAATATTTATCACAAAAAGTCAAAGGACTTGATTTCTTTTTTTTTTTTTTTCCAGTTTTTCTGCTACTTTTTATTCAGCTCTGTAGTTTGCACTTTTACTTTTCAGCAAAGCTACCAGAAGCGCTTCCTAAAATGTCCCAGTTGACAAATTCAGCTGACACCATCCTTGGCATCAGTTCCTATACTGCAGAGTTGTCTTTAATGGGGAGGTTTGGGGTTTTTTGTTTTGAATTTATTTTTGTTTTTAAGAAATGTCACAACCCATGCTGTGAAATAGCAGTATTTGGCTAAGAGGTTTATCCCTCCATTTTTTGAAATAACATTCTTCCTTCATTTAAAGGCTATTTATTATTTAGGATTTTTATTGTGAAATCTACCATAAGAGTACAGAAAACCTAGAAACTGATTTTGGCTAATTCATCTTTTAAATCTTTATTATTTAGTTTGGCATGTCTTTGTATAAACTGAATCTAATGTGCATGAATTAAATTACTCATCAACCACTTAAACCCTGTACTTCTAAACAAAACCCCAAACCCAAAACCTGTTCTAATTCCATTAGAGTCAGAACATTCAGTATGCTCTAGTTACAAAAATGTTATCAAGATATGGATTCATGAAGGTTGCATGACATTTAGCCCTGTCTATGGACATCATCATGAGAAAAAGAAAAAACAGTGGTCAAGAAGACTGAGTTCTGAATTTCCCTGCAAAATAAGTGTTTTAGGAGCATCTTCTGTGAACCCGGGAAATTCACTTGCATGTTTCTGCCCTTTTATTTCCCATCTGTGAAATGGCAGTGATACTTGCCTCCCCGGCAGAAGCAATGTGAGTACTTTCAGACAGTTGGACAGAAGGAGCTATAGAAATACAGAGACTGTAAGGGAGCAAATTATATTCCTTTTACGGTAATCATCTTCTCCTTTTTGTTGAGGTTTATTTAAAGCAAAGTAATTGCAGGGGTGAAACTTCATAGGCATAATTTAGATTTCAAGAAAGGGGCTAAGGAGGAGGAGATGGGGTGGTTGTATTTTAAGACCTAGAAGACACCGTTAAGTAGCTGATAATCCTTGAGAAGGGATTCTTTGTAGAGTGAATTTCTTTATCTTCTGCTATATTTAGAGAGCCAGGTAGAGTAAATATTTCATAATTAAGCATTCTAATTTTTTTTAATGTTGAGTTTCTTAGCTACGTTTTCTTTCAAAAGCATACCTGCCTCCATCATTCCGATTCAAGCAGTGTTTAGCATCACATGTATTTTCCAAGATTTCCTCCAGAGCTGAAAACCTGCGTCAGTCCACACCAGGTTGTATCCAGCCATTTCATTGGGATTTCACTGAGCACCTTTGGCAGCTGGGAGCTGTAAGAAAAGGGATTAGCGAGTGTTTGTCTGACACACACTGATCCCAGCACCTGCTGATTGGATTGAAGTAATCCTTTTACAAGTTACAAAACTCTATTATCAGAGCATTAAGAGAGGAGGAGGCAGTGATACACGCCACATCAAGGGTATATTAATTTAGGTAAACAGAACATAGGTTGCCATTTAATGTACTTGTGAATTACAGTCATTCTTGCAAAAGTTGCAGAATAGTCTAGCCTGGTAGATAATGCTGTACGCTGCTCATGCAAAGATGATACTTCTCTAGAAACCCAAGGACAATCATTTAAAATTATTTTAGATGGCATGCGTAAAGCACGACTGCTCTCTGTGTACATGCTTAGTTGTTTACAACAATATTTGCATCTAAAAATACAAAATTGAAACTATGGAATGCCATGGTGATGCCAGCCAACAATAAAAAATGAAAGTTAATTTATTTGCAAATAATACAACCTATTTGAAACAATCTAGGGATATTCTCAACCAGGCTGAATAGTTGCTTTGTTAGAGAATTGCCTCCCTCTTCTTTTTTTTTTTTTTAATTTTCCTTCATCACCTACCATATTATATGTGATATTAGTAGTGTTTTATGCCGATTTACTAGTAAAGCATCTTAGTAGTTTTTTTAACATTTAACTGAAAAGGTTTCAAAACTACTCTTCTCACTGGTGTAATCAGGTACTGAGAAAAACAAGAAAAAATAGATCAAAACACATTATGGTAGTAATACGGCTGCAAACACTGAGGAGGAAAAATAATTTCTCAGTGTATTTTATAAGGGCAAAATACAAATTCCCAGGATTTTATTTCCTATTTTTTTTTCACTTGTGGCTACTTTAGACAGTTCTTGGTGGTAAGATCAGGAGATCCAAGGTGGCACAGGACAAGTTAGAAAAGAACCTTCAGCCCGAAACAACTGACTACTCATATGATGAAGTCCTGGCTCCAGTAAAGTCAGGAGTGTTGCCATTGACAGTAGTGGATGCACAATACTTCCCAGGATTGAAAGTATGTGAGACTTTATAGCCAGATATTAATTTATTGATATTTCTTCCAGACACAAGTTTTGTGAGGTCCTGGCAATGAGTTGCCACAAGAGAATTTTTATTTTTATATGTATGTATATAAACTCAATGTAACTAGCCCATTAAAGTCACATTTCTCTACAGTTGATATTGAAAACTTGATTTGCCGTGTTAGGACTAAAGTTAGTGCTTGTCACTCCATAACTGTTGTTAAATTTCAGAGATGGAGCTGGTCTTGGTAGCAGCTATAGGCTCTGCTTTATTGACGGTTGCCTGGATCAGAGCATCAGAAACATCTATGGTGCTTCAATAGAACTACAACTATTGGAGAAAACTGATTTTCTTAACATGTTAGTTGCTTGAAAGACTCAGTGGGGATAGTGCATCCTCTCTTTATTTAAGGTCTGCTTTGTTAAGGAAGAAAGCTAGGAAAGATATGGGCATAGTTTGGCTTTGCTCCTGTGTTTTCTTCTATGTGGGGCACCACTAAGAGCATTCTTCATGGAAACACGTGTGATGAGCTCCCAGCCTTTGGTCTCTGCAAGAACACCACAGCAGCTCAGAGAGAAAGACCAACCTTCTGTAAACAAGGAAGAGCCCGAAGTAACTTCTGTTTCATCGTATTACTATGAAACTATGTCAGGAGATGTGAGAAATGCTTAGAAAATGTGAAGAAACATGTGGTGCTCTGCGTGATCTGAGTACGGCTCAGGATTCCAATAGTTACGCTTATCTCTGGGAGCTTTATTTGAGCAGATCTGGACAAGTGTGGGTGAACCAATACAGAAGAATAAAGTAATCATAATTTTATAAGAGGAGTGGGGAGAAGGAAAGAGGAGAAGTGAAATGAACCTTTCTATTGCTACTCCCCGAGTCCAGACTCCAGCCCTAGAAAATATTGGAGCACATATTAAAAAAAAAAATTGCTGATTATCTAGCGAGAGATTTTTCGAGGACATAAAAGGGAGATAAGTGTGAGGGTCTTATTTAAGAGGATGGGGAAGGTTGGAGTCTTCCCTTTGTGCATTTGCTAATCTCCTCCATCCTTTCCATTGGATACCAGCACAATGAGTAAGAATGTGCATAATTTTATAAACAAATCTTGCCTGGACAAACTTGATTGCTTTTTATTTAACTAAAACTACAAAATCAGTAGATGAAGTGAAAACAACAGATGTAATATATCCAGATTTTAATAAAGCCTTGAAACTGTCTCATGAACAGTTAATTGAAAAATTAATGTCAATTTTTTAAAGACAATTATGTGGATTGAAGTGTGGCTAAAGGGTGATATACAAAAAGTAATGATCAGAAACTGTGTATGGGAATGTCTGGCAGAGTACAGGAATTGTTGTTAGATGTAGTTATATTTAATTCTTTAAATAATGATTTGGAAGTGGTATCACAGTGTGAAATTCTGCACAGAAGTGATGACAGAGGAATAATTCAAAAGTTTAAAACCTTAGACCTGAAAACACATACAACAAATAACAGTTAAATTGCCTTTGAAGAAAAGAGTCACAAGAAGAGATGTCTGTAGTTTGTATAGATCCATTAATTCATGATCTGTGAAGACACTGAAATACATACGAGCAGAAATTATACAGAACAGCAATATTCTGTATATGCAGACTAGGGTTGAAATAAATGGATTGGTGACAACTGGTAGCAAATTAAGTTTGCAATAGAAAAGCAATATTAAGAAGCCATCTCAAATGAGGACTACTATTCCTTATTGAAAATATTTGAGTATTTCCAGGAATACAATGTGTAGTTCAGAACAGTTTCTGTCCCAAAAAGCAGTCACGAGCTGTGTTTTAAGCTTCTACTTTAGATACAGGACACTTAAACGTTAGCAAAGTTTCTTAACAAAGTACAAGACACAAGGCATTGTATGCAGGCCTGGAAATGCGTAATCAGGTAAGCGTCGTCCTTCTCTTAACTTCTGTAGCACTTTGAGTACTATGAGTGGTAACAGAGAAATTTACTGTGACACCACTAACGATACGGTATTAAGCCAGAAAAAGGATGGAGACAATCTTGTGCTGTGTTGAAGGTAAATTGCATTTATGCAGAAAGGTTTTCCTCTTACATATGGTCAATGCAAGGTATATTGAAGAAAACAAAGAAGTTTAAGCAGAATAGCAAAAATGCTGGAATGTCCTGTGCCACAACAATGTAGCCTACAAGTCAGCAAGGACCAAAGGCAAAAAAAGCCTTTACTTAAGTCAGTTGGAGGGAATAACAAAACAAATTGTTTCAAGTATGGTAGTTTAGCGCACAATTTGCTGTGGCGTAGCTAAGGCCAATTGTCTTCTCTCCACATTCTTTCTGAGGAGCCCAGTGAAGCACCACAGCCCTGCCTGGCCCTCCGCACCGCTGGAGAAAGCGGCAGCAGGTTGAAAGCCGTGGCTCTCGCACTGTTAGGTGAAAGGCCCGGATTTGCGCGGTCACCGTTCGCAAGGATTAAGATAATGTCCCATCTGCTTCTTCAGCTGACATTTGAGAATCGATTAGACCTGTCGAGGTCTGTCAATTTAACAGTTGCCCATCTTTTCATTAAAGGAGACATCCTCAGTCGTGAAAAGAGTGTCTAATCAAGTACCGTATTGGAAGTATGTTGTCAAAAATAACTGCTTTTTGTAATAGCTGAACATCAGCTAATAAAATAAGTGTTTTTGAAACAAGTATCTTGAGAGATGCAAACCATACTATCTCTAAAGAAGGTATTCAGAGATTGACCAGACAATTAGGATTTAATTGTTATATTTGTTAAATGAATTTAGTCACAGAGCACACGCTGGATGCCATTCCTGAAGTAAAGAAAAAAGTAAAGAAAAACAAAGTGGTTTGACACCGTATCACAACACCAACCGAGCACTCAGGAAGTTTTACCAAAGCCAAGCCAGGCTGCTGTGCTCTGTGTTTGTGCCTGTGTTCAAGCACACTGAATCTGTCTTAATATTTGCCACTGGCACTGGTTCTCTGGGCCAGAGATTCATTGTCCCTGGGACGGTTTTTCATCCTCTGGCTGAAAGCTCATCTTTTGCCATGTGACTGTCATGTCTCACACAGTAATAACAGATTTTACAACACATCCCCCTCTCTACATAACATTGATCCTTATCCTCCTTATCCCCATAACATGTTTGGTAGCTAGAGTATCTCATCTGGCATACAAGAGAAAATATGAACTGGGCTACCAATTGTCCTTGCAGGTGAGACCATGTGGAAATTAAGACTTAATGAAATTTAAGGTACATCAGGAGATCTGGCCAAGCAGACAGCGTTTCTTTAAATAATAGCGTATAGGTGGGATTACAGGACTTGATGTGGACATAGTGGTGAGACCAGACCTTTTTCAGCAGGCTTTGACAAGCATTACAATAACAGTGGTGACAACCTCTATTTATTTTTCCTGCTGTTCTGGGACAAGGAAAATCATGTGCATGTTTGACATGTTGGTCAGCTGGAGCTCAACTGGGCTAGGGATGCAAAGAATAATAAGAAGGGCTTCTACAGGTATGTCAGCCAGAAAAGGAAGGTCAAAGAAAGCGACACCCCCCTTGATGAGCAAGACTAGCAAACTGGCAACAAAGGACTAGGAGAAAGCTGGGGTACTCTACAACTTCTTTGCCTCAGTCTTCACTGGCAGCCTTTCCTCCCACACTTCTCGAGTGCATGGACTGCAAGATGGGGACTGGAGAAGCAAAGTCTCTCCCACTGTAAGAGAAGATCAAGTTCGTGACCATCTGAGGAACCTGACCATACATGAGTCTATGGGACCTGACGAGGTGCATCCCAGAGTCCTGAGGGAATTGGCTGATGTAGTTGCCAAGGCACTCTCCATGATATTTGAAAAGTCATGAGAGTCCAGGTGAAGTCCCTGGAGACTGGAAAAAGGGAGACATTGCACCCATTTTTAAAAATGGTAGCAAGGAGGACCCTGGGAACTATAGACCTGTCAGCCTCACCTTTGTGCCTGGGAAGATCATGGAGCAGATACTCCTAGAAGCTATGCTAAGGCACATGGAGGACAGGGAGGTGATTCGAAACAGCCAGCATGGCTTCACCAAGGACAAGTTCTGCCTGATCCAGCCTAGTGGCCTTCTATGATGGAGTGAACACATCAGTGGACAAGGGAAGAGCTACCGATGTCACCTATCTGGACTTCTGTCAGGCCTTTGACACAGTCCCCCACAACATCCTTCTCTCTAAATTGGAGAGATACAAATTTGATGGGTGGACTATTGGGTGGATAAGGAACTGGCTGGATGGTGGCATCCTTTGGGTAGTGGTCAACAGCTCAACATCCAGATAGAGATTGGTGATGAACGGTGTCCCTCAGGGGACCATGCTGGGACAAGTACTTTTTAATAACTTCATCAATGACATAGACAATGGGATTGAGTGCACCCTCAGCAAGTTTGCAGGCAACACCAAGCTGAGTGGTGCAGTTGGCATGCCTGAGGGACTGGGTGCCATCCAGAGGGACATGGACAAGCTCGAGAAGTGGGTCCATGTGAAACTTACGAGGTTCAACAAGGCCAAGTGCAGGGTCCTGCCACCTGGGTCAGGGCAAGCCCCAGTATCAGCACAGGCTGGGCGATGAAGGGATGGAGAGCAGCCCTGCCGAGAAGGACTTGGGGGTCCTGGGGGATGAAAAGCTGGACATGAGCCAGCAATGTGCACTTGCAGCCCAGAAGGCCAACTGTATCCTGGGCTGCATCCAAAGCAGCGTGGCCAGCAGGTCGAGGGAAGGTTTTCTGCCCCTCTGCTCCGCTCTGGTGAGACCCCACCTGGAGTGCTGCATCCAGCTCTGAAGCCCTCAGCACAGGAGAGACATGGACCTGTTGGAGCGGGTCCAGAGGAGACCACAGAAATGATCGGAGTGCTGGGATGAGGACAGGCTGAGAGAGTTAGGCTTGTTCAGCCTGGAGAAGAGAAGGCTCCGGGGAGACCTTATTGCAGCCTTTCAGTACTTAAGGGGGCTTATAAGAAAGATGGGGACCGACTTTTTAGCGTCGCCTATTGCAACAGGACAAGGGGCAATGGCTTTAAACTAAAAGAGGGTAGGTTTAGACTAGGTATAAGGAAGACATTTTTCACAATGAGGATGGTGAAACCCTGGCCCAGGTTGCCCAGAGAGGTGGTAGATGCCCCATCCCTGGAAACATTCCAGGTCAGGTTGGATGGGGCTCTGAGCAACCTGATCTAGTTGAAGATGTCCCTGCTCACTGCAGGGGAATTGGACTGGATGACCTTTAAAGGTCCCTTCCAGCCCCAACTATTCTATGATTCTATGTTTCTTATTTATTTCTTTTATACCAGGCAAACACTGCAGAATGTCTCATGAAAACATCCTAATTAAGGAGTGAATTTGAGTAGACATACAATCTCTAAAATATCAGAAGTTCTACTCAATGTAATGTACATCCAGCAGCTCCCAAGAGAGTGTTTCAAAATTACTAAGCTTCTGTTTAGCAAAATGGGGATGAGAGTAGAGGCTCTGAAGGACTGTAAACGAAACATTACTTAACTCTGAGGGAATTGTCTGTCTCCTGAATGTTTTAAAGCAAGCTTCTGTCTTGGTAGCTTTTTTAAAACTGTGTAAAGCAGATCTTCATATTGCACAGAGCCTTCCATTCAAATAGTCAAACACCTTTTCAAGATCTGTCAGGAAGTGCCCTGTGAGTCCGATCCACGTGTTGCAGGTGTTGATACTACATGAAAAGTGGCTGTCTGATTAAAGTAAAGATTTCAGTGTGTTTTCATTTGAACATTCATTTCCCTTGACACTCAGGATTCCCTGAAAAAGGAAGCTAAAAGTAAAAAGAATATTCTTTTTTAAAGAGAGATGAGTTATTTAAAAATATGCACTAAAAGCAATCAAATTACCTTAACTGTGTCACATTTCATGATTTAAAAAGAAAATAAAATTTATTTTTTAAAATATAGTTCTTGAAATCATCAAATAGACAGGTTGGAGCCAACGGGAGGCCCCTTGCTACGTACAGCCCTGCCTTAGGAATCAAATGTCATGGCCCTTTTCCTACAGCCTCATCGATCTCACAGTATTTTGGAGTCATTCAGTGTTGGCAGATGTGTATGTCCGCATAAAATGTCTCTGAAGTCTATGGGACATTGGTGACGGGCATGTCAAAATGAATGAGATTATAAAACTGTGGTTTAAAATGGGAAGATGCTACGGGCTGGCGCTGGGCTGCCTGATCTCGGCCTGCTGCATGCTGAACAGCTTCTCTGAAGCCAGGAGTCTTGGCTCAGCGTTATTTTAAGATTTTCCTAGTTCTTCCCTTTGCCTCATAAAAATTCTTATATACTGACTATTCTCTGCTCAGGACAGATTATCCTTTTTTGATTGCGTTCAGTAAACATGCCCAGGCACTGATTTGCTAGGAGAAAAGAACAGGATCTTTAGCCTCCCTCCTTTCCCCGGTAGCAACAGCCTTTCGACAAGGACAAGAAACTCCGAGAGTGGTGGTTTCCTCTCACTAACTTGCAGGTGAAGGCTGGGGGCACGTTGCTGAGCCGCTGCCTGTACGCACGATGGGGCCACGCAGCTCCCCCGGCTCCCCAGCCGTCAGGTCACCGCTCCGTCCACTGCAGCGCTCCTTCCTTCGTTACAGAAAAGAAGCCATCACACAGGAGGTGCTTTGATTGTATCTAGGCCACCGCTATTTTCCACCTCCTTTAGAAATGTTTCTTCTAACGTGAGATATTTCTACATCCTTAAAGCTATCCTGTCTGGAAGCATCGCTTCTTGAATTGCTTTTCAGTAACAGGTTTGATTTACAAATCTCGCGTAAAGACGCACGCACCCGACAAACCCTGCACAAAACAAAGCTGTGTGTCAGGGCCTCTTTTGTAACCGAAAAAACGTTCAAGCTGCAAGAGAGAGCAGCCTCCTCTCCTGCCTCGCCGGTGGGGTGGGAAGCGCGGTGGAGCGACAGCTTTAGCAGAGCTCCCGCTCGGCGGAAGACAGGCTGCAAGATTTTTGCACCTCCTGTTAAACCCGCCGAGAGGGCAGGCGAGCCTTTCTTCTTCAAAGCATGTTCGGGAAGAACTATTCAACATAACGGAGATTGTCTATGGAAAGGGATTTCTAAGCAATTAAACTGCTTTTTATACTTTCCAGGGAATCCTTTCCAGGAGCTTTTTCTAGACCGGTGTTGCTACAGATTGGGCTGCACTAGTGAGCGCGCCCGCAGGAGCCGCTGTGACTGATGTCTGGGCCACAGGCACCCATAGCTCTGCTCCCGACCCCGTCTGGGCCCTGAGCCTGTCCCCTAAACAGTCTGTCCCTTTTTTAATCGGTTTAAGGATGTGAACTTTAGCCGACCTTGTAAAGGTAGTGTGGAGTTTAATTTACAAATACAAACTGGGTGTAATGTGTGATTATTCTGTTGCTTACTGTAGGAGAAGATGACAGGCTCTGGAAGGTAATTTGGCTGTGTACGTAGGCTTATGGCACCAGGTGATCACTTTCTTAATTTTCACGTTAAAGAGAGGGGAAGAATTCTGCTTTTTCCCACCCTTCCTTCTTTCTGCTCCCTTCCCCTCACCTACTGGGATGATTTTCAGGTCCATGGGGTGAAGGAATATGGTTTTAGTTCACTTTTGGCAAACCTTTGGAACTGAATTCCCCATCCAGTGCTGTCCTGAATCTCTAGCCTTGAGAGAGCTGCAAAAACTTAAGACCTGCACCAATATACTCTGATGGTCTGTCATTCCTGCCACAGACAGTTAATTTTTCTTTGGTGATGCTTCTCCTAACACTATTGACTTTACTGAATACCAGGTACAATCTTTAACAGCATATATTAATATTAATTAACAGCACTTTCTCAGTTCAAGGCCCTCTCTGTGCCAGTCCATGTGTAGTACAAGTTCCTAATGACCCAGTACTTGAGGCATGACACTTCAGCCTGGTGATTTTTTAATTCTCTTCAACCGCTGTATCGTTGTTGTGACTTGCATATGTGCTTGAACTTCGGTTTTAAAAGCCTTCGGTTTGATGTGAGCTGTTGTTGTAGTAAGTAATTTTTATCAGTGGACTTTTGTTTCTTTTTCTCTACCTGATGAAAGAGACATTTGGGCTTACATTTTCTAGGTGCTTAAGAAGACACAGTTTTCTCCTGAAGCTCAGTAGCTGGGGGTTTCAAGCATTTCTTCTCTGTTAGTGCTGGTACATATTAGCGTTCTCATTTGGTATAGCACAAATAAACTTGAAGTTGACTTGAAGTAAATTAATTGGGCATAAGACGGTGTATTTTGTCCCCAAAGCTCAGAGTTCTTGATTTTTCATTCCTGACCATTCTTCCCTCCTGTTAGGATAAAAGTGTCTGAGCTTTCAACATTTTGGAAAGCTGGAAACAAGTTCTGAGCAAGTACTTTTTTAGAAAAGCCCTGAATTATACCTTAAGTCTTCCCATTCTGATTTCCATCCTGAGATACATCCTTTTAGCTTAGCTTTGAGCCTGGATAAGTCAGTGCTTAATACCGTATTCTTTTAATTCCAGTCCTACATGGAAGATCATCTGAAAAACAAGAATCGTCTAGAGAAAGAGTGGGAAGCTCTGTGTGCTTATCAGGCTGAACCCAATGCCACCACCGTTGCACAGCAGGAGGAAAATACCCAGAAGAATCGCTCACGGGCTGTACTACCATGTATGTACACTTTAATTTGAATGATCGCATTTTAAGTTCTTTATACTTCTCTTCATATCCTTTGCACAGTGGTTTGAAAGCTACAGATGACAGGCAAACGCAATACAGAGTAGCTTTTATGTGTGCTAGAAAACTGTAGCTATAGCTATGGGCTGGGCGCGCGTCCTTGTTGTCATATCAGACGCTTCTTATCTCCTTATAGCTTGCATATATGTTACAAAAATGCACCACTACGTGACATAGCGCTGCTGCTGCAGCTGTGCTGTCTCATGAAACTCAATAGCCAGAGTGCTTTTCAGTGCTGGAATATACTTTCTGTACAAGAGTGGCATCTGTAGCCATCCAGTGGAAAGAAGTTTGGCTTGTGTTTAGAGAAGTTGGTGTCATGTCCATCCAACAGTAATATCAGTAGTCTATAATCAGAGCTAGATGATCTGTTTTTCAGATACTCAGCTGTACTGAATGAGCCCCTTTAGGCTTCAGTGGATAGGCTTGCAAACTGGCTTCTCTCACTACTAGGCTTAGGCTAAAAAGAGAAAGAAAAAAAAAAAGCAGCCAGTGTTTGTATTCTTAGAATCTGCTCCTTCCTGTAAGCAGTCACCCTTCTAAGCCTGAAATAAAAGCAACACATTTTTCCAATGCAAATATATGTAGCTCATAGATTACACTGGTAATCTATGGCCACACATTTTATTAAGCAACCAATGAAACAAAACTGAAACTGAGAATATATGCACAGTCCACAGCAACAAAAAAGCTCTCAGTCAGTGTGCCCACAATCCAGCTGGGTAGCTTGGCAAACATACATAACTATTTTAATTTTTAAAGTGCCCTGAAAACATTATTTTTCCCTATGAGAGCCTTGAGTAAGTACTATTCCTCCTTTAGAAATGGGGAAATGACAGGTAATGCATTAAGTAAATGTCAGAGCCAGATTTAGAGTGAAGATTCTTTGGAAGTACATGGTAATTTAACCAAGCCCGTCAGTCCTTGCATGTTTGCTTTAGCAGAATTTGGCTCTCTTGTTTGTATAGAGGTTCTTCTTGCAATACTTTGCTGCATAGGAGACAAGTACAGTAGTTTGGTGGCATGAATTGTCCTGAGTAAATATGGTGCTGGTCAAAAGCCTTTTGGGGCAACAGCAAGAGTATTCTGACTTCCATGTGTTTTGAGATCAGGTCTGTTGAAAAGTTCTAAGGAAGTCACCATGAAAGTTAAAGGAGTGCAAGACTTCTGTGTTCTTTTCCATCCTGAATAAAAAGCATTTAACCAACATGACAGGAAGCAAAAATTGCTCCATGATAATGTGTACTGATCCAAATTGATCTTCCTGCTTGAAGTTTTCTTCTCAATGTGGACTTACAGTCAGTCCATCTTAAGCTGTTCCAAGTGCCGCCTTATAAATTAAGCCCGACTGTTTCTGGTTGCTGCCTTGGAGACAACATGGAGCTACAGGTGTTGCCAGAAATTGATGCTGATCATTCAGCCAATGTAGTAAACATGTCTGCATGACACAGTAAGCTATAAGGTAGGGACCCTCAGCCTAGACCATTCTAGCTCTGAATCCAGAAGTAACATAGCTGCAGCAGTGCTAAAGAGCAGAGATTTTTAGCTTGGGTGTCATGCCCACACTAGAGAGCTGAACTATTTTCAGAGCTAAAGTGGTCTGTCTCTTTTCACCATATTGTACCATGTGGATGGTTCCGCCTACGCTGATCAGCCTTCAGCTGACAAGCCTTTGCCACTGCTTCTTCCATGGCATGTTGTTACGCCTGTTCTTCCCATCACCGCGTCTAGACTGAATCAGTACTACCTGGGAAACTATTTGGACATGGACAGTGTGGTGGTAGTTTATCTGAGGCTTTAATTAGAAGTATTTTAGCACATTTAAAATCCCTTAGTACTTTTACAAGAGTAAAACGCTATTTTCTTGGCTTTGTTACATGTGGAAACTTCTATTATAGCTATTAGTGCACTTTTTGAGTGAATTGCACAAAATTGCCTTCCCTCACTTTCTGAAGTTGCTGTGCACTGGTAAACAGCTGTCACGTTATACCCTTAAAACTGCTTTGATGGTGGGTGGAAAGTGTGGTATAGAGTTTAAACAATATTGAATTTTGATAGGGTGATGGTTATTGCAGACTAAGAATAGCATGAGATGAGAAAGAGACCAGTTTGCCCACTTATTTTTACTTTCTTTGACATTAAAACTATAGCAAAAGTCACAGATTTACTTCATAAAAAATTAAGAAGCAAAGCTGGTATGCTTTTGATATGCGACAAAGTTGTTATGCTACATTCAAAGTATTCTCATGGAGTAATGCCTTGTTAGCATTTCCTTACCCCTTTCGTATTCATAATCACCTTGACAAGGTAGAACAAGATTGCCAATTCATGTAAAAGATTTCATCTTAGGAAGGCTTCAAAGAAGCTTTAATATCATGTTGTATTTACTTTGTGTTTTCCTTTCTTACCCAGTCTTAAAATAATATGATATTATTTTTTACTGATTATGTAACTGATGTAATTTCTAGCTTAACATTATCTTTAATCTCACAATTTTATCATATCTTACTCTTATACCTATCTTCTCTATTTACAAACAGCTTTTAAAATACTTGGTAGCAGAACACCTTGGCACCAAAGTTAATTAATTGCCAGTTAAAAAAATTCTAACAATTGAAGTAACTTGGACCTTCTAGATTAACAAAACTGCATCCTTTTATCCAAGCAACAAGCAGATTGCTATAATGTAGAGCAATGGGATACCTTTTTTTCTGTATGATCACAGGAGCAGCTCAATTTGTTGGTGTCCAAAAAAAAGCTTTCCAGACTTTATTTTCTTTTCTTCCATCGCTACAAAATAAAACCACCTCAATAGGGTCAATACTGTATGTTGTTATGTATGTATACTATAGATACATATAGGTATTTTAAACATCTGGCAAACAACTTTTTGCAATGAGCATCTGTCAAACAGCGGTTTGTATTAGTTGTCTACTGTAGCTGTGTCCACAGGTCATGGTATATATTAGAGCAACCTGGTCTCCTCTGTGCTTTGTTTTTTGTCCAAAGGGAAGGAGAGTGTTTGGGGGCAAAGTGCGCACCCAGCTCCGAGGCTTCTGTGCAGCCAGAGCACAGCCAGGGGATGTGTGCTGAGGGGGGAATGCCTGAGCGGGGGGTACTTGCTCAGGGTGTGGGCATTGTCTGTGTCAGTAATGCGCATACAAATAGTGCTCTGGAGTAAGTTAAGAAGAGTTCCGTTTTGTGCAAATAACCTATGGGCAAAATAATGCTAATCAACAATTTATGATTCTTCACAGTCTTCACATGGCTCCACTTTTGCTCCTCAGTAGTTCTTCACTTTCTTACTTCAGTGTAGTTCTGTATAGTGCTTTGTATAGAAAAATAATATCAGTCTAAATCTAGAAAGAGTGTGATGGTCTGGGCAGAATGTGCCAGATGTGTGATGCCTGGATTCAGACAACCCAAAGTTGCCAATATTCCTTGTGTCCAGCCTTTGTTTGTTGTTCCTTTTCCTTCAGAAGTATCTGACTAAAAGGAAACAGAAGACAGAGGAAATTAGGTAAGATGTGAATCTTATTTTTCCAGGCTTTCAGTCGCCATCTGAAAAACAACAAAAGTAATAGATCTTCATAAAGTCGCAGGGCCACTGTGAAATAAATAGAAGACTGTGAGATGGTGTACTACTGTAGTATTGGTGACTAAATAATCCAGATAGATATGACATTTTATGCTCAACTCAGTTGTTTAAACATGGGAATCTAGTGCCATTTGAGATGCCTAAAGTATTCAAGGCACCCACACAGAGCTGGTAGCTATAACACAGGCTCTAGCTGCTAGCTTGAGTGTCTTTAGGGCACCCCACATATCACTAGAAACCTACACTGAGGCATTGAAGCAAGTTCTCTGGGCACGATTCTGTGATACCGTAGACTAAGACGCCTAAATTTAAGTGCCTGCATGTAGCTGCCTCCATGTGAGCCAGGTGTCAAAGCACCCGTTACAGGCAGTGAAAAGCCAGTCAGTGCAGTGGCACCAAGGGATCTGTGCAATGACCAAAAGTAGTTTTTTTTATTTTTAGTGAAATGAGTAGCTCTAGGATGCCATTGGATATCCTGTGTGAGCTTCAGATGCTGGTTCCTTAGGATACAAGTCATTAGGTCTTGTGTCATATCAGTTAACCTCAGGCAATGTCCTGTCTACTCTACAGTTTCTCAAATGGTGTGACATATTCATGTTTAGCCAACTAAATCAAGCCCCATTAACTGTAACCCAGTCCACATGAAGAAATCTGTATGAGACACCAAAACTTAGATTTCTGTCTGCAAATTGAGTTTTTATATATTGCAAACTCATGTGTGCTTGCTTTATATTTTATCCTTTATCCTCCACCCTTTAAAATGTATACTTTATATTTTATATGTATATAAAATACAGCATTGTGTTGTATTTCTCTGCAGCTGTAGGTTATTTCTAGTCTTCTTGCTTAGGAAGTCTCTCCTCCACACATATCCATCTATACATTTTGCTTTTCTTTCAGCTGTGGCTTGGCTGGAGCTATAGTGAATGCAAAGTAGTTCAGCATTCAGCAGTAGCTGTTGTAGATATTTGAAACGATGACTAGTTGTAGCTTGGCCAGATTGCAGTAGCTAGTAACAGCATCTGTCTTTTCTCTCACTCCCTTATTACCTTCCCTCTCCTCTCCTATTTCTTCATTCATCTTTCTTGCTTGCCTTTTAGATTGATCTTATATGTCTTCCTTTTCTGTCATCCCCTTCCTCTTTTATTTCCTGTTTCTCCTGCTTCTCTTTACCTGCTTGTAACATAATGAATATTCAGTTTACCCAAAAAATCTTGTACATTCAGCGTTTTCCTCATAGTGCTTATTGTTAACATAACAAACTGATGTCCATGGTATTCTTTTTTTCTTTTTCATCTTTTTCTGCCTGGTTCTGAAGAGCTATTATGCCAGTTCCTAGAAGCTTTGAGGTGATAACAGGCATAGACAAGCACAATCTGTTCATTGTCAATATGAACGCTTGATGCTGCAGCTGAAGCACACATGGGTGCAAATTCTTGATATATGCATAAAACACATGTACAACCTTTTTTGCACACTGTTTTTTTTCTGAACGCAAATACAAAATCTCACCACCTTTTCACTACCAAAGCCTTAGCATGTCTCACCCTCTGATTAAACCCTTCAAGACAGCAGGATAGTGATATGGCACACTAAATCAGAGGGTCTGGGTAAAACATTATGTTTAAAAAAAAGATTCCTGGAGTTACTGATCTGACACTTGGCTTTTATTGGAGAGTCACACTGACATCTGTTTGCTAAATACTGATGAATCACTGTCTGCTCTCTCTCACTCATCCATTTGAAAACATTTCACACGTTTTCTTTGGTGATTAGTTCAGACACATTTGCTATCCAATGAATGGGGTTTCTCCTGAATGCTTACTTAAGGTAGATGAGAGACCACATTTAGTGCGTGTAACCTGCATATCTCCTGCACAGCCAAAAGGTTTCCTAGCTGTAGTTCTTCAAGCGCTCTCTGACAGTGCTCTTTGTAAAGCTTTCTATGCAAAATCTTGGGTAGCCCCAAGATCTCATATGTCACAAATTCTTTTTTTATGTTTCAGATTTTTTGTGCAGTGGTGCCAAAGTAAAAGTGGAAGTGAATAATGTGCATGAACATGTTCCCTTTCTCATCTTCTTCACCCTCATATTGTGTTGAAACCTTAGCAGAGGAAATAATTTTATATGAAAAGTAAAGAATAGGTCTTCATTCATTTAACATGACTTGTTCACCTCTAATCCTGTTCCAGAATGTTGCTCACATTGGTGGGTTAAATTTTGCTGATGAGATTGAGTGACTATAAACAACACTCATTCAAGCACACCTTTGTCTTGCTCATGTATTGAACTGCCATGACATTACTAGTGAATAAACCTAAACAGAGCCCAAACCGTCTGTCTCTGCTTTCCTGTGTGGTACTTACTATGTTTGATAACTCATTTATTGTTCCTCATTTTTAAAATAGTAATTGGTACTTAACAGTTTAAAAAGCCAACCTGTAATTCTGCTGTTAAGAATGGTGTCACAGTCCACTAGACAAGGTACAAAGGAGGACAAGGTGTATTCATGTGCTCTTATTTTGTATGTTTGAATAACTGGTGGAAAGATCCTCTGAAAACATCCGTGTCCGTGTTCAACTGTAGAGAGTTACAGAAAGGGCAGCTCCATGACCTCTCACCACAATATACTGTGCAGGGTAGGTTTACTGAGAAGTATAAATTGTGCTGGTTATGTATCAGATACAAGATGTTTGAGATTCATATGTAAAGACTTAGACATCTCACATAAATTATCTGCATGTGGTCTGGTCTTTCTTTCTTTCTTTAGTCAATGGAAAGAAGTGGGCATTTCTCGAGTGCAGTTTGGCCTGTTTGAGACAGCTAAATCAGGATGAGATAATTCATGACACAGAAATATTTCTTTTGTCTTAGCAGATAGTGAGTCTAGATGACTGGAACACATGCAGACATCTGCATTGTCACTGTCTAAATACAGACAAATAAAACCCATGCATCATATATATCCTGAAGTCAAAAAAAAAGGACTAGAATTTGGGGTTTACCAGCTCTAAACATAATTGAGCTAGCACCAGTAAACATGCAAGTTAAGAAATGATAAAAGATTCTTAACGATGGGCAAACAACATGAGTAAGTCTCCAATGTTCAGAGCTTACTAGTGGTGTCTGAATTAGCTACATTACCAACAGTGTAAGATGTCTGTATGTGCTCCGCTTGTACCTCTAGATGCAGTTGTTATCTGCATTTTATTACTCCCATGATCATCTCCAAGTCATATCGTCTCCCCATGCCACTAGCGTAGCACCACACAGCACTGATCTTTGACCAGGACAGATTAATTTACTGTCCAGCTCTAAATAGCCCTTTGATGTTCCTCCTGTTCATTTTATAGAGAAGCCAGATAGACAAAGTCCATCAGTTTACTTCCTCCATGACCCTGCAAACACAGGAGTGTGTTCTATAATAATGTTTTTTTTCTAGCGATTTGCCTAGTTTAAATCTTAAACTCCGTGAGCAGTAGAGATTCCCCTTCTTCCTATGAAAGGTTGTAACACATTATGGGGCATCTCATGAAGACATGCTTTCTGGTATTCAGCATCTGAAATACCTTAGTGCTTCATTCCCGAGACAGGCTGTGGCACTGTGGCTGTATCAAGGCTACGCTAGGTTGGGAATCAGAAGGAAATATCCTTTTCTGATATTTACTTTTTGCCTGTCTTGAAATGCACATTAATCTGACTGAATTGCTTGAACTTGAAATGGGTAGAATACTTGTATAGAAACTTTCTTATTTTCTTCTTTGCAGATGATCATTCCAGGATATGTCTGAAAGCTGAAAATAGCCACGACAATTCAGACTACATCAATGCTAGCCCAATTGTAAGTACGGTAACCTATGAAAAATAATCCAAATAGTCAGTCCCTGTCTGTCTTTGTTGTTAAAATATGCTAACTTGAGGCACCTCACTGCTCAGGCTGTGGAATCTCAGGTTGTGAGCACCTCACAATGCTGATGTCTCTGGCTGTCCTTTCAAACTGAAGAGAAATAAATCTTCTACATGCACATGCAATACCCCTGAAGCTTATGTATTAAGAAAACAAAGTCACTAGATAGTTGTCCCTCTACCTTGTAATACTGTCAGGTTTTCTGTACTTGGTATTATTAACTTACGGATTATAAAAATCAACAATATAACCTTAGCGGCGATTTTCCTTCTCTGAAGAGGTAAAACTTGCTTATTCTTTTTTGCTTTGTCCTGCTAGCTACAGTCCTAGGACGAATGGTTTCTGTAGGCACAGAGAGCTGAGCTCCACAGGCTGAACTTACTCTGCAACAGACAGTGACATTTCCTCTTGTCTTTCTTCCTCTCTTGCCCTACTGATGCATAGCTTGGTGTTTCTCTAGCTCTCCTGGTTCTTCTCTGAGCTTGCTGTTTTGAAAGGAGGAATGAGATCCCTTACCACTTGTGTCTTCAGTCAAACTCCAAATAGGTCAAGCCAATTTCTGCCTCCAAATACTCCAGCATCGCTCAGCTGCCCTTTCTAACCCTACGTAAGCTGAACATGAATCCTTTCTTGCCTGTGAAAGGTGATAGGGAGAAAAAGTCTCTATTTTTAGACACAGAACAGGTATGATAGAGCCAGTGTCTCATACTGTCTCAATGGAAGTGTCATGATACCCATTTGAAGGAGGAAAAAGGCACTATGTCCTTGACCTCTGTGAGACTGCTAGTATTGGAGTCACTTTCGCTCATGGTTCTTATTCACATTAATTAGGCACTAAAAAGTTGTAGTAGGGAAACGTGATGAGAAAGAACTTAGGGTGGAGAATTACATCTCACTACAGTGGGCTGTGTGTGCCATTACTGGCTCATTTTCCTGGGGAGTATCACTCCCTCAGTTAAATCACTTTGTGTGGGCAAGACAGTTGACAATTTGCAACAGCATGAAATTACAGGCTTCCAATGTTGTTGACAATACTTTAAAAAAACCCCACAACTACATAGAAACTGTTGTCTGAGCTTTGGTTTTGTTACTTTCAGCAGAGTTCAAAAACTTCATTTCCATGGAAAAAATGTTTTATTCAAAGAGTTAAAAATACACAGAACCGTTGGGTTCATCTTCAGGATGCTTTCATCTTTGGCTTAGTGTGGAGTGTAGTTCAAAGCACCTGCACGCTTCAGGGATTGCCAGCTGCCATTTTAGAAGACAGAGCAGATGCACACAGATTAGAGAAGTTTTTGGACTACTTTTAAGTATGTCTCTGATTATACCAAGCTCTAGCTGGCCCCAGGATCAGCAGATCATTGGAGTAACTTGGCACTCCAAGGAATATGTATCCTGCTTATAAAATCATGCACAGCAGCCCAGTTCTAGGGCCCCAGTGCTCTTTTTGCCTTTCTTTGGGGTACGCTCAGTGAGTTATGTTTGGTCAAGCCATAATTTGGTAGTAGAAGCTAAGAGGTTTTGTGGCAAGCACAGGAGTGGGAGGTGTTAACTGGAAATAAGATACTGTATTTTTGTAAGAGCTTGGTTGTAATTTGCATGACTACAACATGGTGCAAAAGTGGAATTACAGCATCTGTAGACAGTGCTAAGCCAGGTTCTGCATTGGCAGCAGTACAGATGTTGTGTTTTTACCGAATAACCAAGCTGGGCTTCTGCAACCTGCCCAAAAGTCCGCATAGACACAGCTTAACTGGTTTTGGTACACAAATTTGGCTGGGGAAGGGGTAAATTCTTTCAGGTGTGTATTTGCCTGTTGAAATTGTAATTGTGGATTATAGTGTATCCCCTTAATTACACTGAAGAGAAAAGTCTTAGATTAAGGTGGACAGGACCAAGATATCCCATGGACATAACTGGGAAGAGATTTGCTTTGTCAGGATGCCCAAAGCTGATGCAGACAGAGGATCTTTGCTTCCACAGCTTTAAGTCATGGTTTTACAGGGTGTTGTAACTTGCCTTTCTATCCAGCACTTAATAAGGGTATTTTCTTCTGCAAGGTAAGAAGGTATTTCTTTTTTGTAGCTTTCCTGGACTCAAGAGTTTTGTTCAATAAAACAAGTCACACTGATGAAGCAAAAATTTTTATGGTTGTTTGCATATCTCTCACAGAAATATTTCTATGTCCAGAGATGAGTGGGTGCACAAGTGTTTCATTGAATTGGGACAAGCACCCAGTATCTTGCACAGCCATGAAAAACTTCCAAGAGAAACTCTTGAGTTCCTCTTCTTCATGGTAGGATAGGGACTCTACTGTGTAGGAAGGAGTGCCATAGACCACATTTGTGTAGATGACCTGTTATTCCAAGGAAAGGAAAGAGATGCTCCAGATGGTTTTCTGAGTTCATTTCACCAAGTCAATAGTCATTTTTCTATTTTGAAAGCAATAGGTAAAACGTGTTTCCTGAAGGTGATGCAGTGGGAGGTTAGTAGAAGGAAATCACTACTTTGCAAGCCCATAATTTAGAAAGATTCCCTGCAAACTGTTTCATTTCAAAACAAATTAAATATTTTCAAGTGAGTAAACGTAATGTAAATGTATTTGTTAATCTGGTATAGTTTTTGTATAATGAGGTGGAATACAGGAGTGGCAGAGACATTCAGTCTCTGGTGTCCCCACCTCAGAAGCCTACTGGAATACTGTATTGGGCACTTGATTCTGCCATATTCACTGGGGCTGTACAGCCGTTGCAGCCTGAGCCGGATGCACATGCTATTACTACTGCTGTTTAGTTGAGATCTTTTCTGTTAGCAGACACACATTTAATCAACGCCTTTGTAAGTGTACAGTGGATGTGGAGTACCGGTAAGTCTGCCTTTACTCACTCTTGCAAAAATCCTACCGTTTCTTTCCTTCAGACCGCTGCCTTTCAGCTTAAATAACCTCAGTAATTATCATGTCAATACAGTGACGTTCCTGGTGCATTTGTGCCTCGCGGTGCTTGGGTTAGGAGTGAGCATTGTCCTGAGCCGCAAGATGGGCATTAATAGCACAGGATCAGTACGATCTGAAATGACTGGAAAAGGATTTTTCCTCCCTGCGCGTGTGAGCTGTCTGGTGAGGGAAGAGTGTAAAATAATTATATTTAAGCTTTGGAAAGCGAGGCTTCCAGTCGTGTATGTGTCACTGGGTGTCTCCAGCTTCTGGGTCAGTGGTCCAGTCTCCAGCTGGGGCTCACTCAACCTTAACTTAAGTCTAAATGAGTGCAGCAGTACACCGTAAAAAAATCCCCACGCTAGACAATGAGCCGGCCACCTGCCCACATGTTTCTTCTTTTTAAAAAATGCTACCCCCCTCAAGACCTCCTTTCCCTCCAATATGTTGTGGAAACTGGGGTTAGATTGATGGCCTCACCATGGCTGGCAGAGGGTAAGGAGAATCAGCAAAGATTTAGTCCAGGTTCTTCCTGTAGGTCTTTAATTTCACTGTAGCGTGAGGCCAGGCAAAATGAGTCCTCAGGAGAAATTTGCAGGGTAAAAGTGAGGTAGAAATCTGTTTCCCTACTCTCTGAAACAACATAAAGTACTATGATAATAACTCTGCTATCGGCAGCTGAATGAAAGGCTTGCAATTACAGCGCAAGAAGACCCTGACTGTGCAGAATAAAACTGTGATAATTACATCTGTCATATTTGTACTTAGTCCTCATTAAATTTCAGGAAAATCATCCAGTAGTAAATAATGTGCAATCTTTGCTTTTAAATCAGAGGACATGAAAGTAAATGGGAATTCTGTTTTTCCTCATAGGGTGTCTGAGAGAGAAAAAATCCCATCAACTACATTTAAAAACTCAGTTTGCTTATTATTGAAGACACCAGACTGAGGAATGTCATTAGCATGACAGTTTGTTCAAACACAGCATACAAATTTCATCACCAAGAATAGACTGAAATTCATAATGGCATTCACAACCAGATTTACTTCTTTCATTCCATTAGGGGTTTTAAAGGAAGGATTTAAAAATTGTTTTAAATTTTAATTCAAACATGAAGATGAGGACTAGCCTACCTTTTTAATTTTAATGCTGAGATGAATGTGATGACAAAGTTCATCTGCGTTTGCTGGATATGCTTTCTTTTACAAACACAAATATACCTCCTTACTTTTAGAGACTGTCTACACTCTGTGTAATAAATACATGCATGGAAGTAGATTTTAGTGGTATTATAAACACAATAAATCTGGAAACTACACAGTAGCTTGAATCCATATGAATTTTTAAGGTGTTAAATCAGAGTTCAGCTTGCTTTCTGTCATATATGGTCTACACTGGATCTCATTCTGATCTCATATAATTTAGGAACATTTCAGCTAGACTCAGAGGATTTAGATCAAGGTAAATATGGTGTGACTGAGACCACATCTTACCCAGCATCTTTCTGTGTGGAAAGTAAGGATCTGACAAGCCGAGAGGGAAGGTAAAGGGCAGGAATGAATCAGTATATCATTTACATGCGATTTCAGAATGATCACTGATGCCTATTGACACTTTTACTTCAGTTTACAATTTTAGAAGACTACTTAACAAGAATCTGTATGTGCCACTCTCAAGTCTAAATATAATAAATTTGAGGATTTACTCTCAGAATGTATTGATTTTGCTGTATTTCACCAGCATTATCAGTGAAACCATGCAGCAGCATGATCTCTATATAAATACACCACAAATTTCAGCATTCTTCAGGGAAACCTTGCAAAGTCTTAGGATAAGGCAACTGGATAGTAGAACTGTTGAAGGAAAAACTAAAGGAGTTGCTTTTATTCTCTAGTAAAACAAAGGTGGAATTGTGGTCCAATATTAATTTAGCAAAGGTTCAACTAATTGTGATACTGTGTTCTTTATACATTTTCCTACTTTAAGGTACTGTAAGTCAACTTATGTTACAAAAATCATAAAAAGAACTGTAGAAAAACACAAATTGTGCCACTAACTTAATATATAGGGACTTTTTCATTCATTTTTCTGTGGTATTTCTTTTCCAACAAGAAATCTGAATGTTACTCCTTTTTGTTTCCATTTGCTTTTGACAGTGGTAGTGATGGAAATCACCAGAGTCAGCTGCGTGGTCAGTTATAGTAATCCTTGGTCCCTTTCTTTCCCTAATACAAAATCATTGAAAAATACATTGAAACATTTTCACCAGACTTGCCTTTGTTGTATTGCAGCAGAAAATGAGAATTCCACCGTAGTATAACAGTTGTAATAATTGCAGCTTTTTCTTGCCAAAAATGGCTGTTCAATCCATTCTGATGTAAGTATTGTGAACTTTGTGCTTTGATGGGGACACAGAGGGAAAAATCTTGTTCTTTTTGAGCAATTACTGTTACGGTGATTTCTGAAGGTTGTTGTGTTGTAAAAAGTTACCAAACAGTCGATTTTTGTTTTAATACTTGATAGTATGGAGCCTGCTGTTCTCTATTCTTCTCTGGAGAATGCATTTTCTGTTTTATTTTCATGAAGTGAGAAATCTGAGGGATCCTTGAAAGAAGATAATGACTACTGACATAAAAAACCCACCTTTTACTTGATCCTTGATTAGTTAGTTTAAAACCCATTACTGATTTCATTTCTTTATTCAAACTTCTGTTGACTTTGATAGATTAAGATGCCCTTGGTCTTCCCGGTGACCTTGAGAGAGTAAAAAAGAACATAACAAAAACATTCAAGAACCATCTCTTGCAGTCACCTACTCACGTTAAATTGAATGTGACCAGAGTAGTGATTTCTCACAGTTTTCTTGAAATACGTGGTCTTTAAAACAGTACTTATAATAGAAAATTGATGAAACCAGGAATTTCATTTAATTAGTTTAATCTTTGCTCTTATTTTTGTTCAGTTTAAGATCATTTAATAGTGTGATAGGGCTTTCTGCCATCTTCTATTTGCTCCAAGCAAGAAGAGTTTCTGCTCATAATTGTTTTCTGTGCAACACAATGTGCTTGGAATGTAATAATTGTAATTGTCTTTTGAATTATTGTTAAACTGCTGATACACTTCACTCCTCTGTGCTTATTGTAATGTTTGCCACGTTCCAACAGCACCTTTGTGACAGAGGTTGATTAATGCTGAAATGCCAAGATTGGCCTACTCCTGATTTATCATCTGAATGCTGAGAAGTATTTCCTCCATGACAGTGCTATTTGCATCATCCTTGATTTCTTCTGCTTTGTTTTCTGGCATGTCTACACACAAAAGAATTTCGTTTAAGAAGAAATTTGAAGTAAATTAGTATTTTTCTAAAGTTTGGTGTATTCACTGTTGGTTACATTTCCAAGTCAGGCTCTCACCTATTAGACAAGTGACATCATTTTGAAGTGCATGCAGCCTCCAACAGTTTCCACCGGGAGTTGCAAGTCCTCCTCAGTGCAGGTTGATTTTTCATAGATAAGATTTTTAGTTCCAGCATAGGAAAATATTTAATCATATTATTAAATCCTATAGATCTCTGTGGGATTCAAAACAAAACAACCACAGAAATTATTTCAAACATAACGGAGCAAAAAATCCCTTTAAGCCTGACTTTTCCTTAATCATACTTGCCGTTGTTTTCAGCTGTGTTTAGTTCAGTGTCTCAATTATTACAAAAACAAAAAAGCTCAAGAAGTGGACCCATGTGAAACTCATGAGGTTCAACAAGGCCAAGTGCAGGGTCCTGCACCTGGGTCGGGGCAAGCCCCAGTATCAGCACAGGCTGGGGGATGAAGGGATGGAGAGCAGCCCTGCCGAGAAGGACTTGGGGGTCCTGGGGGATGAAAAGCTGGACAGGAGCTGGCAATGTGCGCTCACAGCCCAGAAGGCCAACCATATCCTGGGCTACATCCAAAGCAGCGTGGCCAACAGGTCGAGGGAGGGGATTCTGCCCCTCTGCTCCGCTCTGGTGAGACCCTACCTAGAGTCCTGCATCCAGCTCTGGAGCCCTCAGCGCAGGAAAGACATGGACCTGTGGGAGCAGGTCCAGAGGAGGGCTACAGAGTGCTGGAACACCTCTCCTATGAGGACAGTCTGAGAGAGTTGGGGTTATTCAGCCTGGAGAAGAGAAGGCTCCAGGGAGACCTTATTGCAGCCTTCCAGTACTTAAAGGGGTCTTATAAGAAAGACGGGGATGGGCTTTTTAGCAGGGCCTCTCACGACAGGACAAGGGGTAACGGTTTTAAACTAAAAGAGGGCAGATTCAGACTAGACCCGAAGAAGAAAGTTTTGACAATGAGGGTAGTGAAACCCTGGCCCAGGTTGCCCAGAGAGGTGGTAGATGCCCCATCCCTGGCAACATTTCAGGTCAGGTTGGATGGGGCTCTGAGCAACCTGGTCTAGTTGGAGATGTCCCTGCTCATTGCAAGGGGTTTGGACTAGATGACCTTTAAAGGTCCCTTCTAGCCCAAACTATTCTATGATTGTATAAAAAAAAAGTTGCTGATTTTGAAATCATTCCCAAGTTTTTTTTGCTAATACTGCTTTCTGAAGAAAGCTGTTTTTTCCCTGGTTTCATAATACCCACAGTAGTTAATGTCCTGCTATCAGAATTGCTTTTGTCAAAAGGCAAAGAAAGCAAGGTTGAAATTTGTTGTGAACAATTGCTTGTTGTGAAGAGTTATTTGCTGATAAGAGAAGCATCTCAATGAAGCTCAGAATAAAATGATGGTATTATGGATGTCCCAGTCAAGGTTTTTTGTAACTATGGGTGGTGAATCAGAAGTAAGCTTTTATTCTAAATGGATTCAGTGATTTCATTCTACCTGTGTTGTGTTGTCCTGGAGAATTTTAATATTAAGTCCGGCTTAATTATACATCAGAAAATTAGAAACATAAAAGTGATCTCTTCCTTTTTGCAACATTCATCATATTGTTAGAATGTTAGAATAACTTACATCTGTTCTTTTATGGTTCTTCCTTCTTTTATATTGCACATAATTATGAGGTGCCTTCTTTTACGCTGACATGTACCATCATTGAAAATTTTGATAGGCTATGAATAAATTCAGTAGATGCCTCTTAATGCAAATGTGACTCACATTCATTCTTATTCAGATCTTTACTTACAGAACAGAATTGTGTATTGAGGCAAATTCTGCCTTCAGCTACATGGGTATAAGTTAACTCTCACTGACTTCAGTGTCACTGAGTCACACCCACACATCTGAGAGCTGAACTGGGTCTCCTCTCTTTATGTTCAAAGTTTTGTCTTACCCAGTTCAGTGTTAGAATGAGTTTGTTTGTTTTTTAATCCCATCAGCAGATCTTCTTTTTCAGCAGAATGGGTCCTAAGATTTAGAACCAAGAAAACCACCCATCAGTTTGAAAACATTCATTGTAACACACTAATCCTATTTACTCTTGATGGCTTTGTTTCCTAGATTCTTTATTTTTTCTGCTCAGTGAATTTTCTACTTCTTGAATTAAATGTAATAATTAAGGTCTTTAAGCAGAACTTCCTCTATTGAGGCCAAATCCACACATTTAGATAGATCAGTTAACCAGAAAAAGCCAGAAACTGAATTTGTTCCTCATTTTTGCTGTTTTTTAGTTACATGTGCCCTTGACTGGCATGGTGGAAATGGAGAACGTATTTAGATGTGTGGAACATTCTTAACACTCAGTGTAGAAAAATGTTTCACATGGCTCCCAGGTTGCTATGAAACCACGAGTACTGATCTCAAATAAATGCCTTTGTCAACCACCATAAATGATTTACACTACATATTGAGGACATAGGACATTGCTCATCATGTGTGCCGATATTCATCTTGTAGCATCAGCCTTTTGAGGAAAAAGTTCTTCTCTGAGCTTATAAGTAGAAATAAAATTCTTTGCTTGCCAATAAAGAGTGGAGGGACATTACATTCCTTTAGGAAGTCCCTTGTTTCTACCCTTGCATACATTCTGTCTCTAACACAGCAAGGGGTTTTCTTTTAAATAAGTGCAGTCTATGTTTCCTCTCCTTATTCCAGATGGACCATGACCCCCGAAACCCTGCATATATTTCCACCCAGGGCCCTCTTCCTGCTACTGTTGCTGACTTCTGGCAGGTAAGTTAAACATCTCTTTGAAAACTGAATTTATGTTACAAGTCAAATGTTTTCTTGTGCTTCTAGAAATGTAATGTGTATAAAAATCTGTTGTGCTTGAGTCACAATAGGTAGAAAAACCTTAGTTCAAATGCCTTTTAAAAATCTAGTACATGGATATTAAAGACATTTATGTGTATGACAAGGCCGGCTAAGAAATAGCTGATCTGGAAATTACATTGAAAACCTCAGGCCAAAGTATTCATATTTTAGTGCCAAACTTCACTAATTAAACTGCTGCCAAGGACTGGATGATTTTCAGAGGGCCTGACCTTCTTAAGAGTGTAGCCAGAATTCATTGTCATTCTCCAGATCAAAAAGGACCTAACACTATGTGCAATGAATTTTTCCATTGAAACCAACTTCTCACATGTCCCAGTTCCCCAAAAGGCTTAAATTCTTATGTGTTTTCCCTACCACACGTAGCTGAGTTAAATGTTAAGACCCTGCTTGCATAAAGTTAAGTAGGCGCATAATTTTTTGCAGGATTGGGGCTAAAGCAGTAGTTACTGATGCACAAATATGAGCTTGCTTTGCATGCAGTTTTTTTACATGCTGGTGCAGCTCTCAGATTTGGACATACACACACTGCCAGGCTAGGTGTGTGTGATTGTGTGACAGAAATGCTGCATTAGATATTCCTTTGTAAGTGTAAAAGTGTGCCTGAAAGCTTACTGAAGTTGCCTGGGGAGGAGGTCAACTGGGGCTTACTATCAACACGAACATGTGTTTTTAGTATTTGTTTTGCATTATGAATTTAGAAGCTTTTGTTCTGAAGATAAAGAATATCTACTTGAGAAATTCAGAAGTGCCATTGTATTTTAGGAGCATGTATCCGTTGAAATCATACTCCCTCTTCACCTGCATCACTTGGTCTCTGATTGGAAAGTGTTAACTGATCTCTATTAAAGATAATTTCCTGCTGTCTCTGATGAGGAATTGTGACATTTTCAAGAAGTTCGATTGTGGTGCCTCGATATTTAAATGCTCAGTCTGAGATATTTTGGGCCTGGTTTTTAGAAGTCCAGAGCAAATTCTTTCTGCCCAAAGTCAGTTGAGCTGTTGTTCTGCTTACATTTGAAGTAACTTGTGATTTTTTTCTTCAGTATCTTTTTTCCTTTGGTGAGTGGATTCCTTATGTCAGGCATGATATTTGAAAATGTATTTCTTAAGTTAAACGTGCAAAATCAAATACTATTCTGTAATGAAATTTTATGATTTCTAAGGCCTGGGTTTTTTAATTGTATATTTTTGCATATTTGTATATTTATATTGTACATTTTTACCTGTAACTGCATCTTTACATGTTGACAAAAATGTATGTTCTCATTTTTAAAAGAGATATTTAAAGAACAAACGTTGTACAAGCACTGCTGCTGACACAGAAATCAGAATTAATCATGCCAACATAGTATGAACGATGTATTTTGTCATTCTCCCTTTCTCATTTCAACAGTTAGGCAAACTGTTTGCACAGACACAGAGTAACTAGAACTGAAATGTTATTTCTTTGTTCTGTAGTCCAATCTTCATTCCAACTTTGTACTCAAAAGGTCTTTTTCTTGACTTTCTTCATGCTGTTTGTGAGTGGAGAGTCTTCACTTTCCTTCTGCTCTTTTTAGCTATTTCTCCTCCCAATTATCCATCAGTGAAAGTTCACTCCGTCTCCCCACCAGATTTGCTGTATACATCTCCACAGAAACCATTTGGCAGCCATGGTTCAGCCTTCTGCTCAAGTGTGGCTATGTGTCCATTTTTGTTGTGATATTCTTTTATTGTTTCTTCCATTAGGTTCCACCAAAAAGTTTGTTTCTTAGATTTATTTTGATGATGTCTGTTACTTCAACATAACAACCTATGTCAGATTGGTCCCTCACCCACTCTTCTTAAGCTTAAACTTCCTACAGATCACATGTCAATGTGCCAGTTCCTGTCCCAAGCTTTTTACATGGCCCGGGGTATCAACCAGGTGTAATAAACAGGCCAAGAGAGATTAACTCCTTACAGAACACTGCATCGATAACCGCTGACGTGTAGTTGGTCCATTGTACAAGGCAAAAGCCATGGCTTGAAGTTGTTGTGGTTTATGCCCAGATGCAGGAGCAAAGTTTATATCCATTTTTCACCTAATAGTACCTATTTTAAGGTAAAGCATGGGAAACCTGAACTTGCTATGGAAAACAGAGTATTAACTCCTTTCAGGGCAGGATCCTTTGACGTTTACTTGAATACAATTTTCTGTAGTTTATACGGACCATGGTGCTGCCACCAGGGATTGTTTAAAGATTCAATTATTCGTTCCTGATACATCTCCTCACTCTCCCTCCTCCACTTAATACCAGCTGTTGCTGATCTGTTTTGCTTTTTTCCCCTTTTGTGTGCTCAGTGAAGCAGTTTTCTGACTGGTAGTGAGAAGAGTGACTGACTCCAGAGAGACCTGGGACTATTCTGCTGTTCCTTGTCTAAATGCACAATGTCATGCTTTAGCAAGTCCAACAGAAACTCTTGGAGCTTGGTGTCACCTTCTATGGCAATATTTACTAGATGCGTTACTTCCTATTTTTGCAGAGTCTTAGCTGCTAAGATTCCCAAGAACCTAGTTGCATGGTGAACATCAGCCACTCCATTTTATCTTGACTGAAAGGCTACCCCAGCAAGAAACGGTTATAACTGTTTCCATTCCTGTAGGCATTGCAAGCTAATTTCTAGACAACACTTGTGTACAAAGCATTTCTTTTACTTGAAAGTGTAAGACAACTTTCTTGGCATTTACAACACAACTGATAACTGTAATGAAATGCAAACTCCTGATTTGTCCTGACTGTCTAGATTCCATGCTCAAATTCCAGAGACACAGTTTCTAAACTTCATTTGCCTTATACTTGCATTCGATTCTTCCACCCATCACTGGCTATGTCTACATTAGCAAGCAGTGTGGCCCACTATGAATGGATTTGTAGAGTGGTTTTACTTTAGACCAACTGTTCAGTAGTCCGATGGACCAAATGCCTGTTGGCGGGGGAGGAGGCTACAGATGCGTCTGGAGGAAGCTTCTTCCAAAAGGAACTCAGTTCCTGAGCTTAAACACTGCTCTGCAGTGTCTGCTGCTTTTCATGTCTGTCCTCTACATGATCATGTGGCCACATCCATTATCTCTATTTAAGACCAAACAGATGATTTAGTTTTGGATAATCTTTTTTCCTAGTTTTATTGGCAGTGCCCTCTAAAACCTATTATGTTGATCCAGTGCCCAGTATTTTTGTGCAAGTGCTATTAGACACTCAGCAATCAAATTCCCATTTACTGTTTTCAAGTTGCCCAGATCTGAACAAAGACCATGGTCAGCTCAGTATCTTCTCTTTCCCAAACTGGGCAAAGCTTTTTCATGAAACACTGATGATGCTTTGTCCAGGCTCATCTTGTTTAGCATTCTTACAGAATGAAGCAAATCCATGCCTAGTACCACTAATGGGACTGGAAGGGACCAATTTCAATCATCTCACGAGTGACCACTTCTTGGAAGATTATGTCCTTTTTGGTAAGGTGAGGAAGAAGACCAGGTATTGTTCTTCAGTACCGTCAAACTTGAGCCACTACAGCTGGCAATTAGGCTCAGCATTTTCTGTACACCTTTCTATTCATTTGAGTTTTCATGTTGACCTGAGAGAGATAAGCTTGATGGAAGTTTCTCTTTCAAAGACTCAGTCTTTGAGCTGGAGATAGTCCAAACTCCTGTATATTGGTCATTTTCAAATGGTGTTCAAATTTGTATACGTTGTACAAATAATAATGATGAAAAAGGCAAGTCTTACTCTGGCTTTTCTAATGGCATAAGACCTCTTCCAGGCATCAGACTTCCACAGTTGTCTGTGTCCCTTCAGTTTACTTCTCCAGCTCATTATATACTTGGCATAGCTCCTCTAAGTCAGCAAGTGCTAAGTTAGTTCCAACTTTCCTGGCTTACGTATTTCTTTGAAAACTTTCTAGCCTGCAGGAGTTGTGTTGTCAGTCATCTCATTGATCTGTTTTGCCACAGGGCTTCCTAATCTGTCTGGAAACTCTGTGTTTGCGGCTCAAGCAGAGATTTCATCTCTGCCTGCATGTCATCTCTTAGACCGCTCTGGAAATTTTCCAGCTACTACTTTAATTAATTTTGAAAAGCCTCCAGCTGATTTAAGTGTTCTTTTAATTTCATCTACTCTTGTTTTCATCTCTTGTTACCAATTACTATTTCTGAGAGATATGTTTTTCATTGATTCTATTTTGGTTCAGTGGGAATTCCACCTCATGATTCCCTTTCTTGAAAACTGGATGCTTCTCCTCACATGGTATTAATCCATTTTTACCTAAGTGGTTAAACAATTTGTCAGGTCTGTGGGTTGTTTTCTTCTCAGCTGGAAAGAGAATTCATCCTCAGGATAGGGTTTTGCTTTGATATAGTTCCATTTTATTTACAAAGAAAATACAAAGTTTTATTTCCTTGAACAAAGACAAAATCAAATAACAGGCAATAACTTCTTTTTTCCAAACCTCATTCACCCAGTGTTTTACCCCTAACTTCTCTTTCAGCTTTTCTTCTACCAGGATCACAATGCTAGTTTGTCGAGCTGTGCTGGTGGTTTCTTTATTCCTTTTACACATTTTTGTTGCTTATCTGGATTAATCATCTTGCCTTGATTAATGCCTCTCTCTCTACATTAAGCATATCAGTTTCTAGAGAAACTCGTGGGTCCATATGCTTCACTTTTCTCTTGTTTTTGATGATAACTTCTGTAATTTCAGTTATCAGGCTCCATAAAAGAGTTTGCGTGTTTCTTACATTTATCTTGACTGAAAGGTGATGATTTTGTCCAGCAGCTTCAGTGAGATTTCACTCAGCTCTTTCACATAACGCTATTAAAATTCAACAGCTCTTTGAACGTAATTCAAAAGAAAGAAGGTGTAGAACATTTCTGATCTATAACAAGTTTTCGCAGCAGGAGTTCCATGTTGTGAATAATTCTGGAGGCATAAAATTTTATTATTTTCCGTATGTGCTGGGTTGTAATTCCATGAAGTATTTGACATGAAGTGCATGTCTTAACTTGCAAAGTATTCTAAGAAGCAAGGGATGGTAATATGCAATAAGCTATTCCTAGGAGTTAGGATATTTAGAACCAACTGTCCTTGCACTGAGAAATTGTTCTTAATTATGCCAGTTTTATAAATTGCATGTCAGCTAAGGTTCATAATCTCCAAATGGAGATTTCTGTAGGAGGCCATAATTTTTCCCTCTGGAAAATACCCCACATTATGCCTTGCTTTCATAAATCCACCTACATTTGCCCATTTTCCCCTTCCCCCTTTATGGAGGGAAGTGCATTTTCATGTTTTTGTATTTTGCCGTATTAAATGAAATAGAGGGACAGATCAAGCAGTTCCTGCAAAGTGACTTAACAGGATATAATTTAGTTGCCTTAGAAAATGAAATTGTGTATGCTATATATTTCTCTATTTGTTGTCTTTCTGTGATGTCCTCCCTCCATGACCAACATAATAAATATATGAACATGTAAGTTCTACAGAAGGTGTAGAGAAATATCATTTTTGTCGTTTTGCAGGTGTTCAATAAGGTTCAGAGCACCTACAACAGTAAGTCATGAGACTAAATACAGTCAACACTTGTAGTTTGGACCAGAAAATTCCCTGGCTCTTGCCTGAATAGATCTGTAGCTGAGACTAGATAGTTCCCCAGATGCCTTAGTCCCTGAAAGACTCCAGTCTGGCAGGGACGACAGAGCAGATACCACTCATGAACAGCACAGAGTCAGACACAGGACGAGGAAGGCAGACTTCAGGTGCTGCCCCTTTGTGGTCAGGATGCTCCCACAGGAAGCCAGAGCAAGCTTCATCCTACGTGTTCTGGATCAAACCAACGCTTTTCATTACCCCGTCTTTCCTCCACTATTTGCCAATACATGAAATATTCTTGAAATGGGAATGCACTTCACCCTTCTTGTTAAAGCTGGGCATCTGTTGCCAACAAACAAAAAGAAAGCTCACTTGAGTGGAGGTTTACATTGTTGTGATTATAGGGAGTAGGAAGACCTCATTTCTGCTCCTTTGGTTATTTTCTATTTTTATTGCAAGGATATTAAATGTAAAGTGCAGAAGGAGTCCCAGGAGTAAAGACCTGAGCCTTAATGTGAGCCAAGGAATTTGGTTGCCGTTTGCTTTTTGTTGCCCCCAGTCCCGCATTTCTTAATCTAAAATTATTTTTAGAATAATTTTTCTCTACCCATGTATTATCAGCGTCCATTCAAAAACTGACTGCTGTTTTCCTCACAGATCACACTAGCATGTTAAGAACCCAGTTCCTGAGTTGCAGTCTTGAGGACATGATAAATCTTTGCATGTCTGTTTGGCAACACTTGCTTCTCTCTTCCAGTTCTGGAATTCAACAAAAGAAATACAAATACTGTCAGTTGACTGTTTCCTGTGTAAAAAGGATTAGTCATTAGTCACCTCCAAGGGCAAATCCCAGTGGGCAGGAGACCGTGTCCCAGTAGCTGAATGAATCTCCCCACAAAATCGATGCTCCAAGCCCATGGGCTGAGTCGGAACAACTGTACCAAACCCTCCCCTGCTCTCATTGCTGGTTTCAGTGCTCCCAGTTCAGCATGTTTTGTGAGTGCTGAAATTAATTTACAGACTAAATTATTTTTCTGCATTTTGTTCTTCTGTGCAGAACACAGTGCTTTCAAGCAGTCTTGATTCCCAAGAATCCTTGCCCGGAATGGGATTTCCTGCATGTCTAATCAGTTCTCACCTTCAGAAAGAAGAGCAGATGAAAAGCGACACAAAGCAATTCAATGTGTAAAATATGCATATTTTAATTTAATAAAAGAAAAACAGCAAGGGAGAGATAGGCACAGAACAGTAGCCCCTAGAGCTCTAGTAGCTTGTCAAGCCGTGTGAAATAAATATAGCATTAGGAATTCCATAGGCATTCAGTAAAGGAGTGTGTGTTTACCATGCTCACTTCTAATTATAGCTCCAGTTGGAGAAGTTGTCCTTTCAAAATTTCTGTGCCTTTATTGTTTAGGTTCCACTTTTCCATTACTAAAGTGAAAAGCTAATTACTGGCAATTTTGGTGGACTTTCTCTCCTTAATGTGGTTTTGTCAGCAATGCAATACTTAATACCACTCATATTTAAATTATTTAATAGTAAGGCTTGAGTTAGGCGTCTACTGAGGAGAATAAGAGCAGTTTATGTCTCTCTGAGAAAGCCAAAGTTATTGCAACACATACGGTTGTCTTGAGTTTGCCTTTCCTGTTGACTTCCAAAGAAATGTTGCTGGAGCAGCAGCAACGTAACACATGGAGCCAGTCTGATGACCACGTATTTATATATGGTCCTCTCTGAAGCCACCTTTTCAACTGCAAGAGTCAGATATCTTTTTAATTAAATACAGATTGTTGATTGTTAGTTTTTCAACCTACAAATTTGCTTAGCTGTCTGTCATAGCTATGACTTTGCAAATGGCAATTCTGACTTTGCCAAATTTGACCTATTTCATATCAAAATGATAAGTCATTTTCAACCAAAATGCTTCACAAAAAAGATTGCTTTTTGACTGGCATACATTGTGATGTTCTAGTCGATAAAACAAATATAAATTCACCCCCAAACTTTTTTTTCAGTTAAAAAAAGGTTTTTTTAACCCATTAAAACATTGAATTTTTGTTTTAAAATATTCGAGAAAATACTATTTTCTGACTGTCTCCATTCAATACAGTGTTTTCTGTTTCCAATAGAGAACTTGAAAGAAGTCACACTTGAGTTAATGACTTTCAAGATATGTAATGGTATGAATATTATCTGATGCAGCAAGGGTTAGTACCTTGCTTTGTTGTTGTTTTAAGACTTGTGTTTATTCATGTTGAGTTTGAATATCATTACAAATTATTTGGTTTCTTCTTGCTTATTTGTTTGCTTTTCCAAATAGTTGCATTTACCAACTATTTGGGAAGCCTAAGAGTTTAAAAAGGTGAATTCTTTAGTTTGCTGAATATCTCTCCCAGAAAGCAGCTGGTGTGATTAGACTGTTATTTTTAGTGAACAGGCTGGATTTAACTGATTGTCCCATCCATTTTCTACTTTTAAATCATCACATTTTAGAAACTTCTCCACCAGTATCTGTCAAAAGAAGAGTGTCTGGTTGGAGCACATATCTTGTCATTTCCCCATCACTAAAATAAAGAAGAAAATGACTGAAAAGGGGGTTTGGAGAGAATCATTCATTATAAAAAGAAGCTTCAAAATGATGAAGTGTCTGAAAAAAATAAAGGGTTTCATATTAACCATTTTATTTACAAGCTAGTAAACAAGCAGATTTTAAAACACAAGCTTTCAGAAACTGGTGTTTTATCAGATTTATGGCAGTGTTGTAACACTGGTTCTCCTATTTGTGGCTTTGTTTTTCTCCTTACTTGAAAAACCAGTTCTGTGCTCCTCTGCAAGTAATTCGTACTAAATATAATTCACCCCAATGTGGAAGTCCTTTGTATGGGACTAGCATGCTGGATAACCACAGCATGAGGTCTCTACACGTGGTGGATTTCATCAACAGGGAATCCTGCGGATGTCAAACGCACTGCTCATCTTTGGGTTGCAGGATTCAGCCTTTAGTTTGCAATAAATGGAACGGGATAGTGTTACTCTTGTCTAAGAAATGTTTTGAGGATGATGCGTACAGCAGGACATCATTAAACATCATTAACGTGTTACTCTCTAGGCATGTAGGCTGAAGGTAGACATGTCACACAAAATTATGCACTTCCCTTTTCAGCCAAGCATGAATTGAAGAGCTCTGTAATGAGCTCCTATACAGACTTTATCACTTCCAGTC